>NC_052101.1:626590-931136 GCF_015852505.1 Tachyglossus aculeatus
CTGAGAGTTTTCTGCCCAGTCTGCTTTTGTTCCCTCATGGTCAGGGAGCCATCAGCAATAGTAATGAGTGTAGGCTCCATCCCACTGTAACTAATTGCTCACTGCGGCCCTGCTCTTCTCTCTCCAAACAGACATTAATGTCCTTCACTTGGAAAGAGCCAAGCATCAAATGGCCAGCCTCAGTCTAGCCAAATGCCTCCCTCGTGGTCTTTAGGCCCCTCCAGTGCTTTTACACTCGTTGCTTTGGAGGATTCCCGCTCTCAGGAGAAGGATAGGCCCAAGACAGTCCGACAGCCCACGAAGCGCTGTGACCTGTTTGGCCCCAGTTGAAGGGAGCTGACTCCCCAGCCTCCCTCTCTGGCAATAGCCTGGAGAGGGAGGAAAGGCGCCAAGAAAAAGGGTGCTGGGTGTTGTTTCCTCTTGGCCGCATTGGTTGGAGCGACTACCATCGGCCCCACCTTTGATCTGCAGAGAAGCAGCATGGCTCAGTGGAAAGAGCTTGGGCTTGGGAGTCAGAGGTCGTGGGTTCAAATGCCGGCTCTGCCACTTGTCAGCTGTGTGACCTTGGCCAAGTCACATAACTTCTCTGGGCCTCAGTTCCCTCATCTGTAAAATGGGGATTAAGACTGTGAGCCCTGCGTGGGACAATCTGATCACCTTGTATCCTCCACAGCGCTTAGAACAGTGCTTTACACATAGTAAGTGCTTAACAAATGCCATTATTATTATTATTATGATCATTATTATCTGCTGTGGTTCCACCACTGACCTCTGGCAAGCTCAGCTAGGCCAATCTGTTTGACTCCGTGCTACCTCCGAGGAATGAAACTGGGGCGACTAGGTCAAGGATTAGGCTTGTCTTTTGGGGCTTGGTTGTCACTGCTGGCACTACCCTTGCTCTTACCTCTTTACTGTGCTTTGCTCTGTTCCTAGAGTTTGTTATGAAAGAGCGTCATTCAGCCCAACTATCCAGACTTTCATCCTTTCAGCCATTTGGCATGGTGTTTATCCAGGATATTATCTAACATTTCTAACTGGGGTGGTAATGACACTTGCAGCCCGAGCCGTAAGTATCTAAACACTTCTCAAAATAACAGTCTGTGGAGGGAGGGGTGGGTGTGGTGGGGTTGTTTGCCCACGCCCATTCAGAGGCAGATTCAGACAGGTGACAGCGCCAAACAGAGCCATCCTAAAGCTGTTCATTCAGTGGGTGAGTCTTTGACCAGAACTAGGCAGAACCTGTGCAGCAGCTCAGAAACAGCACAGTGAGTGGATGTGGTTCCCCCTATCCCCCCGGCTCTCCCGCTTCCAGCCAGTGGGACCCTGGTTTCCACCCTGCCCCTCGTCTTCCGGCTGTGTTGGCACGGTGGATGTCTGAGGGGTTACCCGAAAACAACTGTAGCTGCTGGGGAAGCTACAAGACTTAATAATAGTGATGGTACTTTTATTAAGTTTTCACTCCATGTCAGACACTGTGCTAAGCATTAGGGTATGGTCAAGATAATCAGATTGGACGGTCCCTGTCCCATGCAGGGCACACAGTTTCCCATTTTACAGCTGAGGAAACTGGGGCCCAGGGAAATTAAATAAGTGGTTTGCCCAAGGTCATATGGCAGGCCAGTGGCAGAGCCAGGACTAGAACTCAGATCTCCTAGGCCACACTGCCTCTAAGGCTTGACTTGGGGTTAGGGGCCAGGGCTCTGCTCACCTGTGTACCCCTGAACGGCCCTTGGCCCACGTTCAGACGATGGGTTTGGGCTTGCCTGTCTACTTGTTTTGTTAGTGCTCTGCACATAGTAAGCGCTCAATAAATACGATTGATTGATTGATTGATTGTCGGTCTCCCCCTTCTAGACTGTGAGCCCGTTGTTGGGTAGGGATTGTCTCTGTTACCAAATTGTACTTTCCAAGCGCTTAGTACAGTACTCTGCACATAGTAAGCACTCAAAAAATACAACTGAATGAATGAATGAATGAATGAATGAACGACTTGGAGGCCATCTCTCACCTCTCTCCCCTTGTCCAAACCTTGGCTTTGGCCCTGGGGAAGGGTGCAGTGGGGCTGCATCACCACTTCCCTCACCACCACCCCCCTGCCCCCGTAGAAATCGCAGAAGAAATAGGGTGGGAGTGGAGAGTGCATTCTGGCTAGAGGGCAGTGAGCACCGTCTCCTCACCCTGCAGAGAGGGCAAGATTGGGTTGTGCCTCCACTGCTTGTCTGGCCCCAGTACCTGCAATCTGTTCAGCCTTGAAAAGACACAGAAAATAAAATGCAAGGTTCTCTCTCACCTTAACAGTGCAAAAAAAAAGCAATCTTGACATGAATGTTTTTTTTCTGCAATCTGTCTGTCTTATAGATGAGAAATAACTTCAGACACTACTTCATTGAGCCCCCGCAAGTTAAGCTCTTCTATGATATCATGACGTGGGTAGCCACCCAAATGGCCATAAGTTACACGGTGGCACCGTTTGTGCTTCTCTCGATAAAGCCTTCCTTCATGTTTTACAGGTAGGTGCACTTTTTTGAGAAACTGGTCTCATTGGAAAATGTCCTTTCACTTTGAAAAGAAAGTTCTGCTGAGAAACAGGTCAATCGGTGGTATTTATTGAGGATGCTGTACTAAGCGCTTGGGAGAGACCGATACAGTAGAGTTGGTAGGCACCATCCCTGCCCTTAAGAAGCTTACAGGAAGAGAATTAGTATTTCAACTGTGCCTTCTGTGGCTATGTATATTATCAGGTCAACTTTTTTCCTACATTGGAACCTTAAACATAAAGGTGCATTAGGCCTGTGCACAAAAATGCCATTATTATTATTATTATTATTATGGGATTTCTTGTTGTCTCAGATGCTGAATCAGCCTGGCATAGTGGATAGAGCACAGGCCTGGGAATCAGAGGGACTTGAGTTCTAATCCCAGCTCTGCCATTAGTCTACTGTGTGCCCTTGGGCATGTCACTTAACTTTGTGCCTCAGTTACCTCATCTGTAAAATGGGAATTAACACTGTGAGCCCCATGTGGGACAGGGAGTGCATCCAACCTGATTAGCTTATATCTATCCCAGTCACATAGTAAGCACTTAACAAATACCATAAAAAGATGCTAGTGATGTCTTAGACTAACATCTTTTTTATGGTATTTGTTAAGAAATCACCGATTGAAGATGAGTAAACGACCGCAGCATGAAGGAACTATTGAGGAGCAGTTGACAATGGAGAATACTACACCCTGTTGTACTGTTACTCTGATCAGAAGAATATGGGTGTGTTTAATTTTTTAAGGTGTTTGTGTTCTATATAATTTTTAAATTTTAATTTTAAAAAAGAATAATTTTAAAAGAGAAAACAGATTTTTAATCTGTTAAAAACCCACACTGAAAATGTGTTAATTAGAGGATTCATTTAATGGAGGTGTTTTCTTTTCAACTATCTTTTGATAATGTCACTAATTCTACTGGATCAGATCATATTGTAAATGTTTTTTGTTATTAATGATATTCTACTTTGTCAGTAATACTGGTATCTAATAATGATTATGCATTTCTAATATACCTATCTATGATAAAAATAACCCTTGCTGCCCAGGGTCCAGATTTGATTTTGGAAGTTGTCTTCTAAGTCAGCAAGACCTTCATCCAGGCTTCAAAGTTCATCTGGTTCACTTTCTTGCCTTGAGTTATGACTATACATGAATTATTTATGATAGTGTTGCGTTTAACAGTAACTACCTATGCAGGGGATGAAAATCAATCGTGGTGTAAAGATGGGTGCCCATCAGATATATAAATCAACCAGTGGCATTTAGTAAGTATCTACAAAGGCACTGCACTAAACTCTTGAGAGAGGACCATCAATCAATCAGTTGTATTTATTGAGCCTTACTATGTGCAGAGCGCTGTACTAAGCACTTGGGAAAATACATTACAACAGAATTAGCAGACACGTTCCCTGCCCATAACAAGTTTACAGTCTAGAGGAGGAGACAGACATTAATATGAATAAATAAGTAATGCATAATTTATAATTTAAAGATATGTGTGAAAGTGCTTTGAAGTTGGGGGTGGGGAGAATATCAAATGTCCAAAGGTCACAGATGGAAGGGAATGGACGACACAGAAGGGAGAGCGAGCCAGGGAAAAGGGCTTAGTTGGAGAAAGCCTCTTGGAGGAGATTTAACCTTAATAATTCATTCATTCATTCAATCATATTTATTGAGCACTTACTGTGTGCAGAGCACTGTACTAAGCGCTTGGGAGGTACAAGTTGGCAACATATAGAGATGGTCCCTACCCAACAGCGGGCTCACAGTCTAGAAGCGGGAGACAGACAATAAAACAAAACATATTAACATAATAAAATAAATAGAATAGTAAGTATGTACAAGTAAAATAGAGTAATAAATATGTACAAACATATATACAGGTGCTGTGGGGAGGGGAAGGAGGTAGGGTGGGGGGGACGGGGAAGGGGAGGAGGGGGAGAGGAAAGAGGGGGCTCAGTCTGGGAAAATAATGCTTTTAAGGTGATGAGAGTGGTAGCCTGGTGAATATGGAAGGCGAGGGAGTTCCAGGCTATGGGGAGGGTAAGGGAAAGGAGTTGGTGGTGAGATAGATGAGATGGGGGCAGAGTGAGTAAGTTGGCACTAGAGGAGCGGAGTGTGTGGGCTGGGCTATTGTAGGAGATCAGTGAAGTGAGGTAGGCTGGAACAAGCTGATTGAATACTTAGTAGTAGTAAGTAGCAAGACACGTGTTCCCTACTCTCAAGGAGTTTAGCATTCTGAAATAGGAACAGATGAGATTTTATTCATCTACTTCACTGAGGCATTGATGGATAATTGCCAGGAACTGGGAATCGTTCTCAAAGTATACTATGTTTTAGACTCCTTGAGACTGAAGATACTTTAGGAGCTCTGCAGCAAAGCTATAGCAGTCAGATTGGAACAAGCAGTCTACAGATTGCAAAATCTTTAGGAGCTCTGCAGCAAAGTTATAGCAGTCTTACTGGAATAAGCAGTCTACAGATTGCAAAATTAGATATTGTCTAACAGGAAGCCAACAAGATACTGGACAGGACCAGATGAAGTTACTTCAAGTGGCACAGTGAAAATAAACTCTGCAGGATAACCTGAAGCAAAATCATTCCTGTCCCAGCAACAATTGGCAGGAGCATCTTCTAGGAACCTGTGTGGTGATTTTCAAATTGTGGTACGGGACAAGTCTGGCAAGAGCTGGGGTAAAAGAAATCCAAGACTAGGCCCACCGCAACCAAACCAAGGATGTCTTCACATCCGTCCGATGTCACCAGGGCTTTAGCACGCCGTCACAGCACCTGGAGGAGCGAAGATTTTTCCAGGCATATTCCAGACAAGAAGAGAAACCTGAAGAGTGGCGCAGCCCTGCCGTATTACAGTATTCTTCTGAACACCCATTCTACTGGGGAGAATGAGGCCCAGCTAAAAGTGCCTTTATCACGACCATCTCTGAGAAGACAAGGAAGGCTCATGCTGCATTGACCCAGAGACCACGAAGGCTTCTCGCTGGTCTCCATTGCCAGCAAGGTCCTGAGCAGGGTACTTTTGGCCCCTTCTACTGAAGAATATCCTTGACAGCACGGTCCTGGAATCACAAGGTTTCAGATCCCAGCGTGACACAAAATACACCATTTTTACAGTTTATCTGGTTCAGGAGAACTAGAGGGAGAAGCACCAAAATCTTGAATCAATTTTCACAGACCTTCCTGATTCCAGTCATGGTAGATCTGGGCTCTTGTGATTACACAGCAAATTTGGCTGCCTTGGAAAGCCCATCAAGGATCTGAGATGACAAAGCAGGGACATGGCTGGCAGTGACAGCCTCTGACCCGAGTGCTCTTGTCCAAATCTTTCTCTGTCACCTGGGGGAAAACAGGTCTGAGTGGTAGGAAGTAGGCAGGTAGTCCTGGACGCAAGCTGGAATTGGCCTGAATTTGGTTGGTATCAGTCACTCAATCTGTGGTATTTTTTGAGCGCTTATTGTGTACAGATCACTATAACAAGCATTTACAGTACAATACAATAGAGGTGATAGACATGTTCCCTGCTCACAAGGTGAAGTATAAGATAAAGGCCCGGGAAGGCAAGGAGGCTGGGATGGGTTGGGGGAGGAGGGGGGAGTATTGGCAGAGGGCCTTAGCCATCCCTCCACTCGCCCCCCCACCAGGCTTTGACTGCATTTCTAATACCGCTTGCCACCCCCTCCACCCCGAAAGCCTGCCTGTTGCCATTGTGGCCATCACCCCTGTCCCTGCTCTGAAAGCCAGCTAGCCTCCTGGACGTCAGGGGGCCAGGTAGCAGCCAAGAATGGCCGAGACCTGGTTCAAAGTTGTTTTCTTTCAGCCCCGCTTTTTGGTCACTCCTTCCCACAGCCCCACTGGAGGACATGAGATACCTGGATGCTGGCGTTAGACCAGGCTTCTGATAGACAGGGAATGTCTTCAACCCAACATGCTGCGAGCATCACTGAAAGCTTTAGAGACAATCACTGAAGAGTTATTCTCGGTGTGTGATTGCACAAACCCAAGAAAACAAGCCTACTGCTACTTTAGGGTGATGGGGTAAATCTGAAGACAACCGATGCCTCAGCCTGCCCAAACAGCTCCAGTCCACATCCAAAGAGCTTCGCTGGCAATGGAGAACTGCTCACCATCTCAGAATTCTGTTAACGAGGCTGCACCTGTGCAGCAGTGCACTCGGAAGTGAACTCGAGAAGTGATTAGAGACTATGAGTGGGAGCTTCCAATCAGGCTTCCTGCTTGACCTGATGGTCTGCCCAGCTGTAGCACAGGTGACTCAGTCCAGCTACTCAATCAGCTCTTTCCCTGTTATACTCATTCCTCTCCCACTACAATGCAGCATGCCCACTTTGCTCCCCCTAATTCCAACCTACTTACTGTCCCTCACTGTTATCTCACTTGCCATCGACCTCTTGCGCATGTCTTCCCACTTGCCTGGAACACTGCTCGCTCTCCACATACCTGACAGCCCACATCTGACAGCCCAGCACTTTCCCTATCATCAAAACCCTACTGAAAGCAGATCTTCTCCAGGATGCCTTCACAGACTAAGTTCTCATTTCCCCACCCCATTTTTCCTCTCTACAGCCTGTCATGGACTTAATCCCACCTCTAAAGACTTAGGATATCCTAAATATACAAGTTCATATCCTTGTACTCGATTGCTTCCTTACCTGTAATTAATTTTTCTGTCTGTCAGGGTTCATGTCTACCAACTCTATTGTACTGTCCCAAGGGCTTAGTACAAGGCTCTTGCTACTAAAGTGATTGATTTGATTAATGGATTGACTTTCTGCAAGGCTGCAAGACCCAGATCTACCGAAGAAACCACATGGGGTTGCTGAAGCAGTTCCACCAGCACCACTTGCTCACTCTGTTCTATGGCAGAGGACAAAACAGGATCACAAAGGACAATACAGGATCACAAAGAACAAATCCCTGGCACAAAGTCGGTCTCATAGCCTTGAAGCTCAGCTCACCAAACACAATGAAGAGTGTGCTAATTCTATTCTCTTGTACTCTCCCAAGTGCTTAGTACAGTGTTCTGCTCCTAGTAAGTGCTCAATATTCATCCATTCATTCATTCAATCGTATTTATTGAGCGCTTACTGTGTGCAGAGCACTGTACTAAGCGCTTGGGAAGTACAAGTTGGCAACATATAGAGACGGTCTCTACCCAACAGCGAGCTCACAGTCTAGAAGGGGGAGACAGACAACAAAACAAAACATATTAACAAAATAAAATAAATAGAATAAATATGTACAAGTAAAATAAATAGAGTAATAAATATGTACAAACATATATACATATATACAGGTGCTGTGGGGAGGGGAGGGAGGTAAGGCTGGGGGATGGGGAGGGGGAGGAGGGGGCTCAGTCTGGGAAGAATAGAATAGATGCCACTGACTGCTTGATTGAGAATGGGTGACAGTAGGCCACAGCTGCTGTGTGGGGAGCGGAAAAGGGATAAGTAGAAGCAAGAAAAGGAGAAGGATGTGTGAGCCCACAGTAAAGCCCACCCAGAAGCAATGCAGCAGCCCTACGGAAAGCAAGGGTAGGTGCAAACTAGCTTGTACAGTGCAATAAGAAAGAAGCAGCTCCTAGTCCCCCTTAGGTTATGAGCCCCGTGTGGGACAGAGGCTGTGCCTGCCTGGATTCCCCTAGCCCTCAGCACGGTGCTTGGCCCAGAGCAAATGCTAAACAACCTAAATTTTGAAAGGATCTTGAGTGGAGGAAAAACCTGAAAAGCCCGAGGTGTTAGACACCTGCACAGCCAGGCAAGGTCTCTGAATGTGCACTGGGGGCTTGGGACGGTCAGTCTTGCATCAGCGTTTGAGTCACCCTCATACACTTGGATGAAGCTCTCCATGAGGGTGACATCACCTTTGAATTCAGAGGGCAACTACACCATTCTGACAGCTGAGAGTTGTCAAAATAAATGTTCTCCAAACGCAGCTATTCATTCTTCCTCCTTTACCCTATTAACCAGAATTTCTGTTCCAACA
This sequence comes from Tachyglossus aculeatus, assembly GCF_015852505.1. Lineage (NCBI taxonomy): Eukaryota > Metazoa > Chordata > Mammalia > Monotremata > Tachyglossidae > Tachyglossus > Tachyglossus aculeatus. The sequence continues at coordinate 635,150 of NC_052101.1, forward strand.
AAGGCCGGAACAACAGCTGGAGAAGTCAGGCAATTTTTATATCTTCTTGTCACTGCACTCTGTGGCAGTATGAAAACTTACTGCCTCGACTCAGTGCAAATCCAAGAAGGTAGAATTTTTCAGTGGGTTCAACTGCTGAATAGCACCAATTTTGGTTTTGAAAGCAAACTGGATTGGGGACTAGTTAGGGGACTGTGAACCTCTTAATGAATACATATGTGACATCATGTAGGCCTGTAATTGTCCTTCATATTGGAAAATGTCCTCACTGCTGGTGAATTTTATTCCTGTGTGCAGGTAAGGCTGAAAGGCTAAAGCATGACTGACAGTTCCTGTCAAGCTGCACATTCATTCATTCATTCGGTCGTATTTATTGAGCGCTTACTGTGTGCAGAGCACTGTACTAAGCGCTTGGGAAGTACAAGTTGGCAACATATAGAGACGGTCCCTACCCAACAGTGGGTTCACAGTCTAGAAGGGGGAGACAGAGAGCAAAACCAAACATACTAATAAAATAAATAGAATAGATATGTACAAGTAAAATAAATAAATAGAGTAATAAATATGTACAGACATATATACATATATACAGGTGCTGTGGGGAAGGGAAGGAGGTAAGATGGGGGGATGGAGAGGGGGACGAGGGGGAGAGGAAGGAAGGGGCTCAGTCTGGGAAGGCCTCCTGGAGGAGGTGAGCTCTCAGTAGGGCTTTGAAGGGAGGAAGAGAGCTAGCTTGGCAGATGTGCAGAGGGAGGGCATTCCAGGCCAGGGGGAGGACGTGGGCCGGGGGTCGACGGGGGGACAGGTGAGAACTAGGCACAGTGAGGAGGTGAGCGGCGGAGGAGCGGAGGGTGTGGGCTGGGCTGGAGAAGGAAGGAAGGGAGGTGAGGAAGGAGGGGGTGAGGTGATGGACAGCCTTGAAGCCAAGAGTGAGGAGTTTTTGCCTGATGTGTAGGTTGATTGGTAGCCACTGGAGATTTTTGAGGAGGGGAGTATCATGCCCAGAGCGTTTCAAAACCATTCCCCGTTCATAAACCGTTCCCCATTCATCCGATGTGCAGCATCTGGCACTGCATTTGCTTTTGCCTCTTGGTCCTCTGGATCATCTTTAGAGCATGGACCTGGAAGTCAGAAGGTCATGGGTTCTAATCCCAGCTCTGCCACTGGTCTGCTGTGTGACCTTGGGCAAGTCACTTCACTTCTCTGTGACTCAGTTACCTCATCTATAAAATGTGGATTGAGACTGTGAGTCCCCTGTGGGACAGGGACTAGTGTCCAACCCGATTTTCTTGTATCCGCCCCAGCGCTTAGTACAGTGCCTGGCACATGGTAAGTGCTTAACAAATACTATTATTATTATTAATGAAATCTCTCATCAGCAAGTCCCTCCTTTCGTGATTTCAGCACACCAGGTTGGTGTGGCTGCCACTGTTGTCCTAAGATTCTTACCCACTGCCACATGATCTGAGACCAAATTCTGTTACATCCTTACAGCATTTTCTCTGCTCTCCTGTTTCACAGTTCCCCCATCTCTCCCATTTTAGCATAGTAGCTATTTATGTCCCCTTCTGTCACCTGTTTTACACACATATCCTATCCAATGAGCCTCTGTTGATAGGAGCATTGTTTCATTGATGATACGGTGACTTGGTTCCAGATACCTGTTATGAGCCTGTTATGTCCTTATTACCGAGTTTGGGCTGTCTCCACTTAACAGAAATCATCTTTCTTTCAAAAGTTGGGTGAATTGTCAGAGTAGAACCAAAGTAACATGTGTTATTCACAAAGAAGAACAACACATCTGCCCCTCACATTTAGTTAGTGTTGGCGTTGATGCATTTCCTGCTTTGCTTTGCCTACAATCTTGATGACTGCCTCATAGTACAGTGTTTTGCACACAGTAAGCGCTCAATAAATACGACGAACGAATCAGTGAATAGTGTTTCGGAGGAATGACCACTCGCTATTCACCTCAGGACTTGTGGCTGGATGGCTGTGTTCCAGTAAGGAAGTTGAGTGTTGGTTCTTTGTCTTTAGGAGCTGGACATTTAGCCTTCTCGATGCCTTAGATGCCAATGTTCAGTGCTTCACTGTACTGACAGTGTGAGTTTGGATCCCACAGGCCAGTGGCCTTCCCACATTTGGCACCATGCGTGGTTGCAGTAAACTCTGAGAAGCTTGCTGCTTAGATCCTGGATGCATCTATACCTGCCTGCCTAGTAGATATTTGACCTAATAATTGGGATTCAGTTCCCTGAATGTTTTGTTTTCTTCTTCGTTTAGCTCCTGGTACTACTGTCTTCACATTACCGGAATCTTAGTGTTGTTGATATTGCCAGTGAAACCTCAGAAAGGAAAAATAGCCCAGGAAAACGACCAGCCCTCGCAACCTACAGAGCTGGAGAAAAAAGAAAATCCTTTGGGACAAGACAGTTATCTTCTCACAAATCATGTTTTCAATCAGAAGCGAGAAATCACATCCAGACACTCAGCACTGAAACAATGATTGAGAAAATTCAGTGATGGATATATTTTGTATGTTTCAAGAACCCAGTTCTAGCACCTATCGAAGGGGTTTGTATTTGAAAAGATATTGTGATAAAAGGACGGTAACACATGGGGAATATTTTGTAAGACTGGAGAGGGAGCGAGTTAACCCCTCCCATGCCACATTCCAGTGGGTCAAACGCCTTATAGAAAAATATCTCCATGATTTCAATGGGCACTCAGGACTTCAGCATATGTCCATAGGGTCATCTGTGCCCCCTTGGCTGAATGTACATGGTGTATCCCAAGGCACTGACTGGGGAGAAAATAATGGTGTCAATGTTGGTGGTTAGAGGGAAATGAACTTTTTCAGATGAATGCCTTGCCTTAAACCCTTGATTTACTGAAATATTGTTTCTAAAAGGTATTTTCATGTTGTACATTGTGTGGGAGGCATATTTCACATATTGAATGGTGAGTGCTGCAAAGGAACCGTGAAATTCAAAGCAGAATATTTGAGCTTGTGAATACTATAAAAATGCAATAAACATCTCAGTATTTGGAGGGTATTCTAAGAGTATCTCAAACCAGAGTCCATTGTAGAACCTCAGGCATGACTGATGCCAAATTGCAGTCAGCCTTGATTGTCGGAAGAGTGTACTTGGTGTCAGAAGCTCTTCTGAGAAGACTTTAAAAATCTTCAAACATATTTTAAGCTCATTTTACTCTCTTAAAAAACACTACGTGATCTTTGCAGCTAGGGACAAGTTGGCACCTGAAATAAAGTGAAAATGGAGAGGCAAGTAACCTGGTGCTCAGCAGGACTCCTTCCTTAACTCTTATGCGACTGAGTTTCTTGTGGTGTTGCATATAAGGCATGTACAAATACAATAGCTCTTTCCTCTTATGAATTAAAAAGTGGAAATTATTTGGACATAGAAGGTGTAGATTTAGAAAGATCTTCTAAAGTAATAGACTCACCAAAGTTGAACGACAGTAATTGAAAAATGACATGTGGCTTGGCAACACTGCCCGCTGGGCCCTGTGACTGACTATCTGGGCACCGGCCAGCTGTCTTCTGAGCCAGGACAACCTGTGTCACTGTCTGGAGGCAGTTGGGGCTGGGGGATGGTTAAATTGGGGTTTTTGGTAGAGAAACGGCCATCTTTATGAACTAAGATTATAGAGACAAAATAACACTTGGAACGAATTAATTGATTTTATTTTTAAATTACGCATTCAAGGCCCATTATCCTGACTTTCAAATCCCACAAGGAGAACAGTGTGTTTTTATCCATGATTATGGATTGCTTTCACCATTTTCAGTCTCCTGCCTTGAAACAGGGCAGCCACTTCAACAGCCACCATCTCATAATGGCGAGAGAGGCTGACAGTACTGGCGATTATTCATTTCTTTCAGGGATGGTGTTGGCGGTTTAGGCAGGTTTGGCGCATCTATGTTCTTTTGGAAAAGGTAAACAGGGTCTGGAAGAGAGGTGTTCAAGAAGTAAGGTAGAAAGGCACAAATAGGCTTATTTTTTATTTTGACCATATGTATTGTGTCATTTTTATTTTTGCCTTATTTTTATGGAATGTAAAATGCAGGGTGTCCTCATTGTATGTTTTCAGTAATCTGAAATGGAATCATTATCCCCAAACGAAAATAACCAAAACTCCATAAGTGATTTTCCATGTAACGAGTCAGCATTTAATAGGTTTTTTAGGGTTTTTTTTTTCTTTTAAAGGGGAAAAAAACCTACCATTATTGATTGGAGAGGCCCTAATCAGCAGGACTTCAGCAGCTTTTTAAGCCAGGTCTCTTGCTAAAAATTGACTTAGAATTTCAAGTAGAAAAATACTTCTGGTTAAGTGAAGTTTGCCTGTGACATACACACCTGGCCCCCAAGAGATCCCGTTTGCTCCCGTTTATGCACATTGGCTCTATTATCCACCCACTCGCGGGAACGTGTGTTCCCCTGGAGCTCACAGGAAAGGAGCATCATATCTTCCCTCCTGCTGGGAGACCAGGCTTGCTCTGAGGCAAGGGCAGAAGTGCTGGCTGTACTTGGGGTGCCCACTTGGCTGTGGAGCACTGGTTAACAGGGAGCCCAGCATTGTAAGCATTGAGAGGACTCTATACCCTGACTCTGTCAGCCAGAGAAAGCACCTCTGGCTTCTGAATCAGCCCGCCGCATAGAGGATAGAGCCCAGGCCTGGGCGTCAGAAGGTTGTGGGTTCTAATTCCCGATCTGCCACTTGTCTGCAGGGTGACCTTCACTTCTCTGTGCCTCAGAGGATGGGTATTGAGACTGTGAGGCCCACGTGGGACAGGGACTGTGTCCAACCTGATTTGCTTGCATCTACCCCAGCACTTACTACAATGCCTAGTATACAGTAAGTGCTTAACAAATACCAGAATTATTATTATTACTATTAGTAGTATTATCAGAGCCCACCTTCCTACAGCCTGGTTGGAGGAGCACGGTCACTGAAACGGAGCTTTGTGAGTGATGTTGGAGACAGAAATCAGTGTACGAGGCGCATTGGTCGTTGTGCCACTCCTCAGCATCGTTTTGTGCCGGCCATGGGCTCAATTGCTGTTGCTGAATATTAGAAGGAAAAACAGTGTCCTCACATACATGGGCACATTGCATTGTGGCAGGCTCACCTCCTTCAACTGTTCCCCCCTTGGTTGTACAGCCGATCTTTCCAAGTTGTTACCACAAAGCATCTGCATTCCAATGTACTCGGGGAGTTTGTACGGCTCCAATGCCCTCTAACACAAGTACCTTGTGTTACCCATAGAAGAGTTTTGGTTTGCTTTTTCTGAGGAGAAGCCACCACCTACCACTCCTCTCTGAGCTTCTCCAGTTGGCTGCTTCAGGCCTGGGGTCCATAACCAACTTTTTCAGAACATTTCCTTTTCCTTTTCCATAATTTAAAAGGAAAGAGGGCAAGGGTTTGGAAGCCTGGAAAACTAGCAATCTCAGATTTTCATGACTGCCCTTTCTCTTACCAAAATGGGTATACTAACTCTGGTAGGGGCATGGGGTGAGGATTAATGCTTCGACTAAGGTTTGAGGATGGAAGAAGGGTGTATAGGTCCTGCTACTGTGAACGACACGTCTGTCTATGTTTTCTTCTCTTTCTGTGGATATCAAAAGGATTAGAACAAATCCAGCAGCACTTAGTCTCTCCACTCCTTAAACTGACATCAGATACTAGTCGATTGATGGTATTTATTGTGCGCTTACTGTATGTAGAGCACTGCATTCAGCACTTGGGAAAATACAATAGAGTTGTAGATCCCTGTCCTCAAGGTGCTTACAGTCTTATAGGGGGAGACAGACATTAAAATCAGTGTGTAGTGAGAAGATCCTTCTATATTTTAGGGGCACTTTTTTCTCACTGTGACTATTCAAGGCCAAGGCATAACTTGGAGTTTGGGCAGCTGGCCCTTAATTCAACTGTGCTATAATTGTCCCCTCAGCTCCATTTTCCTCAACACTCCAACCCCTCCCTTTTTAAAAAAATGTCATTTGTTAAGCACTTACTATGTGCCAGGCACTGTTCTAAGTGCTCAGGTGGTTACAAGGTAATGAGGCTGGACACGGTTCATGTCCCACATGGGGCTCTCACAGTCTTAATCCCCATTGTACAGATGAGGGGACTGAGGTACAAAGAAGTGAATTGGCCAAGGTCATGTAGCTGACAAGTGGCAGATCTGGGATTAGAACCCAGATTAGAACCAGGTGCTTCTGAGTCCCAGGCCTGTGATCTATCCACTAGGCCATGCTGCTTCTTGGTAATCAGGCTCAGGCCAAGGTATATCCCCTTGGTTTATTATCCACTGGAAAAATGAAAAACTCACAGAACTCGGCAACAGAAAAGACAAATTTGGCTGTTTGGAGCCCACACCCCGAGCTCATGTGCATTCAGTTTGAAGTCACGTTGCTGAAATTGCTGTAGATGGGAACATTTGCAGAAAGTCCATATAAACTGGGAATATCTTTTGTGTTTGGGACTTGGGCATTAATAAAGATGACACAGTGTAATAGATTGCAGTGTTTGGGAGTGGAAGCAATTAACCCTGTAAATATACCGGTTGACACTGATCCAAGCGAGACCCCTTGCTGCTGCCTGCTAAGGACAGATAAGTGATATTCCTTACTGCTGGAGGTCAATCTGGATGCTCAATATGGTTACCATAACAACGTCAGGACAATGTTTTAGTTCACAAACCAGGTCTGCTGGTGAAGCATTTCATTTGAAAGTGGCCTCGCTTCAGGATATGCCCATAGGTAGCCTTAAACACAACCTTAGTAGGGATTTTAGCTTTCTCTGCTTCCCTGTGTTTGTGCTACTTCAAATTGAAACAAGAAAAAAAATAACATTGTACTGAACATTCTGCCCGTGTCATGATTTCGAAACACAAGAGAGCACCAGTTAATAGATATTTCTTAAATTATTTTACTTCGAAATATGAAAAGTGTATTTAATTTTAAGTGATTTTTGTAATATTTTAAACTACTTCAGATAATTTCCTTGATTTTCAAAATAATTTACCATGGAATTAGTATGTAGATGACCATTTAGATTCAAATGTCTCAGGACTAAATTGTCGGACCCTCTTATTAATAAACATTGTGGCTTGAAGATATTGAAGTTTGAATATTGATGTCATTTCTGAAAATTAATCCAGTTAGAATTTTAGTAGTAGTAATAGCATTTATAGAGCACCCAAAGGGGGCAATGCACTGTACTAAGCGTTTGGGAAGTGCAAAACAAGCAAGTGACACTCCCTGCCCACGAGGAGCTTACACTCTAAATTTTATACCTGGGTTTCTTCTGGCTCATACCAATTGTTTACAGTTGTTAGCTATCTTTCAGGAATATTAATGTGTATGACGATAGAGGGGGAAATTACTTTGTAAGAAAAACAGTTTTAAAATAGTAGCCATTACTGCTGTGAAAGATGAGACTCTGTTAAGAGTTTGAAATATAAACTCTATTTTTAGGGGTTTCATTTGTGCATTAATATTCCACCTAGGCTGACTTTTAGAACAGAAGTTTTAATGTAAATGCAACTTTAAAGAACACTGTGAAATAATCTCATATTTGCCCTTAACTACCTTAAAAAGTATCTTATGATTAAAACTGGAAGACTTTTTCAAATCTGCTGTACAATTCATTATTCAGGTGTTTTTCACGCTGCTTACAACTGAAATCAGGCTGGTAAAGCATCATGTTGTAGTGTTAGTCCCTAACACAGCAGGGAAGCATTTAAATCTTTACACACATACACCCATCCCACCTGCAAAAAAATAAATAGATAAATAAATTTTATCCAAGTGAACTAAATAAGGAAATTTACCTTGGAACAAAATTTATTTGAGGACTAGCTTTTACAATTTTACTTTAATGGAGCATTTGGATTCTCTGCCATATGTGGATGTTAGTAAAGTGGGGATGCAAATTTGAGTTTTAATGACGGAGACTTAAAGCAGGAGATTTGGCTTGTGTGTGGGCTCTAAAACCAGTGGTTGGGCTGGACTGCCTGGCTTTTCATGGTGCAAAGGACTCAACTAACATACATGACACAAATTGGTGGATCAAGTATTTGCTTTTGAATTTTCCCAGTCATTTAAAGTGGGTACTTTTATTTAGGTTTCATTCATTCATTCAATTGTATTTGTGACCTCAGCAAGGGACAGACAGAGCCTTTGTTAGCCTTTTAAGCATGCAATCAACATTTTAAAAATCGACCTAGATACATATTTTCCATCAAGGTAATGGGCGGGATTCTTTCCTATCAAAAACCAAAAAGCACTCGGTTCCAGAGAACTATGTTAAGAGTTTGAGTCAAACCTAAATCATTTAGAACCTAAATTCTGAAGCTGCCCCATTTTGGATTTCCAGGTATGAGGCCATCTAGTTTGACTTCAACTTGCCTTGGGTCCAGAGTCCCTTTCAGTTCCATACGTACCCATATCCAGCACCTGGTCACTGTCAGTGATGGTAGTGGGTGACAAGTGTCCGTCCATCTTTCATAGATAGAAGTGCATGTACAAAGAAACAAGATGGCCCCAAGGAGGCCCAGTGTGAGAGAGACACAGGTCACCCCACCCAAGTAGCCTTTTCCCTGTTCAGTCCAAGTCCTGAGGCCAGGCCCGAGCCAGAATAGGGCTCACCCATCTAAAGGTTTATAATAATAATAATAATAATATTGATGGTATTTGTTACACACTTACTATGTGCCAAGCACTGTTCTAAACGCTGGGGTAGATACCAGGTAATCAGGTTGTCCCGCGTGGGGCTCACAGTCTTAATACCCATTTTACAGATGAGGTAACTGAGGCACAGAGAAGTGAAGTGACTTGCCCAAAGTCACACAGCTGATAAGTGGTGGAGTCAGGATTAGAACTCACAACCTCTGACTCCCAAGCCTGTGCTTTTGCCACTAAGCCACGCTGCTTGTCCCACTCAGACAGCCTCCAATGCCAGAGACTCTGGCCTCCAAATAAAAATGGGCGCTACACACAATAAGAAGTATACTGATAATAATAATAACTATATCATTGTTGTTATTATTATTATTATTGTGGTGTTTGTTAAGCACTTACTTTGTGCCCAAACCTGTACTAAGCACTAGGGTAAATCCTTGATAATCAGGTCAGACACAGTTCCTGTCCCTCATGGGGTCCAACAACCTAACGGGGGGGTGAAATTTAATCACAGCCAAGCCTCGTGAAGTGGAGAAAATTCAGTCATTCATGATAGCATTTATTAAGCGCTTACTATGTGCAAAGCACAAGAAAATGTTGTGTGCCTTCAACTGGAACCTTAATGTGTCTATCTCTAGTCTCAAATCTCGAAGACCTTGATTGGCAAATGTCCTTCTCTGCCTCTCCTCTGAAAGTAACTGCTAAGCTATCAGACTCTTAACATAGTTTGTGTATGAGATTCCTTGTTTTAAGCAAATTGCTTTCCCCTTATTGACACAGACCTTCTGTAAAATGAATCTGTGGTATCATTTGATCTCATTGAAAGTAGGGTTAAATAGCAATTCATAGTTTTCCCACGTCAGCCTTCATAAAGGTATTTTAGAAAAGTCAGAAAAGCATACCTTGTATTGTATTAGATTCATTCATTCATTCATTGAATCGTATTTATTGAGCACTTACTGTGTGCAGAGCACTGTACTAAGTGCTTGGGAAGCTCCAGTCGGCAACATACAGAGACGGTCCCTACCCAACAACAGGCTCACAGTCTAGAAGGGGGCTCACATGGGAAATAAGCAAAAAGAACAAGATGACAGTGATTTATACATTAGAATACAATCTCCATTTGAGAAGCCAAAATATAGAAGAGACTTAATTCCACTTGGTTACCCATTCAAAAGTGTAAGCTTGTCTCGGCGCAAGACCAGCTGAGAACTCAAATACCTGGGCTTTGCAGGGAGATTAGATTCTCTCATAGTTGATATTTACAGTATTCCTGCATTCGCCTTCCCTGGATGAGAAAAATGATTGTGTCTGTGATTTTAATTTTTATTACTCCAAAATATATTTTTTAAAAAAAGTGTTATTTTTCAAGAGATCCATAAACTAGGTTTTGGTGTAAGGTAATTTAAAAAGCCACTGTGTTACACTGTGATGGGATATTTTAATAATCACTCATTTCTAGTCTGTGTGAGCAGCGCTGCTCTGGTAGCATATTACTGTTTTTGAAGTGTTTTTAACTTACATATAAATGTTTTTCTAATTTATGTGTCTTTAAAACTGATTAAAAAGTAGTTTAAAAATATTTGAATGTGTTTGGCTAATTTCAGGGGCTGTTTATTAATCAGCTACTAAGTGAAATCATTTAAGGAAAACTTCCTTTACTGCAGATTTCCAACGACTAAAATTTTTACCTGGACCTGCTATGGTTGAGTAGTTTTCACTAGAATATCCTGTCTGCTGTAATTTAATTACTGTACCAAGTGTTCAATTAAGTGTTCGAATGTAGTTTTTGAAAAGAAAAGAAAATGCGCTTTAATTATTATGACAACCCAAGGTTCAGTGATCAACTAAATTGGATTAATTTTTGTAATCACTTGTTCACAATATTGAAAGCTGTTTGAGTTTTCACCCAAAGCAGATTTGTAGACTACAAGATCCTAGAGAGCAGTGATCGTGGTCTGCCACCTGTATTGTACTCTCCCAAGCACTTAGTACAGTGCATAAAGTGAGCACTCAAATACCATTGATTGAGAAAATAGCCAATTCATTTTATGTAAGAGAAGAATGACCCAGATCAAGCTAGTCTTAACGACAGTTGCCTCTCTACAAGGGCATGCTTGGACTGCCCAATACGTGTGGGCAATTTTTAATAAAGAATCCCAGAAGCCAAAATGGGATAGGAGAGCAAGTTTTTTAGACTTGATTCTGATTGACATTGAGTACCCAGTGGAAAAGTAACAGTGGCAGTTTCAGCCACATGTTCTAAAACTCCCTCATTTCCTAATGTCGTTATTTCCCATTGTACTTAGAGTCTTAAGATGTGACTGATGTGTGTGGGCCCGTTACTCCTGACCAACCGGCGGCTCGGGTTCCCGGGAGATTACTTGTCCAGCTCTCACTACCCAATCGTACTTACTGAGCGCTTACTATGTGCAGCACTGAAGATGGGGTCCAGGCTGGGAGTTCGGGCACCAAATCTAAAACTGGGGCCAACTGCCTGGGAAGGACCAACTTGTGCATGGGGTTGATGAGGTGGGGGCGAAGGTGCAGGGGGCCTCTCACAACAGCCCCTCTGAACCCTTCATGTGACAATAGGAGAAATGTCTATGTTCATTCATTCATTCATTCAATTGTATTTATTGAGTGCTTACTATGTGCAGAGCACTGTACTAAGTGCTTGAAAAGTACAGTTCAGCAATAGACAATCCCTACCCAACAGTCTAGAAGAGGGGAGGCAGACAACAAAATAAAACAAGTAGATGGGCATCAAAAGCAACAATATAAATAGAATTATAGGTGTATATACACGTCATTAATAAAATAAATAGAAAAATAAATATCTATACACAAGTGCAGTGGGGTGGAGGGAGGGAGTAGGGGCGATGGGGAGGGGAGGAGGAGCAGAGGAAAAATGGGGCTCAGTCTGGGAAGGCCTCCTGGAGGAGATGAGCTTTCAGTAGGGCTTTGAAGTGGGGGAGTGTTCTAGTTTGGCGGATGTGAGGAGGGAGGGCATTCCAGGCCAGAGGTAGGACGTGGGCCAGGGGTCGATGGTGGGACAGGCGAGGACGAGGCCCAGTGAGCAGAGGAGCGGAGTGTGTGGGCTGGAGAAGGAGAGAAGGGAGGTGAAATAGGAGGGGGCAAGGTGATAGAGAGTTTTGAAGACAATAGTGAGGAGTTTTTGCTTCATAGGAAGGTTTATAGGCAACCACGGGAGAAATTTTGGGGGGCGGGGGAGGAGGATGACATGCCCAGAGCATTTCTGTAGAGAGATAATCTGGGCAGCAGAGTGAACTATAGACTGAAGTGGGGAGAGACAGGAAGTTGGGAGTTCAGAAAGGATGCTGATGCAGAAATCCAGTCGGGATATGATGAGTGATTGTATTAAGGAGGTAACGGTTTGGATGGAGAGGAAAGATGGATCTTGGAAATGTTGTGCAGGTGAGACCGGCAGGTTTTGGTGACGGATTGGATGTGTGGGGTGAATGAGAGAGCGGAGTCGAGGATGACACCAAGGTTGAAGATGGAAGTTAAGGAGGGAGGAGGAGGGAAGGGGTGAGAGTTTTTGTAAGGTGAGAGGGAATAGGGTCAGAAGCACGGTGGAGGAGGTGGCACTTGAGAGGAGGGAGGACATCTCCTCTGAAAATACTGCTGGGAAGGATGGGAAAGTAGAGGAGGGGGTCGAGAGCGGGGGGGGGGGGGATGGAAAAGGGGGAGGGGTGACTAGGGAGCTCAGACCTGATGGTGTTATTTTTCCTGATGAAGTAGGTGGCCAGATCTTTGAGGGTGGGGGATGGAGGAAGGGGGAGGACCAGGGGGCCTGAGGAGGGAGTTAAATGTCCAGAACAGCTGATGGGGGTGATGGGCACGGGTGTCAATAGGGGAAGAGAAATAGTTTTGCCTGGCAGAGCAGAGGGCAGAGATAAGGCAAGAAAGGATAAATTTAAAGTGAGTCTGGTGTTTGGACTTTCACCAGCAGCTCGAGCATAAGAGCGAAGGAGGTGGACAGTGGCAGTGATCTAGGGCTGTGGGTTAGTGGTTGGAGAGTGACAAAGGGACAGGGAAAGAGTGAGCTGAGTTTAGAGAAGGTAGGGTTGAGAGCATCAGTTTGACCCTTAAGAGCGGGTAGAGTGGATAGGGAGGCAAGGTGGGGTGTGATGCACTGAGGGAGATGGATGGGGTAGAGAGAGCAGAGGTCTCTGTGGGGGAGTAATACAGATTTACGGTCGGGGGGAGTGTGAGAGAGGAGGCCGGTGAGAAGATTACAGTCAGAGAGAGGGATTTCAGAGTTGGTGAAGGTGGAAATAATGCAGGGGTAACATATGATGAGAAGGAGGGTGTGAGCAAGTTGGTGACTGGGCGAGGTGGGGGTGGAGCAGGAAGTTGGAGGAGTCAAGGAGTGACAGAAGGCGGGTGGCCGAGGAGTCACCGGGTACATCCATGTGGATGTTGAAGTCTCCAAGGATCAGAAACTTCAACAGAGGTTCATTCACCACATGGTGGGGGGAAGACTCTGCAGATTTCCATGTTCAGTGATTCTGGGGAATGGGATTTATTTTATATGACACCATGGATTATATCAGGAGGTAAGTATGAAAAACTTGTAGAGTTACTAGTCTATAAAGGATGTGGCATTATATAATGGTGCTTAGAAGTCTTTAATTTTAAATAAAAACAGGCATAAGTTTTAATTCATTTTAAATTGAAAATAAAACAGATGGACAGAGGTCAAAACTTTCAAGTGTAATTTCAGTGCCAAAAATGATGATGTGTACCCAGTGAGCTCAACAAATGCTCTGGCTAATTGGCACTTCACTAAAATTCATCATAAGGATCAGTGAGCAAAGGCCACATTCAGCAAGGCTCTTAGCATACATTCGTATTGACTGAAGGATTTGCTTTAAATGCTGAGAAAACTTAAAGGAATGTTTCCAGAAGTTGATTTCTTGATGATTGGTGTTGAACAAAACAAGAATTATAGGACTAGGGCCCAGAAAGGCTGTTTTGCTGCATCACTCTGCATTCCATGAGAGTTGAGTGGGCAATCACAACCTCCACAGGGAAGAAAAAAGGGCTGAGGATGTCTGTAACTCCAAGTTATCTCGAAATGCACTGGGCTTTTCAGGAGTGGTTGGAGGGAAGTTGTGGTGGGGGGAGAGATTTTCACCACTTTGGTGAGGCAGCCAGAGATCTGACATTTCCCCTAGAGTGACAAATACCCCTCCATCTCCAGTTTTCCCCAAGTCTTAGGGATTAAGAGGGCAGCACTGGAAGCAGGGGGAGAGGGAGAGAGAAAGATAGGTAACAGAGGAGTTTGAAATTCACAACGATTTTTCATTCTTGAGGTGCCGAATTAATTTTTAAACATGTCTAACAAGAAAAACAAACCTAAAACTGAGAAATTTGGAATAAATGTGGCAGTAATATAGGAAGGAGCACCTCTTTCTGCCCCAAGACCCACTGAGTTCCTATGCGGATCCCTCTCCTTTCATCCCAAGATAAATGCACGCCTTCACATTGAATACCACTGATAATAATAAGTATTAAGTACTTACAATGTGAGAAACACACTGGGAAGAATTCTTGGATGCTAATTCTGATCTTGTTCTAAACACAAAAAGCTTCCATTCTTTTGTGCATGTTGGGATGGAAAGGAGACAGACACACACACACACACACACAAAAATGGACTGGCAAAAGCAAAAACTCAGAAAGAGTAATATAAAAAAATGACAATTCTTCCCTCAGTTCCTCATGAATCTCAATGCTGCAGCCCTGGCATCCTGTTCACATTGCCAGAGCCTTCCCTCCGCCCCAGCTTAGGTTTGCACCCTTTGGTGTTGGTTGGAGGCAGGATCCATCTCGGCCTTCGGGATGTCGCCTGCAGGCACAGGAGCATGAGGAAGGAGAAATTCTGGGCTCTGTCCCCCAGATGAGTTGTGGGGGGGGAGAATTTGTTCTCCATAGTTGGGGCTAGAGGGTGCAGGGTATCTATGGACCTCAGGGCCCAGAGCCCAGATGAGGGGGCAGGGGGGTAGGGTACACTCCAGGTTATGTGACTCAGAGCTACAGCCCACCACATCCATTCCTGTCTCCTCCCCTGGCGACCACCTGCTGCACTACCATGCCACATCACAGCATGAGCACTTTGGCCAAAAATGGGATCTGTAAATAAAGTTCTTGTGTGCCGTTGGCAAGGTGTTACACCTTACCTGTCTACTTATTCATTCATTTATTCAATCGTATTTATTGAGCGCTTACTGTGTGCAGAGCACTGTACTACACGCTTGGGAAGTACAAGTTGGCAACATATAGAGACAGTCCCTACCCAACAACGGGCTCACATTCTGTGCCCCAGCGGGAACACGACAGGCAGGGACGAGAGAGCACGAGGGACACCGTGCAAACTACCGGCACCAGAATCAAGTCCTCTGTATCCATCCTCCATTTGAAGCCTTCGTGACTGGACTGAGACTCATCTGCTTTTCATCACACGAGATGCCATCCTTCCTCCTTCTCTACATCCTCTGGCCCTCACCTTTGGCAAACTGATCTCTTCCCTGTGTATTTCAAAATCATTGCTAAAAAAAACCCACAAAAAATTGTCACTAGCATTCATTCATTCATTCAATTGTATTTATTGAGCGCTTACTGTGTGCAGAGCACTGTACTAAGCGCTTGGGAAGTACAAGTTGGCAACATATAGAGATGGTCCCTACCCAACAATGGGCTCACAGTCTAGCACTGAGACTTAAAACCATCCTTTAAGGCCCACTCACTCATTTAATTTTCATTTTTCTATGATCTTTCCTTTTCTTTCAGGAGTATAAGAGAAGAAGCATGACCTAGTGATTAGTCCTTCTGGGAGTCAGAAGGACTTTGGTTCTAATTCCCGGTCTGTAATTCCAGTCTGACCTCGGACAAGTCACCTAACTTAACTTCCCTACCCAACAACGGGCTCACAGTCTAGCACTGAGACTTAAAACCATCCTTTAAGGCCCACTCACTCATTTAATTTTCATTTTTCTATGATCTTTCCTTTTCTTTCAGGAGTATAAGAGAAGAAGCATGACCTAGTGATTAGTCCTTCTGGGAGTCCGAAGGACTTGGGTTCTAATTCCCGATCTGTAATTCCGGTCTGACCTCGGACAAGTCACCTAACTTAACTTTGTCTCATCTGTAAAATGGGGATTAAGCTAAGCCTGTGAGTTCCATATGGGACACGGGCTGTGTCCAACCTGATTAGCTTGCACCTACCCCCAGCATTTAGTACAGGTCCTGGCACACAGTAAGTGCCTAATATAATGATGGCCTTTATTAAGTGCTTACAATGTGCAAATCAGAGCAGCATGCCGGTCAAAGATAGTTTTCACTTCTCTCCCCCTCCCCACTCCGTCTTCTCCCTCAGTCGAAGCCCCCGCCCTGCCTGCCTCTCCCTCATTCATTCATTCAACCGTATTTATTAGAGCACTGTAATAATAAAAATAACAATGAGGGTATTTATTAGGTACTTACTATGTAGCAAGCACCGTTCTAAACGCTGGGGTAAATACAAGGTGATCAGGTAGTTCCACGTGGGGCTCACAGTCTTAATCTCCATTTTATAGATGAGGTAACTGAGGCACGGAGAAGTGACGTGCCTAAAGTTACACAGTTGACAAGTAGCAGTCGCGATTCAAACTTATGACCTTCTAGACTGTGAGCCCGTTGTTGGGTAGGGACCCTCTTTATATGTTGCCGAGTTGTACTTCCCAAGCGCTTAGTCCAGTGTTCAGCACACAGCAAGCGCTCACTAAGTACGATTGAATGAATGAATGACCTCTGACTCCCAAGCCCGGGCTCTTTCCACTAAGGCACGCTACTTCTCTGTACTAAGCGCTTGGGAGGGGACGATGGAACAATGAAAGGGCACATTCCCCGCCCACAACGAGCATGAATAGGAAGAAATGAGGGATGTGGACCCCCATGCCGCGGGACTGGGAGGGAGATGAACAAAGGGAGCAAGTCAGGGTGATGCAGGTGGGAAGAAAGGGGGGGGTCATAGTCAGGGAGGGCCTCTTGAAGGAGATAATAATAATAATCTGTATATATGTATATATGTTTGTACATATTTATTTCTCTATTTATTTATTTATTTTACTGTACATATCTATTCTATTTATTTTATTTTCTTGGTATGTTTGGTTTTGCTCTCTGTCTCCCCCTTTTAGACTGTGAGCCCACTATTGGGTAGGGACAGTCTCTATATGTTGCCGACTTGTACTTCCCAAGCGCTTAGTACAGTGCTCTGCACACAGTAAGTGCTCAATAAATACGATTGATGATGATGATGATGATAATAATAATAATAATGATGGCATTTGTTAAGTGCTTACTATGTGCATAGCACTGTTCTAAGCGCTGGGGGGGGGAATACAGTGTGATCAAGTTGTCCCACGTGGGGCTCACAGTCTTAACCCCCATTTTTACAGATGAGGGAACTGAGGCTCCGAGAAGTTAAGTGAGAGATGGGCCTTCAGTACTTCCCAAGCGCTTAGTCCATTCATTCATTCATTCAATCGTATTTATTGAGCGCTTACTGTGTGCAGAGCACTGTATTAAGCACTTGGGAAGTACAAGTTGGCAACATATAGAGACGGTCCCTACCCAACAGTGGGCTCACAGTCGAGAAGTCTAGTCTAGTCCAGTGCTGTGCAGACAGTAAGTGCTCAATAAATAGGACTGACCGAATGAATAAGGTTTTGAAGGGGGGTGGGGTGGGGCATTGATCTGCTATGAGGAGGGAGGGCGTTGCGGGCCCGAAGAGAAGGTTTAGCAGTGGAGGTGTTCCTCCCAATGTCCTGTCCCACAGCCTAAGCCCCCTCCCTCTTCCCCACCATCGCCTCCTCCTCTTCCTCCTCTTCAGTCCCGGTGTCCGGCCCCGGCCCAGCTCTCCCGGCCCTCTGTCAGCTGAGCGTCCCGAAGGCTTACTCAAAGTCCTACTGAGAACTCACCTCCTCCAGGAGGCCTTCCCAGACTGAGTCCCCTCCTTCCTCTCCCCCTCCTCCCCATCCCCCCCGCCTTACCTGATGATGATGATGGCATTTGTTAAGCGCTTACTATGTGCAAAGCGCCATTCTAAGCGCTGGGGAGGTTACAGGGTGATCAGGTTGTCCCACGGGGGGCTCACAGTTTTAATCCCCATTTTACAGAGGCGGTAACTGAGGCCCAGAGAAGTGAAGTGACTTGCCCACAGTCCCACAGCTGGCAATTGGCAGAGCCGGGATTTGAACCCACGACCTCTGACTCCAAAGCCCGGCCTCTTTCCACTGAGCCACGCTGCTTCTTACCTCCTTCCCCTCCCCACAGTACCTGTACATACGTATATACGTTTGTACGTATTTATTACCCTATTTGCTTATTTATTTTATTTGTACATATTTATTCTATTGATTTTATTTGGCGAATAGGTTTTGTTTTGTCGTCTGTCTCCCCCTTCCAGACTGTGAGCCCGCTGTGGGGTAGGGACCGTCTCTAGATGTTGCCAACTTGGACTTCCAAAACGCTTAGTCCAGTGCTCTGCACACAGTAAGCGCTCAATAAATACAACTGAATGAATGAATAAATACGAATGAATGAATGAATGAATACTTACACTGTGTTGGGGTAACGCACGGGCCCAACCTATCAGCAATTGAACGAATACTCGCTCCTACTGGTGCCAGGCGGCATGGTGCGGTGTATATATGTATATATGTTCATACGTATTTATTATTCTATTTATTTATTTTACTTGTACATATCTATTCTCTTTATTTTATTTTGTTACTATGGTTGGTTTTGTTCTCTGTCTCCCCCTTTTAGACTGTGAGCCCACTGTTGGCCAGGGACTGTCTCTATATGTTGCCAACTTATACTTCCCAAGCGCTTAGTAATAATAATAATAATGGCATTTATTAAGCGCTTACTATGTGCAAAGCACCGTTCTAAGCGCTGGGGAGGTTACAAGGTGATCAGGTTGTCCCACGTGGGGCTCACAGTCTCAATCCCCATTTTACAGATGGGGGAACTGAGGCACAGAGAAGAGCAGTCCTTGCAGCCTCCAAAGACTCTAGTGCTCCGCACACAGTAAGCGCTCAATAAATACGATTGATTGATTGATTGTTTACATACGATTGAATGAATGAATGATTGAATGAATACATACGGTTGAATGAATGAATGAATACATACGATTGAATGAATGAATACATGCTGACTGAGACTGAGCCCCCTCCCCATCCCCCCGCCTTACCTCCTTCCCCTCCCCACAGCACCTGTATATATGTATATATGTATATATGTTTCTACGTATCTATTACTCTATTTATTTATTTATTTTATTTGTACATATTTATTCCATTTATTTTATTTTGTTAATATGCTTTGTTTTGTTCTCGGCCTCCCCCTTCTAGACTGTGAGCCCACTGTTGGGAAGGGACTGTCTCTATATGTTGCCAACTTGTACTTCCCAAGTGCTTAGTACAGTGCTCTGCACACAGTAAGCGCTCAATAAATACGATTGAATGAATGAATGAATGAATGAATACATGCGATTGAATGAATGAATGAATGAATATTCATTCAAATACGATTGATGATGATGATGATGAATGAATGAATGAATGAATGAATGAATAAAGCCGGGCCCTCCCCGCCCAGCCCCGCCCACGCCCAAACTGCCCAACGGCGTCCTCGGGCTGGACGACCACGTGACCCTGAGGGGCGGGGGGCGGCGGCACGTGACCCTGAGGGGCGGGGGCGGCGGCACGTGACCCTGAGGGGCGGGGGCGGCGGGGGCGGCGGCACGTGACCCTGAGGGGCGGGGGCGGCGGCACGTGACCCTGAGGGGCGGGGGCGGCGGCACGTGACCCTGAGGGGCGGGGGCGGCGGGGGCGGTGGCACGTGACCCTGAGGGGCGGGGGCGGCGACACGTGACCCTGAGGGGCGGTGGCGGCGGGGGCGGCGGCACGTGACCCGGGCGGGCGGCTCCGTGAGAAGAAGGAAGATGGCGGCCGGGGCTGGGTGGTGCCGTCCTTAGCGGGGGCGGCGGAGCGGGCTGAGCCCCCCGGCGATCGCTCGGTCGGTCCCGGAGGAAGGAGGTGAGCGTCGGCGCGGCCGCCCCCACCGCCTCCATCTCCGCGGCTCGTCGGCGGGCGGGGCCGGGGCCGGGGCCGGGCGGGGGGCGGTGAGGGAGCTCGTTGTTGTTGAGGGGGCTCGTTGAGGGAGCTCGTTGTTGAGGGAGCTCCTTGTTGAGGGAGCTCCTTGTTGAGGGAGCCCTGAGGCGGAGGGCCCGGCCGCGGGAGGACGGACGGCGGACGGACGGGAGGCAGGCAGGCAGGCAGGCGGGCGGCGAGTCGGTTGCTAAGGAACGGGCCGTTTCCTCAGGCCCGACGGCGGGGGGGGGGGGGGGGGGGCGGGGCCGGAGCCCGCACTAAACCGGGCCGGACCGGTCGGGGCGGGGGGCTGAGGAGAGCAGGAGCAGGAGGGTATTTGTGTATTCATTCATTCATTCAATGGTATTTCTTGAGCGCTTACTGTGTGCAGAGCACTGGGCTAAGCGCTTGGGAAGGCCAAGTTGGCCATCAGTCATCAATCAATCGTATTTATTGAGCGCTTACTGCGTGCAGAGCACTGGACTAAGCGCCGCTTACTGTGTGCAGAGCACTGGACTAAGCGCTTGGGAAGGCCAAGTTGGCCATCAATCAATCAATCGTATTTATTGAGCGCTTACTGTGTGCAGAGCACTGGACTAAGCGCCGCTTACTGTGTGCAGAGCACTGGACTAAGCGCTTGGGAAGTCCAAGTTGGCAGTCAATCATTCAATCGTATTGAGCGCTTACTGTGTGCAGAGCACTGGACTAAGCGCCGCTTACTGTGTGCAGAGCACTGGACTAAGCGCTTGGGAAGTCCAAGTTGGCAATCAATCAATCAATCGTATTTAATGAGCGCTTACTGTGTGCAGAGCACTGGACTAAGCGCCGCTTACTGTGTGCAGAGCACTGGACTAAGCGCTTGGGAAGTCCAAGTTGGCCATCAATCAATCAATCGTATTTATTGAGCGCTTACTGCGTGCAGAGCACTGGACTAAGCGCCGCTTACTGTGTGCAGAGCACTGGACTAAGCACTTGGGAAGTCCAAGTTGGCAATCAATCAATCAATCGCATTTATTGAGCGCTTACTTTGTGCAGACTGGACTAAGCGCCGCTTACTGTGTGCAGAGCACTGGACTAAGCGCTTGGGAAGGCCAAGTTGGCAATTAATCAATCAATCGTATTTATTGAGCGCTTACTGTGTGCAGAGCACTGGACTAAGCGCCGCTTACTGTGTGCAGAGCACTGGACTAAGCGCTTGGGAAGGCCAAGTTGGCAATTAATTAATCAATCAATCGTATTTATTGAGCGCTTACTGCGTGCAGAGCACTGGACTAAGCGCCGCTTACTGTGTGCAGAGCACTGGACTAAGCGCTTGGGAAGGCCAAGTTGGCAATCAATCAATCAATCGTATTTATTGAGCACTTACTGCGTGCAGAGCACTGGACTAAGCGCCGCTTACTGTGTGCAGAGCAGTGGACTAAGCGCTTGGGAAGTCCAAGTTGGCCATCAATCAATCAATCGTATTTATTGAGCGCTTACTGTGTGCAGAGCACTGGACTAAGCGCCGCTTACTGTGTGCAGAGCACTGGACTAAGCACTTGGGAAGTCCAAGTTGGCAATCAATCAATCAATCGCATTTATTGAGCGCTTACTTTGTGCAGACTGGACTAAGCGCCGCTTACTGTGTGCAGAGCACTGGACTAAGCGCTTGGGAAGGCCAAGTTGGCAATCAATCAATCGTATTTATTGAGCGCTTACTGTGTGCAGAGCACTGGACTAAGCGCCGCTTACTGTGTGCAGAGCACTGGACTAAGCGCTTGGGAAGGCCAAGTTGGCAATTAATTAATCAATCAATCGTATTTATTGAGCGCTTACTGCGTGCAGAGCACTGGACTAAGCGCCGCTTACTGTGTGCAGAGCACTGGACTAAGCGCTTGGGAAGGCCAAGTTGGCAATCAATCAATCAATCGTATTTATTGAGCACTTACTGCGTGCAGAGCACTGGACTAAGCGCCGCTTACTGTGTGCAGAGCAGTGGACTAAGCGCTTGGGAAGTCCAAGTTGGCCATCAATCAATCAATCGTATTTATTGAGCGCTTACTGTGTGCAGAGCACTGGACTAAGCGCCGCTTACTGTGTGCAGAGCACTGGACTAAGCGCTTGGGAAGTCCAAGTTGGCCATCAATCAATCAATCAATCGTGTTTATTGAGCGCTTACTGCGTGCAGAGCACTGGACTAAGCGCCGCTTACTGTGTGCAGAGCACTGGACTAAGCGCTTGGGAAGTCCAAGTTGGCCATCAATCAATCAATCGTATTTATTGAGCGCTTACTGTGTGCAGAGCACTGGACTAAGCGCCGCTTACTGTGTGCAGAGCACTGGACTAAGCGCTTGGGAAGGCCAAGTTGGCCATCAATCAATCAATCGTATTTATTGAGCGCTTACTGTGTGCAGAGCACTGGACTAAGCGCCGCTTACTGTGTGCAGAGCACTGGACTAAGCGCTTGGGAAGTCCAAGTTGGCAGTCAATCATTCAATCGTATTGAGCGCTTACTGTGTGCAGAGCACTGGACTAAGCGCCGCTTACTGTGTGCAGAGCACTGGACTAAGCGCTTGGGAAGTCCAAGTTGGCAATCAATCAATCAATCGTATTTAATGAGCGCTTACTGTGTGCAGAGCACTGGACTAAGCGCCGCTTACTGTGTGCAGAGCACTGGACTAAGCGCTTGGGAAGTCCAAGTTGGCCATCAATCAATCAATCGTATTTATTGAGCGCTTACTGCGTGCAGAGCACTGGACTAAGCGCCGCTTACTGTGTGCAGAGCACTGGACTAAGCGCTTGGGAAGTCCAAGTTGGCAATCAATCAATCGTATTTATTGAGCACTCACTGTGTGCAGCGCACTGGACTAAGCGCTTGGGAAGTCCAAGTTGGCAACATCTAGAGACGGTCCCTACCCGACAGCGGGCTCACAGTCTAGAAGGGGGAGACAGATGGCAAAACAAAACCTATTCACCAAATAAAATCAATAGAATAAATATGTACAAATAAAATGAATAAGCAAATAGGGTAATAAATACGTACAAACGTATATACGTATGTACAGGTGCTGTGGGGAGGGGAAGGAGGTAAGAAGCAGCGTGGCTCAGTGGAAAGAGGCCGGGCTTTGGAGTCAGAGGTCGTGGGTTCAAATCCCGGCTCCGCCACTTGTCAGCTGTGTGACTTCGGGCAAGTCACTTCACTTCTCTGGGCCTCAGTTACCTCATCTGTCAAATGGGGATGAAGACTGTGAGCCCCACGTGGGACAACCTGATTACCTTGTAACCTCCCCAGCGCTTAGAACAGTGCTTTGCACATAGCAAGCGCTTAATAAATGCCATTATTATTATTATTATTCATTCATTCATCCAAACGTATTTATTGAGCGCTTACTGTGTGCAGAGCACTGGACTAAGCGCTAGGGAAGTCCAAGTTGGCAACATCTAGAGACGGTTCCTACCCAACAGTGGGCTCACAGTCTAGAAGGGGGAGATGGACCACAAAACAAAACGTATTAGCAAAATAAAATCAATAGAATAAATATGTACAAATTAAGTAAATAGAGAAATAAATATGTACAAACATATATACAGGTGCTGTGAGGAGGGGGAGAGGAAGGAAGGGGCTCAGGGTGGGAAGGCCTCCTGGAGGAGGTGAGCTCTCAGTAGGGCCTTGAAGGGAGGAAGAGAGCGAGCTTGGCGGATGGGCAGAGGGAGGGCATTCCAATCAATCAATCAATCAATCGTATTTATTGAGCGCTTACTGTGTGCAGAGCACTGTACTAAGCGCTTGGGAAGTACAAGTTGGCAACACATAGAGACAGTCCCTACCCAACAGCGGGCTCGCAGTCTAGAAGGGGGAGACCGAGAACAAAACCAAACATACTAACAAAATAAAATGAATAGATATGTACAAGTAAGATAAATAAATAGAGTAATAAATATGTACAAACATATATACATATATACAGGTGCTGTGGGGAAGGGAAGGAAAGTAGGGAAGTGAGGTAGGAGGGGGCGAGGGGATGGACGGCCTTGAAGCCGAAGGTGAGGAGTTTTTGCCTGATGCGTTGACCGGTTGGAGAGGGGCGGGGGGGGCGGGGGCAGGAGCAGGAGATTATTTGTACATACTTATTACTCCGTTTATTTTATTTGTACATATTTAGTACTCTATTAGTGACGTGTCTAGAGCTCTAATTCTATTTATTCTGACAGTATTGACGCCTGTCTGCTTGTTTTGTTCTGTTGGCCGTCTCTCCCCCCCCCCCCCCCTTCTAGATTGTGAGCCCGTTGTTGGGTAGGGACCGTCTCTACTGCCGATTTGTGCTTCCCGAGCGCTTAGTCCAGTGCCCCGCACACAGCAAGCGCCCAATCAATACGATGGAATGAATGAATGAGGAGGCTGGATCTGCAGGGGGGATAGGGGAAGAAGAGGGAAGAGGTTTTTAGACTGTTGAGCCCACTGTTGGGTAGGGACGGTCTCTATATGTTGCCGTCTTGTACTTCCCAAGGGCTTAGTTCAGTGCTCTGCACACAGTAAGTGCTCAATAAATGCGATTGATTAATTGACTGATTGAGGAGGGGGCCGGTTCGTCAGTGGGGATGGGGGAGAAGGGGAGGAGGAGGAGGGACCTTGATAATAATCATAATGTTGGTATTTGCTAAGCGCTTACTATGTGCCAAGCACAGTTTTAAGCGCTGAGGGGGATACAAGGTAATCAGGTTGTCCCACATGGTGCTCACAGTCTTCATCCCCATTTTAAAGATGAGGGAACTGAGGCACAGCGAAGTGAAGTGACTTGCCCAAGGGCACACCCTTGACAAGTGGCAGAGCCGGGATTAAAACCTACGGAAAGAGCATGGGCTTGGGAGTCAGAGGTCATGGGTTCAAATCCCGGCTCCACCGGGATTTGTGTGACTTTGGGCAAATCGGTTAACTTCTCTGTGCCTCAGTTACCTCATCTGTAAAATGGGGATGAAGACCGTGAGCCCCACGTCTCACAGTAGACTACTTTGTGTCTACGCTAGCGTTTAGAATAGGGCTTTGCACATTGTAAGCGCTTAACAAATGCCAACATTATTCAAGCGCTTAGTACAGTGCTCTGCACACAGTAAGTGCTCAATAAATATGAATGAACGAATGACTGTGAGACTGAGCCTCCTCCCCCTCCCCCCCCTTACCTCCTTCCCCTCCCCACAGCACCTGTATATATGTACATATGTTTGTACGTATTTCTCTATTCATTCATTTATTTTATTTGTACATATTTATTCTATTTATTTTATTTTGTTAATATGTTTTGTTGTCACTCCCCCTTCTAGACTGTGAGCCCACTGTTGGGTAGGGACTGTCTCTCTATGTTGCCAACTTGTACTTCCCAAGCGCTTAGTACAGTGCTGTGCACACAGTAAGTGCTCAATAAATACGATTGAATGAATGAAAGTCAGGTGACCTGGGTTCTAATCCCAGCCCTGCCACTTGTCTGCCATATGACCTTCTCTTTTCTTCGGTTTCCTCATCTGTAAAATGAAGATTAAATACCTGTTCTCCCTCTACCTTAGACTGTGTGGGACTCAGTGACTGTCTGATCTGATTGTACTGTATCTACCCTAGTGCTTGGCACAGTTCTTGGTATATAGCAAACAATTAACAAATACCACAGTTGTTATAGTTGTGATTTTTGGCTCCTCTTTGTGTGGAGATGAGCTCATTAAGTCCCAGCACACTGGTAATGCATTTCTTAAAAAAAAACAAACAACCAAACAAAAATGTAAAATGAAATGTTTTTTCACTTCTGTGAGGAAAAAAACATGAGTAGTGAGATGCTAGGGTTAAAATTTTAGGTCTTTTCATTTTCAAATGAGGTGATTGGGTATAACATTTTCCGTATATTTTTAAAGCCTCTTCTAATCTTATGATGATGATTAGTTGATGAGCAAAGTTTCATGTTTTCTGACTAAGGGCTTTGTCAGAGATGACAAAAGCGATTTTAAATTCAAAAGATTAAAATAGCATTTTTTTCCAAACTGAACTGAAATAGTGACGTTTATAAAAAATCACAAATTGCAACTGTATTGGTAATAATAATACTATTAATATTACTAATTAATACTATTATAATACTATTAATACTATTAGTACTAATACTATGTGCCAAGCACTCTCCTAAGTGTTTTGGGTTGATAGAATAGATTGAATAGAAGATGATCAGTTCAGATACAGTCCCTGTAGCATGTGGAGCCCAAAGTCTGAGGGGGAACAAGTATTCATAATCACCATTTTACAGATGAGGAAAACAGAAGTCCAGAGAAGTTGTGTCGAACCCCGGATCACAAAGAAGACAAGTGGCAGGGCCAAGATTGTTAAAGTAAATAATGGAGTGATTGCTTCCCCATTGTAACTCTGTCCATTCATTCATTCATTCAGTCGTATTTATTGAGCACTTACTGTGTGCAGAGCACTGTACTAAACGCTTGGGAAGTACAAGTCGGCAACATATAGAGACGGTCCCTACCCAACAACAGGCTGTCCACTGAGGCACAGAATCATGAGCTGAGAAGAAGCCACAATAATTCATTTGGTCTGGCCCTCTGTCTCAAGGGAGGTCAGCCCTTTCTTTTTGGTGTTTGTCCTAACCTTAAATGTCTCCAGATCCCTTCTGTAAATAGGGCAGGTGGACTAGGCTAGGGGGGAAGCAATAGTTGTAATCTATCTGGACTTCAGTACAACTTTTTATTTGGTCCTGTGACATCATATCCCCCAAGTACTACCTTGGCACCCCTGTGCCAATTACACCTTTTTTCACTCACACCCATTTAGGGTGCTTCTGTACATATCAACTTAAAATCCAGTTACTTAAGCAGTAGCTCATCTTCTTATTCGTTTTCTTTCTCTTATGACTAAGTTATTTAATGCCTGTCCCTTCTCCTGCTAAACGGTAAACTTTCTGAAGGCAGGGATTGTGTCTTAACTCTGTTGTAGTCTCCTCAGCTCAGGTAATACTATTAAGTTGCCTCAGAAAGGTAAGGTGATGGAGTCTAAACCTAGCATGACAAGCCTGCTAATCCTAGAGGTGTCCAAGATTGACTTTAGGACTTTGAGAATTGCAAAACACAGGCAATTTACAAACCTTATGAAGGAATATTGGAAGCTTTCTTCTCCCATCCTCCCGTCCCCTGCCAAACCACTTACCACTTAATGTTGATGCTTGTGGGGCGTTTTTCTCACCGCTGACCCCTTTCTCACGTACCCCTCTGACTTGGAATGCCCTCCCTCTCTATTTATGCTAAACCACCACCCTCCCCACCCTCAAGGCCTTATTAATGTCACATCTCCTCCAAGAGGCCTGCCCTCATTAAGCCATCTTTAAGCTGACTCCTTTTCCCTCTCCTGCATCATCTGTGCACTTGAATCTGTAACCCTTGGTATTTACCCCACCCTCAGCCCCACAACGCTCATGTACATATCCATAATGGATTTATGTCAGTGTCTGTCCTTCCCTTTAGATGGTAAATTTTTTGTGGGCATGGAATGTGTCTACCAATCCTCTTGTACTCAAGTGCTTAGTACAGTGCTCTGCACACAATAAATGCAGTTGATTGACTGTGCCTGTTTCCTCATCTGAAAACTAGGAATAAAATATCAGTTGTCCCTCTTAGAATGTGAGCCCCATGTGGAACAGATTCTATATTCAGTCTGCCTCACACTTTATAAGTGCCTAACAAATACCACAATTATCATTATTAGAAAACTGATGGCATAGCACCAGGTGGCTTTCCTCTTGCTTGCAGAGCCCAGATTAGATCCCACCTCTCCTGATTTCTAGAGCCATGTTCTTTCTGCTGAGCCAACTGCAGGGCTGCACTCTAATGGAGTGAAGGAGGGATGATCCTAATTTAAGTGGCAGTCTAGGTGTTTTTTTCTTTCAAACAATAATTCAAATATAAGCTTTCTATTTTACCTTTTAAAAATAGGTGAGTGCTGGCATCCGTGAAGATGGCGAGCCTGGTGACTCAGAGTCTGTTGACTTACGTGGAAGAGGAAAATGTTCCTGCTCTTAAAGCACTTCTCGAGAAATGCAAGGATGTGGATGAGAGGAATGAGGTAAGGCAAGCTGAAAATTTTAAAAGCTTATTGAACTCTGGGATTTCAGAAGCGCTAGCAGGATTATCGAGTGGCTGGCTGGAGGAGTTTCCATGTAAAATGAAAAATGTTAGGACTCTTCAAACTGGAAAAGATGAAGTTGAGAGGACTTGATTGAGGTCTACAAAACTCTGAAGAGTATAGGCAGGAGGAATTATTGTTTGCCAAGTCCCTCAGCATTGGCTTGTCCCAAACCAAACACCCCTTCCGTCAGTGGATAGCAAACTGCTAACTAAAAATGCCAGGTTCAAGATGCACTTGGAGAAATTCTTGGGGAAGAAATCTAGAATAACTCACTAGAGGGAAAGGTAGGAATCTTTCCTGATCCATTCCCAACCACTGGGAGAAATGACAAGGAGGAACACCCATCACATGTCTGAAATCGTTTTGAGCTACCGTTGGCACAGGCTGTTGGATGGGCCTCACCATTGGTGTGATGGAGAATTGGCACATCATGGGGTTTATAATTTCATACGTTGGGGTTCAGAGTAAAACGGGAATTTAATGAGTTGCATGACTGTTTGTCTTGGTTCAGGATTAGACTGAGCCCCTGGCTTCAGAGCTACACTGATGAGGCTGTGTTCTGGAGTGTAGCCCCCTATATAGAAGTATTAACTGGAATTTTGAGATGGGGGTATTCAAGCAGACAATGGGGGTACTTCCATTGGGGTAGGAAAGAAAAGGGGTAGGAAGAGACCCTGCCTTCCAGATATCTCTACTTGGATTTCCTCCCGTCACCTCAAGCTTAACATATCCAAAACAGAGCTCCTTATTTTTCCACTCAATCCCTTTCCTCCCCCTGGCTTTCCTTTCACTGTAGATGGCACCACCATCCTTCCTGTCTCTCAAACCCATAACCTTGGCATTATCTTTGACAGCTCTCTCTCATTCAAGGCACATATTCAGTCCATCACTAAACTCTGTCAGTCCCACCTTCACATCACTAAAATCTGCCCTTTCCTCTCCATCCAACTGCTACCATGTTAATACAGTCACTCATCCTATTCCATCTGGATTGCTGCATCAGCCTCCTTGCTGACCTCCCAGCCTCTTATCTCTTCCGACTCCAGTCAATGCATCATTCCGCTGCCCAGATTATTTTTCTACAAAAATGTTCAAGACATGTCAACCCGCTCCTCAAAAAATTCCAGTGGTTGCCCATCCACCTCCACATCAAATAAAAATTCGTCACCCTTGACTTCAAAGCACTCCACCACCTTGCCCCCTCCTACCTCACCTCATTATTCTCGTACTACAACCTAGCCCAACCTAGCCTAGCTCCTCTGATGTTAACTTCACTGCGTCTTGATCTTGCCTATCTTGCCACCGACCTCTAGTCCACTTCGTGTCCCTGGTTTCAAGCACCCTCCCTTCTCAAGTCCAGCAGACAATTACTCTTTCACCTCCACCCCCAAGTCTTATTGAAGGCACATCTCCTCCAAGAGGCCTTCCGAGACTAACCTCCCCTTTCCTCTTCTCCCATTCCATTCTGTGTTTCCCTGACTTGCTCCCTGTGCTCTTCCATCCTCCCAGCCGCAGAACACTGATGTAAATATCTGTAATTTGTTTATTTGTTTTCATGCCTCTTCCCTGCTCCAGACTGTAAGCTCACTGTGGGCAGGGAGTGTTGTCTGTTGATGGTTGCATTTTACTCTCCCAAGTGCTTAGTACAGCGCTGTCTGGATGCAGTGAGCACTCAATAAATTGGATTGAATGAATGAATGAGTGAATATCAGGCCGATACAGACAGAGCCAAGGGACCAACAGAGAAAATGGCCTGCACAGGTAACTCATTTCTCAAGGAGGCCTGTATGCAGTGGGGCCCAGAGCAGACCTTTTTCTCGCTCCAGACCACCCCCTGCCAAATGACCTAAAAGGGTGTGAAATCAGTACTCAGCTGACCCCTAGCACCCCTGCTGGATCTCTCTGATTGGGCTGAGGGTAAGAAGAGTCTCTGAGCTGGCCCTAGAGCTAGCAGGATGGACGGGAATCACCTCCCACCCCTGTGCCCCCCCCCCCCCCCCAACGCCCCTTTCCCCCAACCCCCCAGGCTCTGGAGCCTTGGCTAGAGAGCAGGGCTGGGGAGCAGAGGGCTACCAACAGCGGGGAAAAGGGTGGCATTGCCCTCTTGTTTCCACATCTAGCACTCATTCACTGCCAAGGCAAGAGGTGGTCCATCTTTGGCTTCCCACCTTGCCCCAGATTTTCTAATTGAGTTAGCCTGTGGTCGAGGATTGTTGTGGTTCCATCAGCGAGAAGGACTCCTTGCCCAGCAACCGTCGATCCCCAGCCCTCTAACCAGTTGTCACAGTTGTCACGGATGCCAGCCGTGGAAAGGACCAGGTTCACCCTGCAGAGTGGCTCATCGGACTGACATCCAAATGGGGATAGGTGGGGCAGGGCAAGAAGGGAGCAATGCCTTAACAGCCGCGACCAACCATTACACCCACTGTTAACATGCACACTGCCTGGGTCTCCTGTCTTCTTCCCATAGGCTGGCTGGGGTTGAGCTCTAGGCATTCACCTTTGTAGCCCATGTTGCCTCCTAAAGGGCTTACCATATCACGGTTTTTCATTCATTCATTTATTCAATCATATTTATTGAGCGCTTACTCTGTGCAGAGCACTGTACTAAGCACTTGGAAAGTACAAGTTGGCAACATATAGAGACAGTCCCTAACCAACAACGGGCTCACAGTCTAGAAGGGGGAGTGAGACAACAAAGCAAAACATGTGGACAGGTGTCAAGTCATCAGAATAAATAGAAATAAAGGTAGATGCACATCGTTAACAAAATAAATAGAATAGTAAATATGTACAAGTAAAATAGAGTAATAAATCTGTACAAACATATACGGGTGCTGTGGGGAGGGGAAGGAGGTAGGGTGGGGGGGATGGGGAGGAGGAGAGGAAAAAGGGGACTCAGTCTGGGAAGGCCTCCTGGAGGCGGTGAGCTCTCAGTAGGGCTTTGAAGGGAGGAAGAGAGCTAGCTTGGCGGATGTGCGGAGGGAGCCTTCACCAACTCTGAAATCCCTCTCTGATCATAACCTTCTCACCTGCCTCCTTACTCACACTCTTCTGCCCTGTAAATCTATATTACTTCCTCACAGAGACCTCCACTCTCTCGACCCCATCCATCTTTCTGAGCGCCTCACACCCCTCCTTGCCTCCCTTTCCTCTCTACCCAATCTTGATGATCAGATTACTGCTCTCAACTCTACCCTCTCTACTCAGCTCAACTCCCTCGCTCCCCTTTCCCTTCGCCACTCTCGTACCACTAACCCACAGCCCTGGATCACTGCCACTGTCTGCCTCCTTCACTCTTATGCTTGAGCTGCTGAATGCTGCTGGTGAAAATCTAAACACCATGCCAATCTCGTTCACTTCAAGTTTATCCGTTCCTGCCTTAACTCTGCCCTCTCCTCTGCCAACCAAAACTATTTCTCCTCCCTTATTGACACCCATGTCCATCATCCTCGTCAGCTCTTCCGTACATTTAACTCCCTTCTCAGGCCCCCGGTTCCTCCCCCTCCTCCTTCCTTCACCCCCAACGATCTGGTCTCCTACTTCATTAATAAAATTAACTCCATCAAGTCTGAGCTCCCCAAAGTCACTCCTCCCCCTTCTCCTTCTCCCGGCTCTCAACCTTCTCCGCTACACTCCCATCCTTCCCAGCAGTATCCTCAGATGAGATCTCCTCCCTCCTCTCCAGTACTACTCTGGCCACCTGTGCTTCTGACCCCATTCCCTCTCATCTTATGAAATCTCTCGCTCCGCCCCTTCTCCCCTCCTTAACTTCCATCTTCAACCGCTCACTCTCCACTGGTTCCTTCCCCTCTGCCTTCAAACATGCCCACGTCTCTCCCATCCTAAAAAACCCCTCTCTTGACCCCACCTCCCCTTCTAGTTATCGCCCTATCTCCCTCCTACCATTCCTTTCCAAACTCCTTGAACGAGTCGCCTACACCCGCTGCCTCGAATTCCTCAACGCCAACTCTCTCCTCGACCCCCTCCAATCTGGCTTCCGTCCCCTGCATTCCACCAAAACTGCCCTCTCAAAGGTCACCAGTGACCTCCTGCTTGCCAAAACCAACGGCTTCTACTCTATCCTAATCCTCCTTGACCTCTCAGCTGCCTTCTCCTCAACACACTATCCAACCTTGGTTTCACAGACTCTGTCCTTTCCTGGTTCTCCTCTCATCTCTCCGGCCGTTCATTCTCAGTCTCTTTTGCAGGCTGCTCCTCCCCCTCCCATCCCCTTACTGTGGGGGTTCCTTCAAGGGTCAGTTCTTGGTCCCCTTCTGTTCTCTATCTACACTCACTCCCTTGGTGAACTCATTCGCTCCCATGGCTTCAACTATCATCTCTACGCTGATGGAATTACTGAACATAAGTAGCCTTCGAGGCTGAAATTCTGAACTGGTAATCTTTGGTCTCAGAGTTGTACAGAACCAATCCTTCACATCAGTCAGTTGTATTTATTGAGTGCTTACTATGTGCAGAGCACTGTACTAAGCGCTTGGGAGAATACAGTATACATTCCCTGTCCATAATGTGCTTACAGTCTGGAAGGGGAGACAGACTTTAATATTTACTTGTACATATTCTATTTATTTTATTTTGTTAATATGTTTTGTTGTCTGCCTCCCCCTTCTAGACTGTGAGCTCGCTGTTGGGTAGGGACCGTCTCTGTATGTTGCCAACTTGTACTTCCCAAGCGCTTAGTACAGTGCTCTGCACACAGTAAGTGCTCAATAAATACGATTGAATAAATGAATGAATTCCAGGCCAGGGGAAGGACGTGGGCTGGGCGTCGACGGCGGGACAGGCAAGAACGAGGTACAGTGTGGAGGTTAATAATATTAATAATAATGGCATGCATTAAGTGCTTACT
This sequence comes from Tachyglossus aculeatus, assembly GCF_015852505.1. Lineage (NCBI taxonomy): Eukaryota > Metazoa > Chordata > Mammalia > Monotremata > Tachyglossidae > Tachyglossus > Tachyglossus aculeatus. The sequence continues at coordinate 668,045 of NC_052101.1, forward strand.
ATTTGCAAAGCACGGCAGAGGAGCGGAGGGTGCGGGCTGGGCTTTAGAAGGAGAGAAGGGAGGTGAGGTAGGAGGGGGCGAGATGATGGAGAGCGTTGAAGCCGAGTGAGGAGTTTTTGCTTGATGCGTAGGTTGACTGGTAGCCACTGGAGATTTTTGATGAGGAGAGTAACATGCCCAGAGCATTTCTGCGCAAAGATGATCTGGGCAGCAGCGGAAAGTATAGACTGAAGTGCGGAGAGACAGGAGGATGGGAGATCAGAGAGGAGGCTGGTGCAGTAATCCAGTCGGGATAGGATGAGAGATAGAACCAGCAAGGTAGCGGTTTGGTTGGAGGTTTTGCCTCCTATATATCCACTGCTGGAGGTGAACAGTTCTGGGCCCCTTCCCTCTCAGGTCAGAGTCTCAAGGGGTGTGAGGGGCTCCGTGCCCCACCTCACAGATGATGATGGAATTCCGAGACTTGAGAATTGCAGGCTGGCCTGCCAAGGCTTCCCCAGGTGTAAATGGCCGTCAGAGTTAGGGTCTGGCTATGTTTGGGCTCCTCATTGGGTCACCCCAGCCTATCTTCTCCTCTTGTATGACCACAGGCAGTCTGAATTCACACAGCCATTTGCACAGCCACCTTCCACAGGACAGTCTACACTAGTGCGGGTTGAAATCTAAGATAACAGCCCCTGAAGCTTAACGCCCAGAAAGGAATATTGGGCTTAGACCACAATTAGAGGCTGGAAAAGCAGGCAGAGAGTCTTGCTGACCTACCCTCTCATCATGTGTGAAGAGACTGGAAATTCCCGTCTAGAAAACCCCCGAAAATGACGTATGAAATCATGTGCCAGTTGCTTGTCAGGTTTGTGCTATTTCTGCCACTTGGGTGCAGACAGGACTGGAATGTTTGAGATGGATTTGAAATGGACATTGTGTCATTCGGAAATTACTGAACATAAGTAGCCTTCGAGGCCGAAATTCTGAACTGGTAATCTTTGGTCTCAGAGTTGTACAGAACCAATCCTTCACATCAGTCAGTTGTATTTATTGAGCGCTTACTATGTGCAGAGCACTGTACTAAGCGCTTGGGGGAATACAGTATACATTCCCTGTCCATAATGTGCTTACAGTCTGGAAGGGGAGACAGACTTTAATATGAATAAATAAGTAATTTGCAATATATAATTTAAAGGTATGTACATAAATGCTGTGGGATTGGGATGCGGCATATATCAAATGTCTAAAGGTTGCGGATCCAAGTGCATAGATGACAGAAGGGAGAGGGAGCCGGGGAAAAGAAGGCTTAATTGGGGAAGGCCTCTTGGAGAAGATGTGACTGTAATAGTGCGTTGAAGGTGAGAGTATCCTTGTCTGGCATGTATGGATGGGGAGGGAGTTCCAGGCCACGGGGAGAACAAGGGAAAGGGAGCGGCGGCAAGATAGACTTGACAGATGAGATCGGAGCACAGTGAATAAGTTGGCGCTAGAGGAGTGGAGTGTGCGGGCTGGGCTGGAGTAGGAAATCAGTGAAGTAGGATGGGGCAAGCTGATTGAGTGCGTTAAAGCCAACGGTAAGGAGTTTCTGTTTGCGGAGGTGGATGGGCAGCCACTGGAGGTTCCTGAGGAGTGGGGAGATGTGAGCTGGATGTTTTTGTTGAAAAGTGTTCTGTGCTGCAGAGTGAAGTATAGATTGGAGTGGGGAGAGAGAGGAGACAGGGAGGTCAGCGAGGAGGCAGGTGCAGTAATCAAGGTGGGATAGGATAAGTGCTTGGATCAGCGTGGTAGCAGTTGGGATGGAGAGGAAAAGGTAGATTTTAGCCATTAAATGTAGCAACTACAGTAATGTTGAACATACAAGAGAGAAATGTCATCAAATGAATGTATCAGGTCCCTTCCTCTCTTTATCAGAACTTGTGTGAGTACTGCGTCAGCCTCCTTGCTGACCTCCCTGCCTCCAGTCTCTCCCGACTCCAGTCCATACTTCATTCACTCTGCTGCCCAGGTCATTTATCTGCAAAGCCGTTCAGTCCACGTTCCCCACTCAAGAACGTCCAGTGGTTGCCCATCCACATCTGCATCAAACAGAAACTCCTCACCACTGGCTTTAAAGCCTTCAATCACCTTGCACCCTCCTATTGTACATCGCTGCTTTCCTACTATAACTCAGCCCATTCCCGTTGCTCCTGTAATGCCAACCTACTCGCTGTGCCTCAGTCCTGTCTATCTTGTCACCGCCCTCTCACCCACTTTGGGCTTCTGGCCTAGAATGTCCCCCCTCTTCATATCCGACAGACAGTTACTCTCCCCACATTCAAAGCCTTATTTCCTCCAAGAGACCTTCCCTGAATAAGCCCTCATTTCCTCTTCTGTCCCTCCCTTAGCCCCCCAGCACTTTTGTATGTATCCGTAATTTGTTTATTATTATTATTATTAATAATAATAATAATAATAATAATGGCATTTGTTAAGCACTTACTGTGTGCCAAGCACAGTTCTAAGCGCTGGGGGGATACAAGGTAATCGGGTTGTCCCACATGGGGCTCACAGTCTTAATCCCCATTTTACAGATGAGGTAACTAAGGCACAGAGAAGTGAAGTGACTTGCCCAAAGTCACACAGCTGACAAGTGGTGGTGCTGGGATTAGAACCCATGACCTCTGACTCCCAAGCCTGGACTCTTTCCACTGAGCCATGCTGCTTCTCATCTGTCTCCTCCCAACTCTGTTATATTGTACTCTTCCAAATGCTTATTACAGTGCTCTGCACACACTAAGCACTGAGTAGACTATTAAATCACTATATGCACAGATTTATATCAGTGACAACAATTTTTTAGCAGTCTATTGTAAACTACACCCATACATCCAGGACCAGAAAGCAGGAATGTGCTTCCAGGATTTGGGCCGAGAGGGTCACTCTTATCTAAAGATGTTCTAATTTGTAGTATTACTAGCCATGGTAATTCTGCTCTCTAATCTTTTCTAGTGTGGCCAGACTCCACTGATGTTAGCAGCTGAACAAGGCAATCTAGAGATAGTACAAGAGTTACTTAAGAAAGGAGCTAACTGCAATTTGGAAGATTCGGTACGTATAGAAATTATTCACTTGTCTACAGCTACTCTTTCTTTTTTTCCAACTTTGAAAAAAGAATCTAAAGGTTTTTTTAAAAATTTTGTTTTTAATGACAATGGGCAACTCTGTGGAGTGGGAAATAAATTATTCTCCCCAGTTGCAAATTTATTTTTGTTGTGTGTCTTTTACAAATATTTATTTCAGGATGCCTGTAGTAGCTGTTAGTATTATAAGATGGTTCATACTACACTTTTTGATGCACCTATGCCCTCCTAAAATTTCTTTAGAGAAGCGGCATGACCTAATGGAAAGAGCATGGGCCTAGGAGTTAAAGGACCTGGGTCCTAATCTCGGCTCCACCACTTGTCTCCTGTGTGACTTTAGGGAAGTCACTTCACTTCTCTGTACTTCAGTTACCTCATCTGGGGATTAAGACCGTGAGCGCTATGTGGGACAGGGACTGTCCAACTCGATTATTTTGTACCTACCCCAGCACTTAATACAGTGCCTGGCCCGTAGTAAGCACTTAACAAATGCCATAAAAGAAATTACAGATGGTAGAAATGGTCATCTTTCACGGCTCCTGGATCAATGCAGGAGTCTGGATTGTCTTCTGGCTCACAAGTTGATTTAGGCTCAGTGAGGTACGTCGAATAATTATTGAATCTTTGGAAAGCCGTTGTCTTTGTCTTTTATGGGACTTTAATTATTGCTGTGAATTTGCTATTTCCTATAAATTCTAGCTTTACGTAAATGTGAATGCAATAACAGTGAACAGAAAACTACATGTAATAGACAACCTTAGAGAAGCGAGACAACTTTAAAATCAAAGCTTTGTCTTTTTTGGCAACATAACTGGAAGGAACATTATCCCAGTTTCCCTTTTAGCCCAGGTGGCAAAATCAACAATATTCTCTAGATAGAGTTTTTGATGTTAAATTGAAGAATGCGGGTATCGTTACAAACATCAGTGTCCATCACATTTCCATCTAACATTTGAAATTTTGTCTGATGATGTGTCTTGAGATGGTGTCCTTACCTTGCTTGTTTTTAGGCGATCTCAGAAGATGAACCCTTCAATTTGGGGCAGGAGTGTTTCCTTGGTGGTCTTGATTGATGGAGGAGAGAATTCTCTAACCTGTATTAATTCGTCTCTGTCTCTTCATTTAGTTACTCAGTTCATTTTAAGACGTGACGTCTTTTTAGTTTAGAATCAATTGATTGTATTAAGCACTTACTATGTGCAGAGCACTGTACTAAGTGCTTGGAAGAGTAGAATACAATCCAGTGCATTTTCGGAAGTCTGAAAATGTGCTCTTAAATATGTCTGCACTAAATATGCTGATTTTTAGTTACAGCAATGTTTGCTAGCCACAATGTTAATTTTGAGGTTTTTGTTTTTAAGCAGAGTGCAGTTAGAAACTCAGGAAAAAGAAAAAGCAAGCCTTTGTGCATTCATTACTGTATGAAATTTGACCCAATATTTAGTCATCTATAATTTTACATGGAGTATTTATCATTAGAATAACTCACGGGTGCAGAGCAGATAAGTCTTCATCCAGGATTTTGAGAACGTTGGTTGAAGTTCTAAGTGAACCATTTTCCCCTATGTCCACTTGGTATGATCATTTGGTAAGTAAATCTGAATATTGTTTGTTTTTTCTGAAGATCATGTATGTTTTGAAAATAATACAAATGATTTTTTTTAGGACAACTGGACAGCTCTTATATCAGCCTCAAAAGAAGGTCATGTGGATATTGTGGCAGAACTACTTAACAGTAATGTTAATTTGGAACACAGAGATATGGTATGTATGCTGTTATATATGGTGATACTTTAAGATTAGTGGTCAGTAAGCCTTTGGGCTTTCAGAGTGTAGGTTTTGTCTTGCTTTCTCCTAGAAGAATGGTTTTCAATATTTTTAAGCTTCTGGGGCGTGTGGACAGAGAAAGTGCTCATAGATGTCTCATGTATAACCTAATACCCATTATAGTGGGCCACCATCTTTTGATTTGATTGAGTTTATGCAGGTGAGGGTATATGCACCCTAAAATAAAAGTAATAAATTTACCAACTAAGCACAGTAGTGGGGAATTATTACTCTAAAATATGTGGCAAAAGGAGTCTCCTCCCAAGAATAGTTTTTTCTTTATTGTATAGTCAGTCTGCCATTGGTATTTATTGAGTGCTTATTGTGTGCAGTGCACCGTACTAAGCACTTAGGAGAGTACAATATAACAATAAACAGACACATTCCCTGCTCACAATGAGGCAACAGACTAGAGGGGCATTATACATTAATTATTATTATACTTATTAAATAAATAAATTACAGATATGTACGTAAGAGCTGTGGGACTGGGAGCGGAGCGTGAATAAAGGGATCAAGTCAGAGTGACGCAGAAGGGAGTGGGAGAAGAGGAAAAGAGGAGATGTGCCTTCAGTAAGGGTTTGAAGGAGTGGAGAATAATTGTCTGTCAGATATGAAGAGGGAGGGCATTCCAGGCCAGAGGCAGGGCGCGAGTTAGAAGTCAGTCAGTCATATTTATTGAGAGCTTATTGCATGCAGAACATTGTATTAAGATCTTGGGAGAGTATATTATATCAATAAACACACTCATTCCCTGCCCACAATGAGTATGGAACCTAGTCTCCTTCCTCCTTAGACTGTGAGCCCCATGTGGGACAGGGGCTGTGTCCAACCTGTTTAGCTTCATGTACCCTAGTGCTTTGTGCAGTGCTTGGAACATAGTAAGTGCTTAACAATACCATTATTATGATTCTTATGATTAGAGCTGAGCTGTTGGAAAATTGTGTATTATCTATTTTATGTGAATGATATCTGCTGTCTTTGAGTTATAAAGATCATTGTATTGAGTCTCTGCAAGAATGAACTTAAAGATGGATAATTTCCTATTTCTTTGATATTGTCAGCAGCCTAGAGAGGGCTGTTTTAGAGGGCTATTTAAATACCTTGAATCAGGTCTCGTCCAGACTTGCTTTACATTACCCATTTAACACAATTTGATTCCTTATTATCACTAAGCTTTCTTAATCCCTGAGAAACTTGGAAGAGCTTCAAGTGGAGAAAAGTGGAGTCTTTTTGTTTTAGTAAAACTGTAGGAGTAAAATAAAATGCATAGTCACTACCATTTGACGTCATCTGGTAGAAAGGGTATGAGCCTGGGATTCAGGAAACATGGAATCTAATTTCAGCTTCACCACTGCCTTGCTGGTGACAAAAAGACATTTTTTTTATGGTATTTAAGTTCTTAGTATGTGCCAAGCACTGTACTAAGTGCTGGGATAGATAATAATAATAGTATTTGTTAAGCGCTTACTATGTGCCGAGCACTGCTCTAAGCTCTGGGGTGGATACAAGGTAATCAGGTTGTCCCATGTAGGGCTCACAGTCTTAATCCCCATTTTACAGATGAGGGAACTGAGGCACAGAGAAGTTAAATGACTTGCCCAAGGCCACACAGCAGACGAATGGGGGAGTCGGGATTAGAACCCATGACCTCTGACTCCCAAGCCCGTGCTCTTTCCACTGAGCTACGCTGCTTCTCGATGACCAAGATGATCCCACAAGGTGATCAGGTGGGATACAGTCCATGTCCCACATGTGGCTCACAGTCTTGATCCCAATTTTAAAGGTGAGATAACTGAGGAATAGAGAAGTTGCGACTTGCCCAGGGTCACGCAGCAGACAAGTGGTGGAGCTAGGATTGGAACCTGGGTCCTTGTGATTCCCAGGCCCATGCTCCTTTCACTAGTTCACGCTTCTTCCCATTTAACTTCTTGTGTTCCACCCCATATCAAATCTCAGAGTTTGATGGTCAAAGAAAATGAACTTAAAGAGTTTTTACCTAGCGTGTCTCCTGGAGGTTGTTATAGAAAGAGTCAGTTGCCCACGGTACATCTAGGGTAGAAGGTATATGTATATATGTTTGTACATATTTATTACTCAATTTATTTATTTTACCTGTACCTATCTATTCTATTTATTTTATTTTGTTAGTATGTTTGGTTTCGTTCTCTGTCTCCCCCTTCTAGACTGTGAGCCCACTGTTGGGTAGGGACTGTTTCTATATGTTGCCAGCTTGTACTTCCCAAGTGCTTAGTACAGTGCTCTGCACACAGTAAGCGCTCAATAAATACGATTGATTGATTGATCTATTTCTTCTCTTTGTTACCTTTAGGGAGGATGGACAGCTCTCATGTGGGCGTCTTATAAGGGCTGTTCTGAAGTAGCAGAGTTGCTTCTTGAAAAAGGTGCAAACCCAAACATCACGGGCCTGGTGAGTTTTAATTCTTTAGACTAGCAGTGGTTAAGAGATTTCTTTGTGTGCCTAAGGGAACCTTTATCTCAAGAAATTTGTGTCAGTAGTTCTTTTTACTAATTTAACTTTGTCTCACTCTTGTGGTAATTGTTTATTAATAAGTTGTTTTATTTGGGTTTCTAAAGAACTCAAAAGGAAAATGCTAAGCGACCTATGCTATTCTCCAGGTCTGCATATTTTTCCAAAAATGATACTAGGAAATGTATGTTTTTAAAAAACTAAAGCATCTGTTTAAGCATCCCACTAAGGGACCTTGGTTTTCTGACAGTTAAGGAGGGGATATATGTTTTCTTCCTTCGCTATGTCAGATTGAGGAGAATGGGGATGATAAACTGTGAACTTTGGAACACTGAAATTGATGAAAGTTCTTTTAGTGCCTTAAGTGAATTTCTTAGAGAATAGCTACAACTTCAGAATTACTCTTTGTAATCAATTGAATACATTGTTTTGATTGAGTCATATTGAAGTACAGTTTTTCAAAGCCCCTTTCCACTGTGTGGTGTATTTAGTTTGTGTAAGCATGTGGACGTATTTCCTTCTGCACTACATATAAATTGGATTACGTTACAAATTTCTAGATTTTTCCCTCTATATTTTCTTGCCTTAGCAATACAGTGTTTATCCAATCATTTGGGCAGCAGGGCGTGGCCACGCAGATATAGTCTATCTGTTACTGCAATATGGAGCCAAGGTCAACTGTTCTGATAAGGTAAGTTGGGAGAATGATATTCTCCTAACTGTTTTTACTTAATGTAATAGCCCCCTGGCATTCCAGGATGTTAACATCTGCCATGTAAGGGTTTGTGGAAGTTGTCTAGCGTCTGTTCTCACATAATTCCCAGACTGGCCCCTAAATACTTTAGTGTCTCAAAATAATAATAATAATAATGATGGCATTTATTGAGTGCTTACTATGTGCAAAGTACTGTTCTAAGCGCTGGAAAAGATCATCTTCCAGAGTTCTCCCTGCCTCATGTGGAGTTCTCACACTTCCTGAAAGATAGCCACAAATCTCCTGGAAAATGGAATTCAGATGCTTGAGTTGGTCAGTCCCAGGTGGACCTGGAAGGCCTGAGTCATGCTTCTACCTCAGGATATTTCCCAGTGCCACCTAAAAATGCATGATCATTCCAAATCTGATGACAATATTGTGGTGTTCGTTAAGCATAAAATTACTACTCCTGTCTCTAAATGTAAACGCATGATCACTGGAGATATGCAACTTTAGAAAATTTGGTTTAACAGCACATTACTAGCAATCCTAGAGCACTCCCCATTGTGAGTGTTTTTCTACATTGAATTGAGATATAATTGTTCCTATCTTAGTGTGTGCATATTAAATAAAGCTTAAGTACCTTCGCTTTGTAAATGCTCGTCATAGTCCAAACTTAGACTTGAAAAAGAAAAGTATTCCTCATCACTTCAGAGAACCGAAGACTCTTAACTTCAGGGGCATGAAAGTTGCATATTTACTATACTGTAGAGCCCCTGGCCTGAGACTTTCAGTCTTCATAGGGTGGTAAACTTGAAAGAGTTTGGAGAATGTGTACTTGTTTGTGCAGTCTGCAAAACTTGACCCTGGCTTGGGCTCTGGGATTTGTTGTACCTTGTTTCCAGAATGATGCTAATGTTCCTCTGCTCTGAGTTCGCAAAAGTGAATTTTTAGTAGTGTTGCTAGATAAGGTTTAGCTGGGGAAAAAAAATGGTCCTATGTAGGACCCAGTTTTCAATTTATAATTTTCTGGAGCAATTCCTTCAGAGATCAGGCATTGAATGTGCAATGAGATAGTTCTCGGGCTCTGGTCTTCCAAATCTGATGGTAATATCGTGGTGTCCGTTAAGCATAAAATTACTACTCTGGTCTCTAAATGTACATTAATGTTTCTAAAGATCAAAGATCTTCTTCCGGTGTTTTCTTTGCTGAGCACTGTGCTAGATAACCAGATCATGCACAGTCCTTTTCTCAATTGGGGCTCACAGTATAGGGGAGAAAGGACAGGTATTTTACAGATGAGGAAACTGAGGCATGTTAAAGTTAAGTGACTTGCCCACAGTCACGCCCGGGGAAGTGGTGGACGAGGATTAGACATCAGTCTTCTGACTCTGAGTGTGAAGCTCTTGCCGCCTGCCTTTGTGGCGGTGTAAATGACTGGTAGGCCCACATCCATGTCTGACCTAAAGCACTCCGCTGCCATCGTAAGCACAGATGTCCCCAGGCACCTGCATAAATACATGTGAAAAAAGGTGAATGGAGCACCTTTTAATAATATTTTTTGAGTGACATAATCCGAAGGATTGTTTCAGAATTTAGAATTTAGGTGATAGGTGGGAAGAGATCAGTAAAGGTTTTCTAAATTTGATTATCACTTCACCAACTTGTAGCCTAACTCCAGTGTTTAATACGATTCCTTGGTGTAGAAGAATAGTACTGGTAATTTGCTTTGCCCTGGTTTTCCTTACAGTACGGGACCACGCCGCTGGTTTGGGCTGCAAGAAAAGGCCATTTGGATTGTGTTAAACACTTGTTACACATGGGAGCTGACGTTGATCAAGAAGGAGCTGTAAGTCATCCCTGTGTTCATTCGTTCATTCAGGCATATTTCCTGAGCGCTTACTGTGTGCAGAGCAGTGCTCTGCACTGTTCTAAGCATTTGGGGAAGTACAATACAGCAATAGAGACAGTCCCTGCCCACAACAAGCTTATAGTCATGTTGTACGCATGATTTCCCTTGGTTTTCTTATTTCCGTGTAAGTATGATATTGAGGACCAAACTTTCATCACTGAGAATAATGAATTCCCTTACCTTTGAACTTAAGGGATCTTTCCAGTCCAGTAAAGTGATCAGAAAAATTGTAGCTCATATTCAGTATCATGTCCCATCTAAATTGTAGATTTTTACTTTTAGAGATTTAGTGTTTATTTGAAGCAATCTTCTGGAGATACTTTTTTCATAGACAGTTTCAAATGGTTTTTAAAATCTGCCATTTCTTATCTTTTTTGGAGTACTTTTTGATTTTTGTGAGATAAAATGTAAATTACATTTTTTTTTCCTTCTGAATCTTTTGTCTTCACCCCAGACATATTAAAAGCAACAAAGTATTCAAGGAAGACGTAATTAGTAATCAAAACACCTGTTGTAAAAATTAAAATAGCTATTTCCTTGCACCCTTTGCCATCCAGGCTGGAGTTCTGTTCCCCAAGACTCAGTTTTTCCTAGATGCTCACTTCTGGAACAGCCAAAATCCATAGTCCACATTTCAGAAATTGCTGGGCTTGAAAACTCAGTGTGTTCATTCATTCAATCGTATTTATTAAGTGCTTACTGTTTGCAGACTCCTGTACTAAGTGCTTGGGAAAGTGTAATACAGTAATAAACAGTAACATTGCCTGTCCACAGCAAGCTGTCAGTCTAGAGGGTATTAACTCTGAGCTGGGAAATTAAGTTTATTAATGATCTGTTTGTGCTCACATCCCTGTATTTGGACACGTTTTACTAGGATGGGATGGTGATTTGCATCTCTGTTAACTATGTGCTAAAAAGTAGAAGACTCCAGCTGTGCACGTAGGAGAGAAGTATAGAATTGGGGCATTCCTAGGTAGAGAGCCTAGATAAGGGTAGGTGTGTATGTGTAGCATCTGAGAACTCCCACATGGAAATTGAAATAGAAATCTAAATAAATATTAAGAGAAAATGCTACCACTTTATTTATTTTAGCAGGATATTTTCTTTTGCAATGAGTCAGATCCTCCCAGTATGAGTGATTCTTAGGAAATGAGAGGCCATTGGTGTACATTTCTTCTTTCATGTACCATTTAGTGCATCTTAGTCACCTGAAGAAGTAAAAGTGCCCCCCAGATTCCCACATTTTCAGCAGGAAGTTGCTTCAGAATTGGGATTTGTAAGGTAGTGATGTGAATAGTTGAATGCTCTTGAAGTTGGTTTACATCAATCATTAGGGATTCGTTACATTAAATTCTCAGATAAACTTAGTTCTTTTTGGTTACAATTTATATTTAAAATAAACTGTTAAAGATTTTCAATATTTTGGTATAAATTTCATGCTCATCATCATCATCAGTCGTATTTATTGAGCGCTTACTATGTGCAGAGCACTGTACTGAGCGCTTGGGAAGTACAAATTGGCAACATATAGCGACAGTCCCTACCCAACAGTGGGCTCACAGTCTAAAAGGGGGAGACAGAGAACAAAACCAAACATACTAACAAAATAAAATAAATAGAATAGATATGTACAAGTAAAATAAATAAATAAATAGAGTAATAAATATGTACAAACATATATACATATATGCTCCATAAATTAAGCAGTGAGCATGGTTTATTTTATTAGTGAGAAGGGAGTAAATTAGTTTTGGATGGGCATTAACGTTTTTACATCCCAAGATGTTATTTAATTACATGCAAATGATAATTTTCTAATGTCTCCAAAGAGTTAATACATTTCTGAAACTGAAGTAATTCAATCTTGCCTTTCAGTGCTTGAAAGGACAGTTTGAAATTAACCGCCTCAGCTGTACGAATAGTTTTGCGTAACTTTTTTCTTCCCTTTCAGAACTCAATGACAGCGCTTATTGTTGCCGTAAGAGGGGGCTACACTCAGTCTGTAAAGGAAATTTTGAAAAGAAATCCAAACGTGAATTTAACGGACAAAGATGGAAATACTGCTTTAATGATTGCTTCGAAGGAGGGACATATCGAAATTGTACAGGATCTTCTTGATGCTGGGACATACGTTAATATTCCCGATAGGGTAAGTGGGGTCATGTGCCTTCTGGAGTGGCACAAAACCAAATAGGAGCCCCTGTGATATCTAGAATGACATGTAAGCACCACCAGTGTTTTCACATGTGGTGGTCCTATTTTATGCTCACGGTTGCAGTGGCTTGTGGTAGGCTGTGGTCCTATAGACAGAAGAAGCGAAGAAGCACAAGTAGCAGTGTGGCTCCATGGAAAGGGCACGGGCTTGGGAGTCAGAGGTCATGGGTTCTAATCTCTGCTCTGCCACTTGTCAGCTGTGTGACTTTGGGCAAGTCACTTAACTTCACTGAGCCTCAGTTACCTCATCTGTAAAATGGGGATTAAGACTGTGAGCCCCACGTGGGACAACCTGATCACCTTGTATCCCCCCCAGTGCCTGGAACAGTGCTTCGCACATAGGAAACGCTTAACAAGTGCCGTCATTATTGTTATTATTACAAACGGGAAATGGGCTTGGATTTGCTTCAAGAAGAAACAGCCAGGTAGGTGGGATGGCTCCTTTTGGCTGCTGAAGTGGTCCTGGACCACTTCTGCCTTAGCTGAGTCTCAGCCACCCGAAGCAGGAATTTCAGGAGGTCGGGATAATATCTAAGAGTGTTCGACTTTGTGCTGGCCCAGTCTGTCCCTTGGTCTCAGGACCAGTGGTTAAGTTGGTAACAAATCTGCTTTTGAAAATTCTTCATCTATGCCAAGAAAGCCTCCTCTTGCCTATTAGTTAACTGAAATTGGAATGGAAACATCAAGGAAACAATAACTTTTTGTGTCTTTTTCATCTATTAAGTGCCACTTATTTTTGTATTAAGCACTTTATATTGTCTTGAGATTTGACTAAAATTCCTAATACAGTTTTTTTCAAGAGGTGTTTTATTTTCTGGTTGGTTTTTTTACCCTTGAAGGTTGAAGCAGAAAGACTAGCTGACAGCCCAGTCAGTTGGGTATCTGCCTTTTCCAGTCGGGTTTTCATTCTGCTTTTCAAGTAGTGGATCTTATCCTTACTACTGTTACCAGAAGCATGCCATGTACTGTTTATGCATCCTCAAGGGTTTGTTCCCAGAAGTGTGAAAACCAGTCCAAAATGTATGTTCAGATTTCTCCTGTAAAAATTCAGAGACAGGAATAGAGACTTTTCTCTTTAAATCCTTAGCTCTAATTGCTTTACCCACTAGTGTGAATTCAGTGCCGTGTAATTAAAAGTAACCTGCAGGAGCCCAAGCACTTAGTACAATGCTGTGCACACAGTAAGCTCTCAATAAATATGATTGATACGAAGCAAAGTTTGATTTCTCCCTTCCCCCATCCCACTAATAATCCCTTCAAGGTAGCCATGGACATACAACTCCCAGCACACAGACCAGAAAGTGCTCCCTACCCTGTGGTGGTTAGCACAACAGCCTTTGGCAGTGGGAGCTGTTTCGTGGGTCAGCAACTGGCATAATGCTGCAGAGTTCATACTCCAGACCTACCACCTGCCCCTGCTCCCCCCCTTCCCCCCCACCCAACACACACACACCCAGAACTCTCCCATTTTTTCCTGGGCCTCAGTCAGAGACTGTATGAGTTGAGGAGAGGACTGACCCTGGAAGGTGAGGCAGTGTCAGGTGTCCAGGTGTCAGGACCCCAAAGAGAACAGGACTATTGCACTCCCTGAATTCAGGCCACCACTCCTTACATCCAGGATGCAATTTTTCCTCCCTGCCCCCAACTGGGCACAGGAAGAAAGGTAGGAGGGCTTCGGGATGGCCAAGCAGGCCTTGGGATATCGAGAAACGCTTACAGTCACATTATGTTGGCTAACGTTTCATTCAGTCGTATTTACCGAGTGCTTACTATCTCTATCCGTTGCCAAATTGTACTTTCCAAGCGCTTAGTACAGTGCTGTGCACACAGTAAGCGCTCAATAAATACAATTGAATGAGTGAATGCAGAGCACTGTACTAAGTACTTGGAAAGTACAATACAGAAATAGAGACAATCCCTGCCCACAGCGGGCTGACAGTCTAGATGGGGGGAACCTTCCAGCAGACCTTCTGATGGAGTGATGTGATGCCCGTTTCCATTTGCTGATCCTGCTGCCGCAATTACATGTTTAGAGTCTCCTTTGGGCAGCACATAAGTGGCCTGTAAGGTGGGAGTTGCATTCTTGCTTCTCGAACCCCACACTGAGAAGAACTTGGGTTGACCTCACTCATGTCTATTGCCGGATGCACATTCACAATTTGAGCCCCCTTTTTCCTCTCCTCCTCCCCATCCCCGTCTCCCTACTTCCTTCCCCTCCCCACAGCACTTGTATATATATTTGTACAGATTTATTACTCTATTTTACTTGTACGTATTTACTATTCTATTTGTTTTGTTAATTACGCACATATAGCTTTAATTCTATTTGTTCTGATGATTTTGACACCTGTCTACATGTGCTGTTGTCTGTCTCCCCCTTCTAGACTGTGAGCCCATTGTTGGGTAGGGACTGTCTCTATATGTTGCCGACTTGTACTTCCCAAGCGCTTAGTACAGTGCTCTGCACACAGTAAGTGCTCAATAAATACGATTGAATGAATGAATGAATGAATTGTTTCTTCCAGTAGCTCACCACGGAATCCAGACAGACAGACAGACAGACATGTATTGTTGGAAGAGTGTTCAATGATTTGGTTGTAAGCTCTCGCTCCAAAATGAGTAGTGAAAATGCATGTTCTGACAGAACTAAGCAAATTAGATGTAAGATGAAGCTGATGGAAATTGCCTTGTGTAGAACACACCTGAACAATGAGAACAGGAAGCTATTTTGTTGCGGGGAGGGTAAACACACATTCTCAGAAATAGCTGTGCGTGACATGAGGGAACCAGTGTGGTTTTTTAAATGAATTTTAATGCAAATAAATACCCTTTGGTAGAAATTGGCTAACTGATGTGGTTGCTAGCTTAAGTTTTATTTCTCACAAGTCATGTTTTTGCTTCTCAGGTATTAATCATCTGTAGTAAACTTTGTTAGTTTGAAATATCTATGTTTCATCTCAGCAATTTTCAGGAGATATCTGTTTCTTGATTAATAATTAGCCTCCATAATAAAACAAGGATTATTCTCTTGAGCATTATTGCATATGTTTTTCAGAGTGGGGACACAGTGTTGATTGGTGCTGTCAGGGGCGGTCATGTTGAAATTGTGAGAGCCCTGCTTCAAAAGTATGCGGACATAGACATTAGAGGACAGGTATGTACCACTGCATTGAAAATGATTATTTTTAGTTGAAGTGTGATGGTTTCACCCTCATTCCTGACCACCTCAGATTTCCACTATCTGTGCAATGTTCAGTTGTAAACTCCTTGTGAAGTTATGTGAATGAATGAATGTTTAGTAACGCTCTTGTATTTTCCATCTCATGTACTCTCCCAGGTGCTTAGTATAGGGCTCTACTTGTAGTATGTGCTCACTAAATCATATTTATTAGTATTGTCTTAACTTCATTTACAGTGGAAAGTGGTTATTAGGTCATGCTCAGATATTTCTCCTTCATAGTCCAAACCCCCAATGCTTTTAACCTTTCAGTATCTACTGTTTTGCTGCATTTTGTTAGCTTTGATTATCCTTTACTAAATATCCTCTGAAATTGAGGATCCTGAACTGAAAACAGAAGTCTGCAGCCCAACCATGTCCACAGTGGAGGGGAAACATTTCCTCCTGCTTTTTCACCTACTGCACTTCTCTTTATGCACCTAGCGTAATGATTCCTTGAATGTTCTTCTGTTCTCTTGGTTTCTTCTTACCTGCCTCCCTTTCCATTCAAATGTCTTTACTAATTTAAGAGCTTTGTGAGATTGACCTTCGTTTATATTTTTATAGAAGACCGAAGAAACTCTGGGCTACCTTAAGTAGTACCACTGCCACTCCCTACTCAGGAGGCAGAAAACTCCCTGGTGTGGGATGGGTTTCCTGTGCCAATGTGGGCATTAGGGTCCTGAGAGTACTCTGATGAGGCCAAAGGCTGATAGGATAAAGAGCTTGGGGGTTGATTACTTGGTTTCCATCACACCCAGTCCAGCGAAATGGTTTGAGGAAAGTTGACAAACCAAAGAGCAGTCTAAGCTTATCACAGTCAGGATGCTGGGCCCTTTCCTCCCCTCTAGCTTCAGCATGCATTGTGTCCCTGTGCTTCTTTGTTCTCCTGTCAAGTCATTAGAGAGAACTGAGAACTAAAACTATATAAAGTTCATTTTTCAATATTACCTTTAACCAGGGAGCATAATAATAATGGTGGCATTTAAGTGCTTACTATCTGCCAAGTGTTGTACTAAGCTGTGGGGTAGATACAAGATATTCAAGTTGGACAAAGACCCTTTCCCACATACAGCTCTCAGTGTAAAGGGGAGGGTGAACTGGTTTTGAATCCCCATTGTACAGATGAGGAATCTGAGGTACAGAGAAGTTAAGTGACTTGCCCAAGGTCACACAGCAGGCAGGTGACAGAGGTAGGATTACAGCCCAGGTCCTCTGACCCTCTGGCCTGGGCTCTTTCCACTAGGACTTGCTGCTTCTCTAATTTTAACCAATTGAGGCCTTCCCTGAGAAAGCCCTCATTTCCCCTCTCTACCCTCCATCTTAGTCTACTATGCCCTTGTCTTTGTACCCTTTAGACTCTTTTGTCATCACCCCAGCCACACAGCATTTATGTACGTGTCCTTATACTCTACTGTTTCCCAGTCTGTATTTTAATGGCTTTCTCCCTCTTTAGACTTAAGCTTCTTGACTTCAGGAGTAGTGTCTACCAACTCTGCTCTACACACAATAAGCTCTTAGTACAGTGCCCTGCACACAGTCAGCACTCAATAAATATGATTGAATGAATGAATAAGGCTTGATAAATACCACTGTTGGATTGATAACCACCTGATTGATAATGAGAAGTGTAATGTTATCCACCTGTTAATGGTAACCCATATCTGGCAAAGGCCTACTTAGTGTTGAATGTGCTATACTAAGCACTCGGGAGGTACAGTAGTAGCACAAGACACATTCCCTGCCCACAATGAGCTTACAGTCTAGACCATAGAAAAAGTGTTCTAGCAGACATTTAGTGCTACAAACTCAACAGTGACAGCAAGCAGGACAGCACAGGAGAAGATATTAATGCACAGGTTTCCCTTGCCAACCTTGGCTTTTCTAGCTTCAGTTTTGAATATCTGCACTGAATTCTGGCTTTCCATGGCCCTAGATAACAACCACTCTCATTTCAAGGCAGAGAGACTCTCAATAGAATGAGAACTCCCTTTGGTCTGTTGTATTGTACTCTCCCAAGCTCTTAGTAATGTGCTCTGCTCACAGTAAGCACTCAATAAATATGATCGACTGACTGACTGTCTAATATTGTGTCTGGCAACTCTATTGTATCATACTCTCCCAAGCACTTAGTACAGTTCTCGTCATACAGTTTGTGCTCACTAAACACCACTAATTGATTAATATGAAAAGGGATTGTTGATATAAGTATTTTTATATTTATCTTTGTAGGATAATAAAACTGCCTTGTATTGGGCTGTCGAAAAAGGGAATGCTACAATGGTGAGAGATATCTTGCAGTGTAACCCTGATACCGAAATCTGCACAAAGGTATGTCCAACAGGACGATTCCAATAGAAATTTCAGTACAGTTCTGTAGGTTATTCTTCTGTTTCTCACTGAAGAAAGTCAGTTTTTTGTTTCTGTACAACTTGGTGCATGCTTATGTGTTAATTAGAAGCAAAGTGCATTGTAATATTGCTCTAGTTAAGCTTATCCTAGTTTTGATTCATCTACATTAAGTCTTGTTGGAGTAACATGAGGAAAATGTCCCCACTTGATAGATGTTTTTGCCTTTGGAACCTTTCTCTGCCTGCCTTCAAGTTGTACATTTGGCAGAAAGATACAGGGACTGTGTCCAATGCTCAGAATTGTGTTTGACACATAATAAGCACTTAACAAGTACAATAATAATAATAATAATAAACCTGTTTATTTTTACCTTTAGGATGGTGAAACGCCCCTCATAAAGGCAACCAAGATGAGAAATATTGAAGTGGTAGAGCTGCTACTAGACAAAGGAGCTAGAGTTTCAGCTATAGACAAGGTAAACAAAAATATTCATGGAGAGAATTAGGTAAAACTTTAAAAAAAATTCATAATGTCACCATTCATTCAATCGTATTTATTGAGCGCTTACTGTGTGCAGAGCACTGTACTAAGCCCTTGGGAAGTACAAGTTGGCATATAGAGATGGTCCCTACCCAACAACGGGCCCCCAGTCTAGAAGGGTGAGACAGATAACAAAAGAAAACATGTGGTTGGGTGTCAAGTCATCAGAATAAATAGAAGTAAAGCTAGATGCACATCATTGACAAAATAAATAGAATAGCAAATATGTACAAGTAAAACAAATAGAGAAATCTGTACAAACATATATACAGGTGCTTTGGGGAGGGGAAGGAGGTAGGGTGCAGGGGATAGGGGGTGTTGGGGAAGGGGAGAGGAAAAAGGAGGCTCAGTCTGGGAGTCACCAGGGCATATCACACCTCTAACTATTGGGGAATAATTAGGAAGTACTTTTTCATATTCAGGTCTTTGCCAACTCTGATTTCAGAGGTGTATTGTCTTATTGTCTAGTATTAAGTGGCATTTGTTAAGTGAGACTGGTGTATTAAAGGAAACCAGTAACAGATCTACTGGCTATTTCTGCTGCCTCAACAGGTTTAAAATTGGGTATGTATTTGGTCACATTCCTCCTTAGTTCAGATATTTACAGATCCAAGTCCTTTTTTGTCCAGGTTATAGGTGTATCGTAAAGTTGACTAATTCATTTTTAAAGCTGTGGTGGTAACAAGAAGCTGTATTCCCTAGTGGAAGGAGCACAGACCTGGGAGTCATAGGACTGGGGTTCCAATCTCAGCTCCACCACTTGTCTGCTGTGTGACTTTGGGCAAGTCATTATTTTTTATGTTAAGCACCTGCTATGTGCCAGGCTCTGTGCTGAGTGCTCGAGTAGGTAAAGTTAATCAGGTTGGACACAGCCCCTGTTCCGCATAGGACTCACAGTCTTAATCCCCATTTTACAGATGAGGTAACTGAGGCACAGAGAACTTAAGTAACTTGCCCACGGTTTCAGCAGAAAAGTGGCGGAGCCGGGATTAAAACCCAAGCCCATGCTTTGTCCACGAGGCCACGCTGCTTCTCACTTACCTTCTCTGTGCCTCAGTTACCTCATTTGTATATTGGGGATTGACTGTGAGCCATAGGTGGGATAGGGGCTTATCCACCCTGATTATCTTGTATCTAGCCTGCTTGGTATGGTGTCTGGCACAAAGTAAACAAGTACTGTTAAAAAAAAATTGTGCTGGTAGGCAGCAGGAGTAGCTGCTACCACTAAGAAGGAGAAGGACCTTCCATGGATAAGAGTGTCTGGCATGGCTAGAACGGAATGGATTTCTGACGGCTCCTGCATTGTTCCTGGTAAATATGGTCCAGTGAGTTTGAGCACGTAGGATGGTACCCACCACTGTCTGTCGTATTGTAGGCCAGGTTTTCTCCCAGCCTGAGGACCGAAATGAAGCTATAAGCTATTATGACTTGTCATTCCAGAGTCCAGGCTGGATTTGTGCAGCTTTCTCTACTCTGCTTATGCTCAGCTCTGAATCCCACATTCTTGTGACTTTAGGTGTGAAATAACCAATGCCTGGAACTCTCACCCCATGGCCAGGCATCTTGGAAATTTGCTCGGTCAACCAGACATGTGCATTCTGACCTGGATTCCTTTCCTTCCTTGAGTAGCATGCCTTCACGCTCCCTACAACCCGGCCTTTTCTTTTGCACGGCAGCAAAGCTGATTCTTCTGCGGACTGTCCTCCTTCCTTTCCAGAGGAAGGTGACCAGACTTCCCAAAATGGGTGAGATAGTTAGTAGTGGGTCCCAGTCATAGTCCAAGCTGGCAGGACAGAACCCTCACTCAGGACGACACTGCAGTGTTTGCTTGGCAACATCAGCCACAGCTGCTCTGTGATTTACTTCCCCGCTGCAGTTGAATTGGCTCTGCTGTGGCTGGGAATTTTCCAGCTACTTGGGGAACATGTGATGCATCTGGTTGGGAGGCACCCTTCGGCTCCCCGAAAGAGCCAGCGTTGGTACAGCTTCTTGTCACTGTTGCCATCATTGTTATTGCTTCCGTCGCCACTGCTGTTCAGTGCTTCTTGGTTCAGGAGGCAGTGGTGGTCAGCAGGGTCTGGCCGGCCCTTTGGCTGGAGCAGGAATGCTGGGGCCGGACGGCCGCACCGGCATGAGCGGTGGAAGAGGAAGACGAGGGATTTACTCTTGTCGCAGGCTGTCTGACCCTTGAAATGGCTACCAAAACAGAAAGCAAATTCTGACCTTGCTCCTCGCCATGCATGGATGGACCTGAGAGAAAAGGAAGCCACCTGTCAGACTGAGAATTATTTGCTACGCAGCCCCTGGCCAGCCCATCAAAGACACCCTTGGGCCAAAGCCAGAGTTTTTGGGCCCAACTTGAGGCTGTCGGTGTGGCGCAAAGCGGGTCTGTGCCCACATAATAGTGGCTCTCCGTGAGCTCTAGGGCGCAAGGCAGGCCTAGGATCCCCCCCCCCCCCCCCCCCCCCCCGCCCCCGTGGGAGCTATAATCAAATGCTTGTGGCCTCTTACTCTCTTGGAGGAATAACTTGGGAATTTAAGTAACTTGAAATATAGCAGAATATTTGTAAAATAACTCAGGATCCCTGTCTACCCAAGGCTTATATTAACCCTGTTTGGAATCTGTGGGACTTAATGATCTTTGCCAATCCTTGGAATTGTTACTGATCTTTTTTTCAAGAAGTTGAAATAGTACTTTTATCGTTTTATTTCATACTAATGAGAAGCTGCATGGCCAAGTGGAAAGAGCAGGGGTCTGAGAATAAGGAGATCGAGGTTCTAACCTTGGGTCTGTCACTGGGCCACTGGTTCTGTCTGTGACCATGGGCAAGTCACTTAACTTCTTTAGGCCTCAGTTACCCTATATATAAAATGGGTACTAAATACTTGTTCTCTTTCTCCGTTAGTCTGTGGGATAGAGACTGAGTCCAGTCTGTATATGTCATATCAACCCCAGTGCTTAGTACACTGCTTGGCACCTAGCAAGTGCTGAAAAAATACCATTATTATTATTAATAATAATAAATTATATTATTCAGTAATATTAAATCAACAATAATAGTAGTTTTTTATTCAGAACTCAGTTTGCTCAGTCCTGCGGTAAGTACAGGAAGATCAAGAAAAGTCATAGGCTTTAGTTACAATAGTGCTCATAGTCTAAATGGGAAAGAGAAGGTAAAAGTAGCAAGAAGAATATGATCCATACCATAGTGGAAACAAGTTAAAATTCAGCATTCTGAAATATCAGCAGGTATAGAAACTACTCGGCAGAAGCCGTGTTTGGAAATCCCAAAGTTGCAAGTAAACAACCCTTGTTGGAAAAACTGCTAAGCGTTCTTGCTGTTGTAAATATTGTCCAGAGCAGCCATTCCCCTTTTGCTCCTGCCTAAGGGTGGGGCTTCACTTCCACAGTGTCCGTCAAGAGGAGGGTGCTCTCTTGCCATTGACGAGGATGCTTTCAATCTGCCACTAAGAAGTAGCGGTTTCAACTTGTTCCCACACGAGTATATAACTGTGAGAAATGACCTAACATTTGATTTACAGAAAGGAGACACTCCCCTCCATATCTCCATTCGTGGGAGAAGTCGGAAGCTTGCAGAACTCCTTTTAAGAAATCCCAAAGATGGAAGATTACTTTATAGACCAAACAAGGCAGGAGAGACGCCGTACAACATTGACTGTAGTCATCAGAAAAGCATCTTAACTCAAATATTTGGAGCCAGTAAGTAGCTCATACTGAATAGTTTTTCTGTTTTTCCCTTGAACAAACCATAGACCCCCTCCTTCCTCTCCCCCTCGTCCCCCTCTCCATCCCCCTGTCTTGCCTCCTTCCCTTCCCCACAGCACCTGTATATATGTATATATGTTTGTACATATTTGTTACTCTATTTTACTTGTACATATCTATTCTATTTATTTTATTTTGTTAATATGTTTGGTTTTATTCTCTGTCTCCCCCTTCTAGACTGTGAGCCCACTGTTGGGTAGGGACCGTCTCTATATGTTGCCAACTTGTACTTCCCAAGCGCTTAGTACAGTGCTCTGCACACAGTACGCGCTTAATAAATACGATTGATTGATTCTCAGAAGTATTTAAGGTTGTGAACCTCAGACTCCAGTTAAACAGAAACTAGCAGTAATTAGTAGTAGCATTTATTGAGTGTCCACTTGGTGCAGCACACTGTAATAGATGCTTGGGAAGTTCAGAACAATGAAGTGGTTCATTCCCTGGGCACCAGGAGCTGACCATCTAAGAGAAAAGCCTGTTTCTATCAGTTGTATTTATTCAATGGTATAGACTGAAGTGGAGAGAGACAGGAGGATGGGAGATCAGAGAGGAGGCTGATGCAGTAATCCAGTCGGGATATGATGAGAGATTGAACCAGCAGGGTAGCAGTCTGGATGGAGAGGAAAAGGCGGATCTTGGCGATGTTGCGGAGGTGAGACCGGCAGGTTTTGGTGATGGATTGGATGTGAGGGTTGAACGAGAGAGCAGAGTCAAGGATGGCACCAAGGTTGCGGGCTTGTGAGATGGGAAGGATGGTAGTGCCGTCAACAGTGATGGGAAAGTCAGGGAGAGGGCAGGGTTTGGGAGGGAAGATAAGGAGTTCAGTCGTGGACATACTGAGTTTTAGATGGTGGGCAGATATCCAGATGGAGGTGTCTTGAAGGCAGGAGGAGACACGAGCCTGAAGGAGGGGAGAGCGAGCAGGGGCAGAGATGTAGATTTGGGTGTCATCAGCTTAAAGATGATAGTTGAAGCTGTGGGTGCGAATGAGTTCACCAAGGGAGTGAGTGTAGATAGAGAACAGAGGGGACCAAGAACTGACCCTTGAGGAACCCCCACAGTAAGGGGATGGGAGGGGGAGGAGGAGCCCGCAAAAGAGACTGAGAATGAATGCCCGGAGAGATAAGTGGAGAGCCAGGAGAGGACAGAGTTTGTGAAGCCAAGGTTGGATAGTGTGTTGAGGAGAAGGCAGCTGAGAAGTTGAGGAGGATTAGGATAGAGTAGGAGCCATTGGTTTTGGCAAGCAGGAGGTCATTGGTGACCTTTGAGAGGGCAGTTTTGGTGGAATGCAGGGGACGGAAGCCAGATTGGAGGGGGTCGAGGAGAGAGTTTGCATTGGGGAATTTGAGGCAGCGGGTGTAGATGACTTGTTCAAGGAGTTTGGAAAGGAATGGTAGGAGGGAGATAGGGCGATAACTAGAAGGGGAGGAGAGGTCAAGAGAGGGTTTTTTTAGGATGGGAGAGACGTGGGCATGTTTGAAGGCAGAGGGGAAGGAACCAGTGGAGAGTGAGCGGTTGAAGATTGAAGTTAAGGAGGGGAGGAGGGATGGGGTGAGAGATTTCATAAGATGAGAGGGAATGAGGTCAGAAGCACAGGTGGCTAGAGTAGCACTGGAGAGGAGGGAGGAGATCTCATCTGAGGATACTGCTGGGAAGGATGGGAGAGTAGCGGAGAGGGTTGAGAGCTGGGGGTAGGAGAAGGGGGAGGAGTGACTTTGGGGAGCTCAGACTTGCTGGAGTTAATTTTACTAATGAAGTAGGAGACCAGATCGTTGGGGGTGAGGGAAGGAGGAGGGGGAGGAACCGGGGGCCTGAGAAGGGAGTTAAATGTACGGAAGAGCTGACGGGGATGATGGGCATGGATGTTAATAAGGGAGGAGAAATAGTTTTGGCTGGCAGAGGAGAGGTCAGAGTTAAGGCAGGAAAGGGTAAACCTGAAGTGAACGAGGTTGGCTTGGTGTTTAGACTTTCGCCAACAGCGTTCAGCAGCTCAAGCATAAGAGCAAAGGAGGCGCACAGTGGCAGTGATCCAGGGCTGTGGGTTAGTGGTACAAGAGTGGTGAAGGGAAAGGGGAGCGAGGGAGTCGAGCTGAGTAGAGAGGGTAGAGTTGAGAGCAGTAATCTGATCATCATGATTGGGTAGGGGGGATAGGGAGACGAGGTGGGGTGTGAGGCGCTCAGAAAGATGGATGGGGTTGAGAGAGCGGAGGTCTTTGTGAGGTAGTATAGGTTTACGGGAGAGGAGTGTGAAGGGGCAGGTGAGAAGGTTATGATCAGAGAGAGGGATTTCAGAGCTGGTGAGGGTGCAGATAGTGCAGCAGTAGGAGGTGATGAGGTCGAGGGTGTGACCAAATTTGCGAGAGGGTGAGGTGGGGTGGAGCAGGAGGTTGGCAGCTTCAAGGAGAGGGTGGCAGAGGAGTCACCAGGGATATCCATGTGGATGTTGAAGTCTCCGAGGATCAGAGTGGGCATGGAAAAGGAGAGAAGGAAGGGGTCAAAATCGTTATTGAGTGCTTACTGTATTAAGTACCTGCTGTAACTACGGAAGTACATTTTCTATGTCATTTTTAGAATCGTGGAGGTCAGTAGTGAACAGATATACCCTGGAACTTATCTTTTAAATGCTTAACAATGGTGAAAAGTTATTCTAAAGCAAATTGGAAAACTAGAACATATATTTGGTCAACAGTTCTGTTTTTGCCCAATGCCTGTGCACATTTGTTTTGTTTTAATTTTGAGCACCTGAAGCCTCTCAAAGTAGATTACATCTGTTGAACGTTGCTTTTCTGTGATCCTTAATTATATCAATCAAGAAGATGAATGGTATGTTTTGATTCACTGTGCCACGGGAATGTGTTTTTCTTTGTATTTTAAATGTGTAGTTATAGTAAACATGCGTCGTATGTTTGCCATTTTAGGACACTTATCTCCCACTGAGACGGATGGAGACATGCTCGGTTACGACCTGTACAGTAGCGCCCTGGCTGACATTCTCAGTGAACCGACAATGCAGCCTCCCATCTGTGTGGGGCTCTATGCCCAGTGGGGAAGTGGGAAATCTTTTCTACTGAAAAAATTAGAAGGTAAAGTTAATTTGACTAACTTGTAAATTTGCCTTAAAACTGGTTTTTGGAGAGCGTTCTTACTAAGGTTTGTTACTCTGTCCTTTGTGTAAGTTGAAAATAAATCAGTCGGTGTCCGTAATTAAGCACTTGCTGGTGTGCAGTGCATTGTACTTAAGCACTTGGGGAAATGCAGTTCAGTTGGTAGACATGATTCCTGGCCATGAAGCACTTAGAACCTAGGCAAGATGGGCAAGATAGACAGTAAAATAAATTTTAGGTAGGGGAAGCAACAGAGTATAGGGATAAGTTTATAAATGCTGTACGGGGAGGGTGGGTGAGTGTCAAGGAGGGGTTTTGAATGCAAGTTCATGGGTGACAGAAGGGGAGAAAAGGGTGAGGGGGATGAGAAGCTAGTCAGGGAAGGCTTCCTGGGGGAGTATGGTTTTAATAGGGCTTTGAATATGGGAAAAGTGGTGGTCAGGCATGAAGGAGGAGGGAGTTCCAGGCAGGAGGGAGGGCTTGAGGAAGGGGTCGACAGCAAGAAAGACGAGATGGAGGTACTGTGTGTAGGCTGGGTTAGAGGAACAAAGTGTGCGGGCTGGGTTGTAATGGGAGAGGCGCAAGGTTAAATAATGATGGCATTTGTTAAGCGCTTACTCTGCAGAGCAACTGCTCTAAGCGCTGGGGAGGATACAAGGAGATCAGGTTGTCCCACGTGGGGCTCACAGTCTTCATCCCCATTTTACAGATGAGGTAACTGAGGCACAGAGAAGTTAAGTGTTTCTGCCAAAGTCGCGCAGCAGACAAGCGACAGAGCCTGGATTTGAATCCATGACCTCTGACTCCCAAGCGCGTGCTCTTTCCACTGAGCCATGCTGCTTCTCATTAGGTTAGGTAGGAGGGAGACAGCTGACTAAGGGCCTTAAAGCCAAGAGTGAGGAGTTTCTGCGGTACGCAGGAATGGGTGGGCAACCAACCACTGGAGGATTTTGAGTTGTGAGGAGATATGTGTGGAAGGATTTTTTATGAAAAATTATATAAATAGCCAAGTGAAGCCGAGGGAAGTGTGGACTGGAGAGGGGAAAGGCAGAAGGGTGACGCGAGAGGAGGTGAGATATGACAAGTGTGGGATATGAGAAGTGGAGGGAGGTACATAAGATTGCAGGAATCCAAAAAAAATGAATGGTTTAAATTGATTTTCAAATTACAAGCAAACTGGCTAGCACTTTTTTAATGTCTGATTTATTTTTTGCAGAGTGTTTTACAAGCACAGATGGAATTAGATTCTTAATCTGTCTTTTTCTGGAATGCTAAACTGTGTTGTATTGTTCCTCTTTCAGATGAAATGAAAACTTTTGCAGGACAACAAATTGAACCTCTCTTCCAGTTCTCGTGGCTCATTGTTTTCCTGACTCTGTTGCTGTGTGGAGGCTTGGGATTGCTGCTTGCTTTTACTGTGGATCTGAAACTTGGAATTGCAGTGGCTTTGAGCCTATTGGCCATTCTGTACATATTCTTCAGTAAGTCATTGTTCACCGGCATCATCATTCACATATACGTCTCTGAATTCGTTGGTTTAGTAAAACTACATTGGCATTTGGATCTGTTTTCCAACGTTCCCCTTGCGCACTTTGATACTGACTCCTCCCTCAACACCATGGTACTTACGTACATATCCATCTGTAATTCATTTAAATGTCTGCCTCCCCTCTAGTCTGTAAGCTCCTCGGGCAGGGATTGTGTATACCTTCCCTTTTGTATTGTGCTTTCCCAAGTGCTTAGTACAGTGCTCTGCCCACAGTACGTGCTCAATACAAATTGTTAATTGATTGACAGATGGCAAGCCGAAATATCTGTCTTTGTTTTTCTGGTGGAGGAATAAAGCTCCCTTTGAATACTTCCCACTTTGAATAGAAAGTAGCATGGCCTAGTGAATAGAGTAGGGCCTCAGAGTCAGAAGGACCTGGGTTCTAATCCCAGCCCTGCCACTTGTCTTCTGTGTGACCTTGGGCAAGTCACTTAACTTCTCTGGGCCTCAGTTACCTTTTCTGTCAAATGGGGATTAAGACTGTGAGCCCCATGGGAGACAGGGACTGTGTCCAACCTGATGAGCTTGTATCTGCCCCAGCACTTAAAACAATGCTTTACATTCATTTGGTTGTATTTATTGAGCTCTTACTGTATGCAGAGCACTGTACTTTGCACTTAGTGCTGAACAAGTACCGTTAAAAAAAATTGTGTCTTAAGACACTGCTTCCCACCTATCTTCGTTTTATTGCTTTATCCATTGGATTGGAGGAAAGCAGTACTCTGTCCCCTGAGAACACTTTGAAGACTAGTGTGTCTTAGAGCCAACAAAAAGTGAAATTGAAAATAAGAAAGGCCCTCTGTAATAAGTCTGTTTCTGCAGCAGGTGGAGAGGGTTTGGAATGTGGCACTCTGCCAGTCTGGAGTAGTGAGGTCAGAAAACAGCATCTCTTCTCTCCTATCTTGATGTCCTCAGTTAGAGAAGAAATACAAGTCCCTCAGCTGGTTCTGTGGAGAAATAAACAATAAATTGTGTGATTTTTTTTTTCTTCCTCTTGTTTTAGCTGTGATTTATTTTGGTGGTCGACGAGAAGGAGAGAGTTGGAATTGGGCCTGGGTGTTAAGTACAAGGTTGGCAAGACACATTGGGTATCTGGAACTTCTTCTCAAACTGATGTTTGTAAACCCACCAGAGCTGCCAGAGCAAACCACGAAGGCTTTACCCGTCAGGTAAACCAGGTTAATCGTGCTGTATGCAACTCTTCAAAACGTATTGGACCTTATTCTTAGAGAGAGGAAATATTTGAATAAACAGGTGTGAAGAAAGTATTTTCATTATGCTGCCAACAGTTTTACTGGTAGTACTATGGAGACGACTAATTTTAGAGCCACACGAAATCTATTATCTAAGGTAGTGTTTTTGATATTTGGGTTAATGCATGTTTATGAAGTCCAAGTGCGTGGAATGAACGCTCAGACATCCTAAGAGAATTTAGGTTAAGGGACGCAGCCTGACCTAGTGGAAGGAGCCGGTTGTCTGCTGTGTGATCTTGGGCAAGTCGCTTAACTTCTCTGTGCCTCGTTAACCTCATCTGTAAAATGGAGATTACATCCTACTCATTCCTACTTAGACCGTGAGCCCCATACAGGACAGTGATGTGTCCAACCCGATTACCTTATTTCTGTCCCAGCATTGATTACAGTGCCTGGCACATAGTACGTGTGTTGGTACTTCCATTTTCTGGAGAGCAATTTGAGCAGAGAGCCCAAAGATCCTGCTCCAGGGCAGTCAGCACATTGCAGCAGAATCTCCATCTTCAGCCTTCCCTGATAGGTAGTCTTTCCAACTGCATACTTTTTAATCTAGATTTGGAGTTCTACGGTTTCAGACAATGCTTGTGTATTATAAACTTGTGGATTACCACAAAATACATTAAGTTTTTATGAGCTCATTGAAATGTTAAATACACAATTTCCATTAAGTACTGTGACCTGTCAAATAGTAAGGGGCTCCTAGCAGGTTTAGCATTCTCCCTAATTTAAACTTAATTTATTTTTTTTAAAAATTAGATTTAATTCATTGTTAAATCATGGCAGGACGTTTTAGCTATGTATAGATCTTTTTTCCACCTTTATGTAACAATCTGTAGTGCTTAATGCACATTGGGCCATCGATAGCTAATATTTTAAGTCTGTTTGCTGATCTAGAAGATAGGGACCAGAAGAATATGAATCTATTAATGTGGCCTAGTGGACAGAGCATGGACCTGGAAATCAGAGACATGGGTCCTTATCATGGCTTCTCCACTTCTCAGCACCTCAGTTTCCTCCTCTGTAAAATAGGGGTTCAACACCCATTCTTCCTGATCCTTAGATTGTGAGTTCACAAGGAAAGGGCACTGTGTCCAATCTGGTTATTTTATATCTACCCCAGCACTAAGTGCAGCACTTGGCACATAATAAGCACTTAATAAACACTATAATAGTAATTATTATCATTAATAAATTCAGAAGTGGAAAAAGTGTGTTTTCTAAGCAAAAACGTGTGCATGTGTTTTCATCACAAGTTCTGGATAAAAGAATTAGGAACTATCACTGACATTGCGATGTGATGTCCGAGGAAGTGGTTGTGCATGTCTTTAGTGTTCGTTAAGGCATAAATTCTACAGCATAAGTGTTCCTAAAAGTGCTGCTCTTCTAGAACGCTCTTCAGGGGATAAAACGGATTATCTTATTAATTCTCAGCTGAGTATTTTTATATAGAAATGTGCGTTTGGATTCCAAATCAGTAAAAGTTTCTCTGTGTGCGTTGGGTTAGTTATTTGCCACAGTCGCTTTGGAGTTTTGATATAGTTTCCATTTCAATAAGCAATTTTTGAATGTAGTCTCCTGTTTAATTCAGAGAAACGATCCTTGTAAAGTGGAAATTGACCAGAATGAAACCTGACCATTAATATGTGATTTAGCACTTCTTGTCCCAAATTAAGGGAAGCAGTGTTGCCTAATGAATAGAACATGGGCCTGGTAATCAGAAGGATGTGGACTTTAATCCTGGATCCACCTCTTGTCTGCAGTGTGACCTTGGGCAAGTCAGTGTGGCTCAGTGGAAAGAGCCCGGGCTTTGGAGTCAGAGGTCATGGGTTCAAATGCCGGCTCCGCCAATTGTCAGCTGTGTGACTTTGGGCAAGTCACTTAACTTCTCTGTGCCTCAGTTACCTCATCTGTAAAATGGGGATTGAGACTGTGAGCCCCCCCATTGGACAACCTGATCACCTTGTAACCTCCCCACCCCCAGCGCTTAGAACAGTGCTTTGCACATAGTAAGCGCTTAATAAATGCCATTATTATTATTGTTGTTAGGTCACTGTACTTTTCTGTGCCACAGTTACCTCATCTGTAAAATGGGGATTAAGACTGTATGTCCCATGTATGTGCCCCTGACTAAGCTCCCCTTTTCATCAGCTCCGCCTCCACTCTGCGTCACCTTGACTTGCTCCCTTTGCTCCCCCCCGCCCCACAGCACATATGTATATATGTATATATCTACAATTCTGTTTTATATTGATGCCTGTTTATTTGTTTTGATGTCTGTCTCCCCCCTTCTAAACTGTAAGCCCGGTATGGGCAGGGATGGTCTTCATTGCTGCATTGTACTTTCCAAGCGCTTAGTACAGTTCTCTGCACACAGTAAGTGCTCAGTAAGTATGATTGAATAAATGAATGAATATGGGTCAGGGACTGTGTCCAATTTGATTACCTTGTATCTACCCCAGCTCTTAATGCAGTGCCTTGGGACATAGAAAGCATTTAACTAATACCATGGGGAAAAAAATTAAAACAAGGACATAGTGTAGATAGTGATAGTTGACTTCAAATTCAACGTGATCTTTGTTTTTTGTTGTTGTTGTTGTTTGATTGTTTTGTACTCCTTGAGACTTTCCCCTCATTTGTTCTCTCCATTTTTTTAATACATTTCTTCTTTTCTCTAGGGGACTTTGTCTTCTCCCTGTTTTGACCTTTTTCTCTTCAGTTCAGAACTTGTAGTCCCCTTTTTGATGAACTTTTCCAAACTACCCACCTCATCTCTTATAACTTGACAAAACCTGACTTCCACCCTGCAAAACTGCCTGTGGTCCTGTCTCTGTTTAGTTGACATCTCGCAATCTGATGTTGTTTATATGGGATATTATTGTTAGTATCATTCACATTGTTTCTGCTTTCCCTCCCAACTCTGACCTTCCATTGATCACTTACATTTTTTCTGGGTGGAGTCCCCCTTCTTTCTGGCTTCTTTCTGACTTAATAATACCGTGTGTTCCTTCCCAGAGTTTTCACACTGTCACTTTTATAAAGACATGAAGATGGTGAAATTTGATATTGACAAGGTCATGTTTAAAATTCTTTGGCTTTTGTTAACTTCAGTTATATGAACAGATAAACATGCAGTACAATTTGATCTAATCTTTTCACCTCCAGTGGTTTGCCCGTCCACCTCCCCATCAAAGGCAAACTCCTCAGCATTGGCTTTAATAAATCTATAGTATTTATTGAGCGCTTACTATGTGCAGGGCACTGTAGTTAAGCATTTGGGAGAGTGTCCAACCTGATTAGCTTGTATCCACCCCAGTGCTTAATACAGTGCTTGGCACATAGTAAGTGCTTAACAAATACCATAAAAAAAAAGTACCATGCAGCAGAGTTAGCAGACTTGCTCGTTGCCCACAGCCAGCTTCCCCTCCTATCCCACCTTGCTGATTTCTTGCTAAAAACCAGCACATTTACTCCCTCTTTCCTGGAACCCCCTCCTCTTTCATATAGAGCTCCACTCTCCCCACCTTCAAAGTTTTATTATTCATTCATTCAGTTGTATTTATTCAGTGCTTATTGTGTGCAAAGCACTGTACTAAGTGCTTGGGGGAGTACAATATAACAACAAACCCACACATTCCTGCCCACACGGAGCTCACAGCCTAGAGGAGGAGAAAGACATTAATATAAATAAATAGATGAATGAATGATTAAATAAATAAAAAAAAATTAAAAACACATCTCCTCCAAGAGATCTTCCCCAGCTAAGCCCTCTTTACTCCTACTCCCTCTCTTGTCTGTGTCTCTGTGACATTTGGATCTGTACCCTTAAGCACTTGGTATTCATCCCACCCTCAGCCCCACAGCAGTTATATGAATATCTGTAATTTATTTTAATGTCTGTCACCTCAGCTAGACTATAAACTCCTTGTGGGCAGGGAACATGTGAACCAACTCTGTTTTATTGTACTCTCCCAAATGCTTAGTACAATGCTCTCAAACAGTAAATGCTCAATAAATACCACTAACTGATTGACTTTTGTTCCACAGGTTTCTGTTTACAGATTACAATAGACTCTCTAGTGTAGGTGGAGAAACATCCATGGCTGAGATGATTGCAACTCTCTCTGATGCTTGTGAAAGGGAGTTCGGTTTTTTGGCAACAAGACTTTTTCGAGTGTTCAAAACAGAAGATACACAAGGTAGGACTTGGGAGACATTCACATTTGTTCTTCCCTCTTGGAATTTCTGTTTTCTAATGGTGGCATTAACTAAAAAGATGTTTATATGTCTTCAGAAAGGCATTTTCTTGAAATATCTTAGACCATCATTATGTAATACTCCATGGGATATTTTAGAAATTGAATGAGAAATAACCGAAATAATATCTTTATGCTCTAGGTAAAAAGAAGTGGAAAAAAACATGTTGCCTACCATCCTTTGTCATTTTCCTTTTCATTCTGGGCTGTGCCATTTCTGGGATCACTCTTCTGGCCATATTCCGAGTTGATCCAAAATGTCTGACCGTGAATGCTATTCTCATATCAGTGGCCTCCATAGTTGGCTTGGCCTTGGTCTTAAACTGTCGCACGTGGTGGCAAGTATTGGATTCCATCTTAAATTCTCAGCGAAAACGTCTCCACAGTGCCGCCTCCAAGCTGCACAAGTTGAAAAGTGAAGGATTCATGAAGGTAGGCACTGATAAAGTCAATTCAAAAGCATTTTGAGAGAGAATCGAATCTTACTTAATCATAGGGACTTTTTTGAGTTTGAGTTTTGCAAATGTTACTTTCATTCAGTGAGTTCGGTGTCAGCTAGGTTTGCACTGATCAGACCCCTTCATTCAGGGTAGTCTGTCACTGGAAGAATATGAGGGCAAGTAATAGTATTTCCAAGATTCTCTAAGAGCTTAAATGTCCATGGCTTTTTTCGTATTTATTTTTGGAAACACCCCTGAGCAGCCGTTTGGCTCTTTTGCACAGAGATGTTGGTCTACCCTTGCTCCATCAGTAACGAGCTCCTCTGCCTCTCCCCCCAAAAAATCGCCCAACTTTACGCAGTTGTTGGTGGAGCCAGAACTAAAAGTCTATGCTCACATCTCACTGTTCATTGTTTAGACTGTTTAGACTGCACCACTTCTTGTCTCACTGTAAATCTTTTGAATGTAAAGTACTGTAAGTTTCCCGTGCTTCCTTCCTGACAGGTTCTTAAGTGTGAAGTAGAATTAATGGCCAGAATGGCAAAAACTATCGATAGCTTTACTCAGAACCAGACACGGCTAGTGGTTATTATTGATGGGTTGGATGCCTGTGAACAGGACAAAGTGCTACAGATGCTTGACACAGTAAGTGAAATATCGTAACAGACTCTTACTAAGGAACATGCTGAATTTTTCAGAGAAAGATAAAGTTGTTTAAATTGAAAGTGCCTAATCACGTTGCTTATATGAGTTTTGAGTGATACATTGGTAACTGAGACTCTGGTTTCTGGAACCATCTTTGTAATTCTTTTAGAAATTATAGAGGACATAGGGGAATTAAACAAGCATCCTTTCTGTCAGAGAGCTTACAGGCTAAGCAGATAGATCCCTGATATGGTTTCTGCCTAATTGAATGACCTACTTCTAGATAAAAATGTAATGGTCATCATTGTAAAATCTCTCCAATTCCCTTCTCCCACAGGTCCTACTTCTAGATAAAAATGTAATGGTCATCATTGTAAAATCTCTCTAATTCCCTTCTCCCACAGGTCCGAGTCCTATTTTCCAAAGGTCCTTTCATTGCTATTTTTGCGAGTGACCCACACATTATTATAAAGGCAATTAATCAGAATCTTAATAGTGTGCTGCGTGATTCAAATATAAATGGGCATGACTATATGCGCAATATAGTTCATTTGCCTGTCTTCCTGAATAGCCGGGGTCTAAGTGGTGCAAAAAAATTTCTTGTAACTGGCACAACCAATGGAGATGTTCCATGCTCAGAAAATACAGGTAATGACACACTAACACATTTTAAGATCTCCCACGCACATAATTTTGTAGTTCTTTTCGGGGGTGGATTGGCAAAGGGGGATTTCTGTCTGTAATGAAAATGTCTGGCCCTTCTCTGTTTGCAAATATGGAGAGTACTCGTATTAGAATCTTTAAGGGTTTTTTATTATCGTTAAGGCTTACATGAAGATCTTGACAGAAGAGTTTCACAGAATAGTCTTGGTGAAATGACTAAGGTTGGCAGCAAAACAGCTCTCAATCGACGGGTAAGAGACTGATTTTAATTCACCATCGTCATTGGTGATATTTAGATAAAATTAATCAATGGCATTTATTGCACACTTACTATTTGCAGAGCACTGTACTAAGCGCTTAGTAGTGAAGACTCGTTCCCTGCCCACAACTTGCTCATTAAAAACTTTCTTGGGTCTGTTATGTCTTTTACTGTTAATATTTCTTAAAGCTTTATGTTGACCTTTGGTGTTTTTCTAGCCCTAACCCCAGTGTCAGAAAGTTGAGCCGGGGTATGCGTCTCCTTTCTGAAACTCCGATTTCCAAGTTGAAAGGAGCCGTTTTTGGCTTGCCTCGAGCTCAGCACTATAGCAGTCAAAAGATACCTCTGTTTCTGATACCAGGGGCCTGTCCCTGGGTGCTTTTCCAAGGGCAGAAAAACGGGACTTGAACATCCCTTGCATCGCTCGCAACCCTCAAGTCTGGCTGAGAGAGGGACTGAAATTAGCTGCATCAATGAATGAGTTCCCAGGGTTGGTTGGGTCCCGTAGCTGATTCTGCATGGAGTTCCAGTTGTGAATTCAACGAGGAGCCCATGAGGCTGAGGTCAAAGTCAGAAAGCTGAGAGAGGGGAGGTGGAGGGCCGGAAGGGGAAGCATTGTTCTCTGTCAATACTATAGTTTGAAATTCCCAAGCCTATTGTAATTAGAGGTCTGCCTATCTGTTTCTCTCTCCTGCGGGGTGGGGGGGGTTTTTGTGTGTGTGTGTGTGTGTGTGTGTGTGTGTGTGTGTGTGTGTGTGTGTGTGTGTGTGTGTGTGTGTGTGTGAGACCTAGCACTTCAATAAATTTTTTTAACTAGTATTCAAAAACTATTTTATTACTATTAAATGTAAGATTATATTTCTTTGCTACAAATCACAATCTGTCTTGAGAAGCAACAGGTCTAGTGGAAAGATCACGGGCCTGGGGTTCAGAGTAGCTGGGTTTTAATCCCGGCTCTGCCACCGGCTTTCTCTGTAACTATAGGAAAGCCACTTAACTTCTCTGTGTTTCAGTTTCCTCATCTGTAAAATGGGGATTCAGTAGCAGTTTTCTCTCCCTTAGATTGTGAGCCCCATGTGGGAGAGGGACTGTGTTTGACCTGGTTGTCTTGAGGGTAGTCCAGCGCTTAGTATGGTGCTTACCATATACCTCACTTACTATTATTGTGTCCATCAAGCTGCCAACCCCTTGTCCATGTCCTTCCTCTGACCTGCAACTCCCTCCACCTTCATTTCTGACAGTCTACCACTCTCCCCACCTTCAGAACCCTCCAAAAATCACATCTCCTCCAAGAGGCCTTCCCTGACTAAGCCTCATTTCCCGCACCTCCCCCTGTACTGCCTCTGCGCTTGTCTGTGTATGCCTTAGGCACTTTGATACTGACCCATGTAAAAATATTAACCATATGTAAAAATCCACAGACACCTCCATTTCCCCTTCTGTAATTTATTTTCATCTCTCTCTCCAGCTGTAGCCTGTAAGCTCCTTGCAGGCAGGAATCGTGCCTCCCAACTCTATTGTATTGTGCTTTGCCAAGTCCCAAGTGCAGTGTCTGCACCACCCAGTAAGCTCTCAGTGAATACCATTGATTGATTGAATTTGCAGGGGCAGGATAAAGAATATTGCATTTAATAAAAGAAGTCCCTAAGAAAGCAGCATAGCTTGAAAAGGAGTCTCCAAGATTTCCAACTTATTTTATGTTGTTTTCAGGACACCTATAGGCGAAGACAGATGCAGCGGACAGTTACCCGTCAGATGTCTTTTGACCTTACCAAATTGTTGGTGACAGAGGACTGGTTCAGTGATATAAGTCCTCAGACTATGCGAAGATTACTTAATATTGTTTCTGTGACGGGTGAGTTTCACTCTTTTTGGTACTGCTGGAGGTTTATTTTGTCATAATAATAGTGCTTCTTAAGTGCCTACTGGGTGCAAAGCACTGTACTGAGAACTGGGAAAGAATACATCGGTGAGAATTAGGGTCCCTGGGCCTCAGATGTTTCACAGTCTAAGAATGAAGGGGGAAAGGGAGCTGGCGACTGACACATAAGGAAATAATGAAACAGTAAAGACATGAAGTCAACGTAAAAGGCAAAGACGGGGATGAATGCGGGGTAAGAACCCAGCTGTAGGGTACCGTGGCTCGAAGAAGCAGCGTGGCTCAGTGGAAAGAGCACGGGCTTTGGAGTCGGAGGTCATGGGTTCGAATCGCGGCTCCGCCACCTGTCTGCTGTGTGACCTTGGGCAAGTCACTTAACTTCTCTGAGCCTCAGTTACCCCATCTGTAAAATGGGGATTAAAACTGTGAGCCCCCCGTGGGGCAACCTGATCACCTTGTATCCCCCCCAGCGCTTAGAACAGTGCTTTGCACATAGTAAGCGCTTAACAAATGCCATCATCATCATTGAAGAACAGAGTTTCAGCGTTCTTGTGTCTCAAAGTCCTAGGGTAAGAGCCCCAGCCCCAAGGACCGTCCCAGCCACGGCCATGTGGGCGTCCCGGGTTTCGTGAAGGCGACGGGCTACTGCTGCACTGCCACTTCGGCCCCTCTCGCGGAGGAGAAGTGAGGCAGGGGGGCCACGAGGCCCTAGGCTGAGGTGGCGTGGGTGGGCGGAGGGCGAGGCCGGGGGTGGGAGGGGGGTGCAGCGTGGGTTACTACTCTCTATCCAAGGGACTGGAACATCCAGTGATTTGGGAGCCCAACTTTGGATGCACTGCTGCTCTTTTGAAGGTTGATCGGGCTCCCCACTTAGAAACCAAATGTGGGATGTGAATTCAGTTTGAGCTTTAGTGTGCTTTTCATATCTGTCCATTAACTAGGCTATTAAACATCATTTCTGTTTCTCTTATGCTCTAAAGGACGATTGCTCAGAGCTAATCAAATTATTTTCAACTGGGATAGACTGGCTAGCTGGATCAATATTACAGAACAGTGGCCGTATCGTACGTCATGGCTCATATTGTATTTGGAGGAGACCGAGGGCGTTCCAGATCAGCTGACTTTAAAAACCATCTACGAAAGGTATCTTGTTTATGGAATAGCTGCCGGCTGGGGGCCAGCGGATGGGTGCAAGGGAAGGCATGGGTAAAAACGGGTACTCATTCACATGTTTTCTTAGCTCAGGGAGATTTAATGAAGGAGGCGGCAGTGGGTTAATTGTGCTGAATTTTTCTTATTGTGTTAAAGCCACATGATAAAGAAGTATATGCAGCTGTAATAGAGAGTGGCTGTAAACTTAGGAAATATTTTGGAAAACTGAGAGTAAAACATGACTCAGTGTTTATTACTGGGGGAAAAAAATAGAACTGACACATTAGAAAGAATAAGCTGGTAAGCTTCTAGAGGAAATCCAGAAAAGGCATTATTCATTCAAAACTCTTTTCTGAGTTGAAATGACGAATTAGAAAGTACCAAATCATTTATAATTGTTTCTCGTAACTGCTTATTATGTGCCAGGAACTGTCCTCAGCATGTTAGTTGTTACAAGATAATGAAATCTGAGATAGGCCCCTGTGTTCCCCCTAAGAGGTAGGAGGACCAGATCTCCCTTCCATTTTAGAGGTGAGGAAACAGAGGAAACACAGATAGATAAGTGACTTGTCCCTGGTCTCCGGTGAGGTTTATTTCTGGGAGATTAAAATTGGAGCAGCTTTGCTACAAACCATTGAATTAGGGCTAAACGTACTGCCCACCCTGTATTGAGTAGCTTGCCATGGCAGGTATGGGATTCAAAACCCCCACCAGGGTCAGTCCGGGGCGGCTCCAGCAGTCACAGTTGACCTGTATTCCTAAACCAGATATGCTCAAAATCTGGATGTAGTTAATAACACAGATGGGAAAAGTTTACAATAGAGAATACTGAAGACCAGATGTGCAGGGTAATATTTACACCCCTGAAGGGGTTTGGGGCTACTGGGGCCGAGCTGAGGCTGTGAATAACAGACGTCAGGAGCCGTGTGCTGTGTGTCCTGTGGCTGCCTGACAGCTTTGCTTGGGGAAAAAGCCAGAAACGGGGTGAGGATGAACTCCCAAATGAAGATCATACCCAGGTTAACCTTCTCTGCCTTCCCTTTTACCCCAGGTATATTTTAGGTAGAGAGAAATAATTTACCACACGGGTAATAATGCTAATATAATAATTGTGGTATTTGTTATCTGCTTACGATGTGCCAAACACTGTGATAAGCACTTTGACAAGGACTAAGGTGGACACAATACAATCAGATCAATCAGTAGTGTTAATTGAATATTTACTGTGTTTAGGGCACTGTATTACGCACCTGGGAAAGATATAATCCAATAGAATTGCTGGACGTGATTCCTGTCCACAAGGAGCTTACAGTCTAGAGGGACACGGATTGGACACAGTCCTGTTCCCCAAATAAGGCTCACAGCCTAAGGGGGAGAGGAAACAGGTATCGAATTCCCATTTTACGGAGGAGAACAGGTACCAAATTCCCGTTTTACAGAGGAGGAAACTGTGGTACGAAGAAGCCAAGTCACTGTTCCAAGTCACACCACAGGGCAGGGGCAGAGCTGGAACTAGAATTCAGATCATCATCATCATCAATCGTATTTATTGAGCGCTTACTATGTGCAGAGCACTGTACTAAGCGCTTGGGAAGTACAAATTGGCAACATATAGAGACAGTCCCTACCCAACAGTGGGCTCACAGTCTAAAAGGGGGAGACAGAGACCAAACATACTAACAAAATAAAATAAATAGAATAGATATGTACAAATAAATTAATTAATTAAATAAATAAATAGAGTCAAAAAATATGTACAAACATACATACATATATATAGGTGGCAGCTTGGCAGCTTGATAGACACAATAATAATAAGTGAGGTGCTGGCCATTAATTCTACTTCACACTTAAGAACCTGCTCCTCTCCTCAGAGCGCCGCCATTGACGCCCGGGACTCCGTTCCCGAGAGGCCCGGCCGCCCGCCCTCCCGCCATCTCAGCGCCCCCACGGACGCCCCCCCTGCTTCCACCCCCACACTTCGGAGGCCTTCCGTAAAGTGCCCCTCACCCCCCCCCCCTTCCCGGTCCGGTCCTGACTGACTCTCCCCCCGCCCGCCCCCAGGTAAAAAGCCCTTGTTAGCACCTTGTTAGCACCATGTTAGCACCATGTTACATGTTACATTAACGACAACCTCATTCACACCTCCTCAGCCCTCCCATGCTAGTTGACTGTTGGCTCCCCTCCCCAGGTATCTCTGCTCCCTGACCCCCCTTAACTGGCCCACCCTACTCCAGCTCTGAATAGTTTGTATCTGCTCTCTGTGGCATCATTGTCTGCCAATTCTATTATTGCCATAGCATATTGATTGCTCAACTACACCCTGTGATGCCATCGCCTACTTTTATCATTGCTACTGTTTTATTGCTTCTGCATCTCAATTGTTAACCCCCCGCGGTACTGTCACTCGCCCTGCTGACCTCACCATGAACTTTCAGTTCCCTTGCTCCCAACTGCCATTCCCATTCCTCACCTTCCCCTTCCCCTCTCCCACCCAGCTGTTTCCCTCCCTCTCACCCACCAAGACCGCTCCCCCTCAAGCCCTACCAAGGATTCCTCTGTACCAGCGCAGGTCCTCCGCTTCTCCCTCCCGGCCCCCCTCCTCCCCTTCTCCCCGCCCCCACCCCATCCCAGTTCTCCTTTCCCATCGCCACCCCCCTTCCCACTCTCCCCGCCCAGGCCCCCGCCAACTCATCCCAATCCAAACCCTCCCCACCCCTCGCACCCTTCCCCCTCCCTCCCCTCCCTCGACAGCTGATGCCAAGTGTGGCCTCTGGAACCCCCGCTCCATTTTAAGTAAGATCCCTTTCATCATGGACCTTTTCCTTTCCAGTTCTCTACTCCTCCTCGCCCTAACTGAAACATGGCTGTCGCCAGACGACACGGTCTCTTCTGCTGCTCTCTGCAGTGCAGGCCTCTTCTTTTCCCACTCCCCCAGACTCACCGGAAAAGGAGGAGGTGTCGGTTTCCTTCTCGCCCCCCAATGTCGCTTTCGCACTATCCCTCCTCCCCCTTCCCTTTCCTTCCCTTCCTTTGAAGCCCACATTGTTCGCCTCTACCACCCCCTCCAGATTCTTGTAGCCGTCATCTACCGCCCTCCGGGCCCCACTTCCAACTTCTTTAACGACTTTGACCCCTTCCTCACATTCCTTCTCTCCTTCTCCATGCCCACTCTGATCCTCGGAGACTTCAATATCCACATGGATATCCCTAACGACTCCTCTGCCGCCCGCCTTCTATCTCTCCTTGACGCTGCCAACCTCTTCCTCCACCCCACCTCACCCACTCACCAACTTGGTCATACCCTCGACCTCATCATCTCCTACCGCTGCACTGTGTCCACCCTCACCAACTCTGTGATCCCTCTCTCTGATCATAATCTTCTCACCTGCCTCCTCACTCCCACACCTTTCCCCTGTAAATCCGTATTACTCCCTCATAGAGATCTCCGCTCTCTGGACCCCACCCATCTTTCGGAGCGCCTCACACCCCACCTCGCCGCCCTCTCCTCTCTACCCAGTCTTGATGATCAGATTACTGCTCTCAACTCTACCCTTTCTACTCAGCTAGACTCGCTCGCTCCCCTTTCCCTTCGCCGCTCTCGCACCACTAACCCACAGCCCTGGATCACTGCCACTGTCCGCCTCCTTCGCTCTTATGCTCGAGCTGCCGAACGCTGCTGGCGAAAGTCTAAACACCATGCCAACCTCGTTCACTTCAAGTTTATCCTTTCCTGCCTTAACTCAGCCCTCTCTTCTGCCAGACAAAACTATTTCTCCTCCCTTATTGACACCCATGCCCATCACCCCCGCCAGCTCTTCCGTACATTCAACTCCCTTCTCAGGCCCCCGGTTCCTCCCCCTCCTCCTTCCCTCACCCCCAACGATCTGGCCTCCTACTTCATTAACAAAATTAAATCCATCAGGTCCGACCTCCCCAATGTCTCTTCCCCCCTTTCTCCAACCCCCCGGCTCTCAACACTCTCTGCTACTCTCCCATCCTTCCCAGCGGTATCCTCAGAGGAACTCTCCTCCCTCCTCTCAAGTGCTACTCCGGCCACCTGTGCTTCTGACCCCATTCCCTCTCATCTTATGAAATCTCTCGCTCCATCCCTTCTCCCCTCCTTAACTTCCATCTTCAACCGCTCACTCTCCACTGGTTCCTTCCCCTCTGCCTTCAAGCATGCCCATGTCTCTCCCATCCTAAAAAAACCCTCTCTTGACCCCACCTCACCTTCTAGTTATCGTCCCATATCCCTCCTACCATTCCTTTCCAAACTCCTTGAACGAGTTGTCTACACGCGCTGCCTAGAATTCCTCAACAACAACTCTCTCCTCGACCCCCTCCAGTCTGGCTTCCGTCCCCTTCATTCCACGGAAACTGCCCTCTCAAAGGTCACCAATGACCTCCTGCTTGCCAAATCCAACGGCTCATACTCTGTCCTAATCCTCCTCGACCTCTCAGCTGCCTTTGACACTGTGGACCACCCCCTTCTCCTCCACACGTTATCTGACCTTGGCTTCACAGACTCCGTCCTCTCCTGGTTCTCCTCTTATCTCTCCGGTCGTTCTTTCTCAGTCTCTTTTGCAGGCTCCTCCTCCCCCTCCCATCCTCTTACGGTGGGGGTTCCCCAAGGTTCAGTGCTTGGTCCCCTTCTGTTCTCAATCTACACTCACTCCCTTGGTGACCTCATTCGCTCCCACGGCTTCAACTATCACCTCTACGCTGATGACACCCAGATCTACATCTCTGCCCCTGCTCTCTCCCCCTCCCTCCAGGCTCGCATCTCCTCCTGCCTTCAGGACATCTCCATCTGGATGTCCGCCCGCCACCTAAAGCTCAACATGTCGAAGACTGAGCTCCTTGTCTTCCCTCCCAAACCTTGTCCTCTCCCAGACTTTCCCATCTCTGTTGACGGCACTACCATCCTTCCCGTCCCACAAGCCCGCATCCTTGGTGTCATCCTCGACTCCGCTCTCTCATTCACCCCTCACATCCAAGCCGTCACCAAAACCTGCCGGTCTCAGCTCCGCAACATTGCCAAGATCCGCCCTTTCCTCTCCATCCAAACTGCTACCCTGCTCATTCAAGCTCTCATCCTATCCCGTCTGGACTACTGCACTAGCCTTCTCTCGGATCTCCCATCCTCGTGTCTCTCTCCACTTCAATCCATACTTCATGCTGCTGCCCGGATTATCTTTGTCCAGAAACGCTCTGGACATATTACTCCCCTCCTCAAAAACCTCCAATGGCTACCGATCAATCTGCGCATCAGGCAGAAACTCCTCACCCTGGGCTTCAAGGCTGTCCATCACCTCGCCCCCTCCTACCTCACCTCCCTTCTCTCCTTCTACTGCCCAGCCCGCACCCTCCGCTCCTCCACCACTAATCTCCTCACTGTACCTCGCTGTCGCCTGTCCCGCCATCGACCCCCGACCCACGTCATCCCCCGGGCCTGGAATGCCCTCCCTCTGCCCATCCACCAAGCTAGCTCTCTTCCTCCCTTCAAGGCCCTGCTGAGAGCTCACCTCCTCCAGGAGGCCTTCCCAGACTGAGCCCCTTCTTTCCTCTCCCCCTCGTCCCCCTCTCCATCCCCCCATCTTACCTCCTTCCCTTCCCCACAGCACCTGTATATATGTATATATGGTTGTACATATTTATTACTCTATTTATTTATTTATTTATTTATTTTACTTGTACATTTCTATCCTACTTATTTTATTTTGTTGGTATGTTTGGTTCTGTTCTCTGTCTCCCCCTTTTAGACTGTGAGCCCACTGTTGGGTAGGGACTGTCTCTATGTGATGCCAATTTGTACTTCCCAAGCGCTTAGTACAGTGCTCTGCACATAGTAAGCACTCAATAAATACGATTGATTGATTGATTGATTGTCAGGAAGGAAGCACGGGAAACTTACAGTACTTTACATTCAAAAGATTTACAGTGAGACGAGAAGTGGTGCAGAGTCTAAACAGTCTAAGCAATGAACAGTGAGATGGGAGCATAGACTTTTAGTTCTGGCTCCACCAACAACTGCGTAAAGTTGGGCCATCTTTTTGTGGGGAGGGGCAGAGGAGCTCACTACTGACGGAGCAAGGGTAGACCAACATCTCTGTGCAAAAGAGCCAAACAGCTGCTCAGGGGTGTTTCCAAAAATAAATACGAAAAAAGCCATGGACATTTAAACTCTT
This sequence comes from Tachyglossus aculeatus, assembly GCF_015852505.1. Lineage (NCBI taxonomy): Eukaryota > Metazoa > Chordata > Mammalia > Monotremata > Tachyglossidae > Tachyglossus > Tachyglossus aculeatus. The sequence goes on from NC_052101.1 coordinate 711,571, forward strand.
AGAGAATCTTGGAAATACTTTTACTTGCCCTCATATTCTTCCAGTGACAGACTACCCTGAGTCCCGGAACTCACAAAATCAGGAAGATCTCTTTCGGCTGGATTTTAGGGAGCAGGGACACATCCCAGCCAGCAACGAGCTCCAGATCGCCATTTCCCTTTGCTCTGCTCTTTGGAGAGCCTGGTTCCACCCTTAGGGATGTGGAGCTTCCCCCGTGTTGGCCCCCTCTAGTAGAAGGTTCCAAACACCTCTAGAGAAGCAGCGTGGCTCAATGGAAAGAGCCTGGGCTTTGGAGTCAGGGGTCATGGGTTTGAATCCCGACTCCACCACTTGTCAGCTGTGTGACTTTGGGCAAGTCACTTAACTTCTCTGGGCCTCAGTTACCCCATCTGTAAAATGGGGATGAAGACTGTGAGCCCCACGTGGGACAACCTGATCACCTTGTAACCTCCCCAGCGCTTAGAACAGTGCTTTGCACATAGTAAGCGCTTAATAAATGCCATCATCATCATTAGTATTATTATTACCTCTGAGGGCTCCTGTAATATTCTAGACCATTCAAGTGGGCAGGAAACTTGGCCTACTGGAAAGAGCACAGGTCTGGGGGTTAGGAGACCTGGGTTGTTTTAAGATCCTGAGTAAGTCATGTGATTCATCAGTCAGTCAGATTTATTGAGTGCAGAGCACTGTACTGAGTGCTTGGGAGAGCCCGTGACAGAGTGGGTAGACATGCTCCCTGCCCACAAAGAGCTTACAGTCTAGAAGGGGAGACGAGCGTTAAAATACAGTACGGCTAGGTACATAAGAGCTGTGGGGCTGAGGGTAGGGTGAAGGGTACAAATCCAAGTGCGAGGATGACTTGGAAGGGAGAGGAAGTGGGGGAAATGAGGGCCTCGTGAGGAGAGGCCTCTTAGAGGAGTTGTGGTTTTTAGGAAGCTTTTAAGGTGGGGAGAGTGATGGTCTGTTGAATTTTAACGGGGAAGGAGTGGCAGGATAAGGGTGGAATGAGACTGAGAATGACTTAACCTCAGTGCCTTGGTTTCCTCATCTGTGAAATGGGAATAAGGTACCTATTCTCCTTCCCTTATAGACTGTGAAACTTGTGTGGGGTGGCACTGTGTCTTATTTGATTAGCTTGTACATTCGCTAGTGCTTAGTATAGTATCTGGCACATAGTAAGCACTTAATAAATACCATTATTATTATTAGACCATTGTTATATTATTATTATTTCCACTAGCACAGCCTAGTGGAAAGAACACCAGACTAGGAATCATGAGACCTGGGTTCTAATCCTGGGTTTGCCACTTGCCTGCTGTGTGACCTTGGACAAGTGACTTCTGTGCCTCGGTTTCTTCATCTGTATAATGAGCTCTCTGCCAGAGCAGGCCAGTAGCAGAGGTGAGACTAGAGCCTGGGTCTCCTTACTCCCATGGTCTTTTCGGTTAGGCCATGCTGTCTTCTCAACCCTGAGCAACTATTATTATCTGCCGTTTCTGAATCTACTGTTGATTCTAAAGAAGGAGTAAAACGTTGAAGAGAATCCTCCCTATAACTAATCATATGGACCCCGGTTACTTCCTTCTCCCTCAAGGTTGTCACTCTTGGGTTGTGACTTTTCATCATCCGTGCTCCCAACCTAATGAATCGTATAAATACCTCACAGTCTACCGTCAGTCAAGAAACATTCAGATAGAAATGGTTTTTAAAGCATTGCAACTGATGCCTAATGGGAAGTGTTTGGGCCCGGGAATTGGAAGACCTGGGTTCTACGAGTGGCTTTGCCACTTGTCCTGTGTAAGCTTGGGCAAGTTGCTTAACTTTTATGTGTCTCTGTTTCCTCGTCTAAAAATGGGGATTAAATACCTGTTCTCCCTCATATTTACATTGTGAGCCCCTCTTGGGACAAGGACTTGTGTCTGATGTGATTGTCTTCTATCCTCCCCCTCTAAATCGTAAGCTCATTGGGGGCAGAGAACATGTCTATCAACTCTGTTCAATCAGTCAATCAATCGTATTTATTGAGCGCTTACTGTGTGCAGAGCACTGTACTAAGTGCTTGGGAAGTACAAGTATTATGCTCTCCTGAGCACTTAATGCAGTGCTCTGCACAGAGCGCTCAGTAAATCCTATTGATTGATTGATTGAATGATCTACCTCTGTGCTTAGTACAGTGCCTGATAACGTTATGGGTTTGACAAATGCCACAATTATAATTACTAGCCAATATCTGGGGGTGGTGTTGTATATTTTATTATTTTTTTCCCTGTTATTTCGTAGTTTAGTTTTGAAAGAAATAACAATCCATTTCAGTATGGATAGTAGCCTTCTTTGTTCCTTAGTTTGGGGTTTCTCTTTGCCCATTGTAAGCTACTTTTTAACTGAGAAAGTTTGTCGAGACAAATGTCATAGACTACATTAAATTGGAATTCCAGAAGATGGCAGTAGTGAATAGCTGCCATAGACTGGGGAAAGGTGATGCTAAATGATATTTGACTTTTCATATTTTCAAGAGCCTTTTTTCTCAGGAAAATTGACTGATTTTATTTTATTTTCACAACAACGTTATCTAGTGCTGTTTTTTTTACTGCCAAGAATAATCGCTTCTTCCACTACACAGGTAATTAGGAATTCTTAGCTGACTGTAACACAGCACATTTGAAGCAATTTAAAAATAAAACTTCCAACATCTTTACTTCCATCAGTCATTTGACACTGCAGGTTTAGAGCGTACAATCCGAAGCATCAGGTATTTAAAGTTTTGTAGTACTGAAAGCAGATTTGGATCTTCTCTCGTAAATGACTGTGATGGCTGGTTTAGAGTGCGAGCCTGTGTGGGTCAGGGACTGTGCCCAACCTAATTAACTTGTTGGTACCCCAGCACTTAGAACAGTGTTTGACACATAGTAAATGCTTAATAAATACCGTAAAATAGTGGAAAATCAATCGATCATATTACTGCTTGTAGAACAGTTTACTAAGTGCTTAGGAGAGTGCAGTATAATGATATAACAGAGTTGGTAGGCATGTTCCCTGCCCTCTTGCAGTCTAGAGGGGGAGACAGACATTAATATAAATGACTATATTGTAGATATGTACTTAAGTGCTGTGGGGGGACGGGGTGAACAAAGGGAGCAAGTCAGGGTGACGCAGAAGAGAGTCAGAGAAAAATAAATGAGGGCTTAGTCTGGGAAGTCCTCTTGGAGGAGATGTGCCTTCAATAGCCTTTGAAGGTGGGGAGAGCAATTGTCTGTCAGATATTAAAAGGGAGGGCATTCTGGGCAAGAGACAAGATGTGACTAAGAGGTCGGTGGAGAGATAGGTGAGACTGAGGTACAGGGAGTAGGTTGGCACAACAGGAGTGAAGTATGTGGACTGGGTTGTAGTAGAGCAGTGAGATGAGGTAGGAGGGGGCAAGGTGATTGAGTGCTTTAAGGCTGATGGTAGGGAGTTTCTATTTGATGTGGAGTTGGATGGGCAATCACTGGAGGTTCTTGAGGAGTGGGGAAACACGGACTGAATGATTTTGTAGAAAAATGATCTGGGCAACAGAGTGAAGTATAGACTGGAGTAGGGAGAGACAGAAGCCACGGAAATCAACAAGGAGGCTGATACGGTAATCAAGGCAGGATAGGATAAGTGCTTGGATTTTGCGTGGTAACAGTTTGGAGAGGAAGGGTGGATTTTAGTGATGCTGTGAAGGCTGAACCACAGAATTTAGTGAGATTGAATAAGTGAGTTAAATGAGAGAGATGAGTCAAGGATAATACCAAGGTTTGGGCTTATGCGACAGGAGGATGATGGTACTGTCTACAGTATTGGGAATATCGGGGAGGACAGGGTTTGGGTGGGAAGATAATCAATTGTATTTATTGAGCACTTACTGTTTGCAGAGCACTGTACTAAGCGCTTGGGAAGTACAAGTTGGCATTTGGACCCATTAAGTTTGAGATGTCAGCGGGACATCCAAGTAGAGATGTCTTGAAGGCAGGAGGAAATGTGAGACTGCAGAGAGGGAGAGAGATCCGGGTTGGAAACGTAGATTTGAGAATCATCTGCATGAAAGTGGTGGTTGAAGCCATTGGAGTGAATCAGTTCTCCAAGGGAGTTAGTGTAAGTGGAAACTAGAAGAGGACCCAGAACTAAACCTTGAGGGACTCCCACAGTTAGGGGGAGGGAGGCAGAGGAGGAAGCCGTGAAAGAGACTGAGACTGATCAGCCAGAAAAATAGGAGGAGAACTAGAAGAGGACAGTGTCAGTGAAGCTGGGGTTGGATAATGTTCCCAGGAGAAGGGGGTTGTCAACAGTGTCGAAGGCAGCTGAGAGATCGAGGAGGATTGTGATGGTGTCAAGGCTGTTGGACTTGGTAAGAAGGAGATCATAGGTGACCTTTGAGAGGGCAGAAAACCCCTTGGTTTTGGAACAAAGCTGTTATTATTTTGGAGGGAGTGGTGCCACATCTGTGAGTGGTTCTACTGTCTAAGGCCAGGTGTGACATCAAATGGCAAAACAAGATCATGTGCAACGAAAGTCTGAAATGCAGTCTGTCTCCTAGCATGGAAACCATGCTTACCTTAACCGAGTCACACAGGGTGGGATTATGTGATGAAGAGGATGGGCAACAGGATCTAATGGGTGGGTTGCTGTGGTTTGCTGGGGTTGAGCAAGGACACTATTCTGTGCTAGGTGGAAGGTATGAGCAATGTTGTGGAGACGAGACTCCTACCAGTAATAAGGTATTTATTAAGCACTTACTGTACACAGAACACTGTACTAAGGGCTGGGAAAGAAGACATATAAGGACATATAGTTAAGGTGTAAGTAAGTTTGCTTCGGAGACCATAAATCGAGAAGTCAAGATGTGGTGGGATAAGGGTGGTGATTGATTAAGAGCGTGCAATCCAAAGGTTAGGAGTTTTCTATACCTTTTGTGGCAAAATTGGTAATCATGGATGATTGGAGGAGGGAAGTGATTGGTTCTGGTTGTTGACTGGTTGGTAATTTAGAAAGCTGATGCATTTACCTTTACGCCGGGTACCCGAGCAGCTGTTGTATGCTGAACTGTAAGGGAGCAGGGGTGAAGACCTAGTGAAGCACGGCCTCAAAGAGTGCACCAGAGTGGCAGATAGTTGGGAGACGACAGATGAGATGTTCCCTTAGCCTTCACAGAGACTGCCATCTTAAGAGGGACTGGCTGGACCCAAGCAGTAATGCACTGAGGAGGGCTGCCTTTAAGTGCGATAGCGGAAGAGCGTGCTGGACACACAGCAACCATCGTGGCCGCACTTGCATGCATGGACAAAAAATCCCCCAATCAGCGTCATCTTGGGACGCTGAAGGACAGCTGCGTGTGCTTAGGATAAACTTCAGCAAGTTTGCCTAAGAATGGATACACTGGCAGCCAGATTTGGCCCTGTATTGGAGAGGTTTAACAGCTACCAATTTGAAAATAGGGAAATAGTTGAGGCAGAGGGAGAATGAGCCGCGAGAAAACTAGTTAAAACCTTCAGGGTCTGAATGTCAGGAAAAAATATCTGAGTGACGCATCTGTTATGAAAACTTGCCCAAGGAAAACAAGAGCCCCGTTATTTGAAATGTTTAAAAGAGGAACACATCAGGCATTGAAGGACACTAGTTCAAATGGGTAACTAAATTAAGGAGATTTGTGTGTGTGTGTGTGTGTGTGTGTTTTGGATAGAAAATTAAAGAGATTATTTTTCTGACTAGCAAAATGAAATATAGGTATCATTCTGTAATTATTTCAAAAGTACAGCACTTGTTACAAATTAATACCTAGCACTGAACAAACATGCCCAGTTACTCTACTGTGGTGTGGATTAGCTTGGCTGAGTAGTATCGAAATAGAAATTAATAATAGCATAACCCTCACAAAACTGCTTTTAAAATGATCACTTTAAACTTGTATCATGACTGAAAATATCTGAAATGCACTTTTAGAGAAATAATTCAATGGCTATTTATCTAAAATCCTGTAATAGAAAGTAGGAAGATAAAGCTTATCTTCAGTTTTTATTTTACTCTCTTTCTTCTTACTTATGTATGTTAACAAAAAACCCTCAAATGATTTAGACAAAAGCTTTTAGCTCAACACATAATTGCAACAAAATTACAATAATTGTTCCAATTAAAATAATCCTGAATGAACAGTATGTCATCTTAATGTTCCAGTGGTTTATAGAAGGATCTACTTAATTAGCTGAAATTGCTTTGCAGCGTTAGTATCAAATGTCATTTGTTAAAAGTTGAACCATTTAGAAAATAATTTAACAAAGCAATTTAGCAAAACACCAAGAACCAACATTTTCTTTTTCAGCTGAATAAAGCAAGCAGATGTGTCATCAAATTGCTATAAAAATAAATGAGGCTTTTTATGGTAAAAAATAAAATTTACTACCGGTGCTAAAAAATACTATTTTCTGATTGTTTTTACCAAATCAGATTTCCTTAATAAAAATAAATGCATACCACTTATATCCTGATGCTATTAGTATGCTGTAAATACAACTTTTTTCATCTTCAAGTGATAAGCAATGAGGTATTCAAATGTTGAAACTTGAAAGACAATTGGAAAGACTTTTGTCGAACTGAAGTATATGTTTTCCAAGTTTTCTTCCTATATTTCTTCATTATTGTAAATATGTCATGCTATTTTTTGTAATCACCCCTCTGTGGATTCTTCCATCCTGTTGATTCCATTAACTCATTTTGTTAGTCATATTGTGATTAATGTAATTGGAACATAGATTTTCCCCAAATTTGTAAAGAGATAAGAATAAGCAAACAAAATTTTAATCTGAGGAAATTTGCCATTACCTATGGTAAATGAAGTTGGGCATCTTGGTCAAAATTAAGTAAATATTCTGGACTTCTAAGAAAAGTGATCTCAAGAAATAAGAGCCCTGCTTCCAGGTAGGACTGCTCGTAAAACCAACCAATCAGTCAATCAGTCAGTGGTATTTAGTGCTTACTGTGTGTAGAGCTTTGGGGTAGATACAAGTTAATCAGGTCAGACACAGTCCCCGTCCCACTTGGGGCTTACAGTCTAAGTAGAAGTGAGACTGGGTATTGAATCCCCATTTTACACTTGAGGAAAGTGAGGCAAAGAGAAGCTAAGGTCACACAGCAGACTGTTGGGGGAGCTGGGATTAGAATCCAGGTCTTCTGACTGCCAGGCCTGTGCTCTTTCCATTAGGCTTCCTCCTCCTTCCAGGACATCTCCAAATGGATGTACCGCCGCCCCTCAAGCTTAACATGTCCATTATTGAACGCCTTGACTTTTCTCCCGAATCCTCCCCTCTCCTGGTTTTCCTAAGACTGTTGACGACACCACCATCCTCCCTGTCTCTCAAGCCTGTAATCTTGATATTATCCTCAACTCTCCTCTCTTTTAACCCCCGTATTCAGGCAGCCACCAAACCCAGTTGATTCTTTCCCATTCCACTCCATCCAAACTGCCACCATGTTTGTCCATACACTGGTCATATCCTGATTTGACTTCTGCAGCAGCCACTTCACAGACCTTTCTTCCTCCATTGTCTCCCCTGTAGAGTCCATGCGCCTCTCTGTTGCCCAGGTCATTTTTCTAAAATATATCTTCCCTCAAAATCCGTCAATGGTTACCCATCCCTGTCTGTGGCAAGAAGAACCCCTAAAATTGGTTTTATGGCAATCAGCTTTCACCCCAGCACCTTTCTCAATACACCCCAGCTCACATAATTGGCTCCTCACAAGGCAACTTTCCTCTGTGCCTCATTTTCTTTCTCGCTGCCAATTTCTTGCTCCCTCCCCCTTCACACCCAGGAGATCACTGCTCTCCCCATCTTCAGAGCCTTTTGAAATATTATCTTCTCCAGGAGGCTTTTCCTGATTGTCTCATCTCATTCAATTAATGGTGTTTATTGAGCACTTACTCTCTTCAGAGCACTGTATTAAGCACTTGGGGGATACAGTAGAGTAACAGTAGAGTAGCTAGACACAATCCCTGCTATCAAGGAGATACAGTCTGGCAGGGGAGACAGACATTAAATAAATTACAGGTTAAGGAAGTAACCGAGTATAAGGCTATCTACATAAGGGCTGTAGGGGTAGGGTGAGTACCTCTACCCTGTTTCCCCTGCTACTGACACCCGACAACTTTTGTGCTACGAAACTCCTGGATGCCCTGTTCCCCCAGTAGCATGTATGTACATATCATTATACTCTGTTGTTTCCATCTTCCTGTAATTTATTAGTGTTCATCTCCCCCACCTGATTGTGAGATTCTTGAGGGCAGGGATCATGTCTACCATCTCTGTTGTACTGTCCCAAGTGCTTAGTATACTATTCTGCACAGAGTAGGAGCACAGTAAATACAATTGCTTGATTGTGGCTCCCTCCCTTGGGCTTATCCGGCCCTTCCTGGCCCCAGACTTACCAGGGACTGGTCTTCCTCCCGAGCACTGACCACTTTCCCTGCGTGTCTGGGGTCCTGCCTGTCCCTCCCCAACCACCTGAAGAAGCTGCATGGCCTAGTGGATAGAGCACGGACCTCGGAGTCAGAAGGACCCGGGTTCTAGTGCCGACTCTGCCACTTCTCTGTAAGTTCATCCTCTAGACTGTAAGCTTGTTGTGGACAGGGAATGTGTCTGCACACAGTAAGCGCTCAGTAAAGATGATTAAATGAATGAATGGATACTGTGGGACCTTGAGCAGAGTCACTGTACTTCTGTGGGCCTCAGTTCCCTCATCTGTAAAATGAGGATTAAAAGCGTGAGCCCTATGTGGGACAGGGACTGTGTCTAACCTGGTTAGCTTGTATCTACCTCAGTGCTTACAACAGCAGTGTCTGGCACACAGTAAGTGCTTTACAAATACCATCGTCATTATTATTATTTTCATCATCATCATCATCATCACCACTATGACCCCCGGCCTAAAGGTGCCACTTCACTGAAAAGGAAAAGTTGGCATGCAAGAATTGTGGCCTAGCGAGAGAGAGCGTGGGCCCGGGAGTCAAAAGGACCTGGGTTCTAATCCTAGCTCTGCCACTTTCCTGCTGTGTGACTTTGGGCAACGAACTTCACTTCTCTGTGCCTGTTACCTTATCTAAAAGTGGGGATTAAGACTGTGAATGCCACGTGGGACATTGACTCTGTCCAACCTGATTATCTTTTAATCTACCCCAGCACTTAGTACAGGGCTTGGCACATAGTAAGCGTTTAGCAAATACTATAAAATGAAACAACAAAAAACCTCCTGTCTATGTTTGGCTTTTTTTTGTGTGTGTATGTGTGTATGTAGGCAGTTAACATTTATTTCATTTTCCTGACAGAAGGGACTCATCTTATTGCCCCAAGTAGTCCGTAAGGGCTTCTAAATTTTAAATAGCTATGTGAAATGGTGTGTATCTAGTGATTGGTGCTTCAAGCCATCAACAGGCAACAGGCAGGTGGAACTGATTCTTCTCAGTGCCCGTTGTTGGGTAGTGATTGTCTCTATCTGTTGCCAAATTGTACTTTCCAAGCACATAGTACAGTGCTCTGCACACAGTAAGTGCTCAATAAATGCAATTGAATGAATGAATGAATTCCTCTGTGCGAGCTGAAGGGGAGCTGCCCTTGGCTAACCTAACCTTTCGCCCTTCACTTGCTGGGGGGCTTCATCGTAGCATTCACTTTGGCCCAGTTGAAGCAGCTTGGCTAGATGAAAACTGCTCAGCCTTTAGAATCAACTACAGATCCTGAAGGTGGGGAAGCAAATTCATTTTCACCTCTTAAGCCAGCCTTGGAGTTGAGCCTTGATGTGATCTTTCTCCGTTCCACTTCAGTCTAGCCCAACACAGTTCGTGACTACGGAGTGCAGTTCCACAACTGCAAATATGGACCGTTATAGCTGAAACCCTAGGGAACAATCGATTGCTTGAACGAAGACCTTTCCTTTTCCCATACAGTTTCCATTTTTTATTACTGTCATTCTGATTTGATCTGTTTGCAGCTCTCAGTTGGGTGCATTTCCAGTACCATATTTGGATCTTAAACATTTTTGGTATGATAATTTAGTGCTTACTCTATGCAGAACACTGTACTAAACGTTTGATAGTGTTATTGCCCGGTGTATGGTGCGCACTAGCTACTAACCCAGCCACTGGTACTTTACATCTTCATTCGTTTCTTTAGCAACTTATAAAATTATTTCAAGAAACCTTGTTTTCTGTCAGCAGCAACTGTCATATCTGAATTCCACACTTGATTTTAGAAATCTGAACTAGAAAAGAGTACTTAGTTGCTGATGATGCCACAGATCCCGAATCCCAGCAGATGTCGAACTTTCACAACAGTTGGCTCGTGATAGCTGGGTCTTTGTCAGAACCAGTGTTTTTCCCGGGACAGTGCACCACACCCAGCACTTTGAGCGGTTCTATTAGCGTCATTTTCAAGTTATACCAAACACCAAATGGCCAAAGGAGATCACAAACAATGAAGTTCTGAAATGTAGCCGGTCTCCTAGCATCGGAACTGTATTCCCAGTATCACTGCAGTGGCTGGGGAATGTGAGGAGAATGAGTGACTGCAGAATACCCAAGCTGATGCTGTAGGGAGAGCTGAAATTGGGAAACCTAAAGTGAGAAGGACGGAGGAAACAGTGTGGCCTAGTGGATAAAGCATGGGCCCAGGTCACAGGAGGTCGGGGTATAGGCCCAGGTCTGTCAACTGCTTGCTGTGTGACATTGGGCAAGTCACTTCACTTCCCTGCGTCTGTTTTCTCATCTGTAAAATGGCGATTTTTTTCCCTCTCCTCTAGGCTGTGAGCCACCTCATGTGGAACAGGGAGTGTGTCTGTTCTGATTAGCTTTTAGCCCAGGGCTTGGTGTATACAGTGAGGGCTTAACAAGTACTACAATTATTGTATTATTATTATTATTGTTGATGGGACCTGAAGATTAGAAAATGTAAGGGGCATCTTGTTTCCAGAGTCCACCCTATGTATTTTCAGCACCTTGAGGCAGGAGAGGCATGCTCCTGAAAGGATGTGGAGCCTGGCTACTTAGAGCATCAAATCCATTTTGGGTAGCTGAATGGGGGAACAATAATAATAATAATAACAATAATTATCATATTCATTGGGAATAGTAAATAACATAGAGCTCTACTGATAACATGGAATTATAGCATTAGAAGCAGCAGATTTAGAAGCAACGTGGCTTAGTGGAAAGAGCAGGGGCTTGGGAGTCAGAGGTCATGGGTTCTAATACTGGCTCCACCACTCTTCAGCTGCGTGACTTTGGGCAAGTCAACTTCTCTGTGCCTCAATTCCCTCATCTGTAAAATGGGGATTAAGACTGTGAGCCCCACGTGGGACAACATAATTACCTTGTATCTACCCCAGCGCTTAGAACAGTACTTGGCACATAGTAAGCGCTTAACAAATGCCATTATTATTGTTATAGCACCAGTCTCTCTCTCTTTGTATAAGTCTTAGAAATAAGATTATAGTTTTCAAGGAGCCGCAGTATGGCCTAGTGGAAGAAGCATAGGCCCGGGAGTCAGAGGACTCTGCCACTTGCTTGCTGTTTGACTGTGGACAAGTCACTTTACTTCCCTGGACCTTAGTTTCCTCATCTGTTAAATGGGGATTCGGTACCTGTTTTCTCACCCACTTAGACTGTGAGCCTTTCTTGGCACAGAGCCTATGTCCAACTGTTCAGTCTTTTGTTTAAAACTAAAAGTTGAGTAGCAGTAATCCTGCAGCTTATAGTGTCTCCCAAATGTAATGCACTGTGCTAGGCGCTCGGGAAGAATAGCAGAAGCACAGGGAACATTCTCTAATGGAGAAGCTACACCTCCTAGCCAGGATTTTAGTTCTAACGGCTCTGTCAAGTTACTTGCCTTCGTGGGAATACCTTGCGAACCCCTCAATGATATACTAATAAAATTATTGAGCAGCATAGTTTTTAATGGTATTCAAGTGCTTGCTAAGGGACAGGCTCTGTACTAAGTGCTAGAGTAGATACCAGGTAAGCAGGTTGGCACAATCCATGTCCCTGATGATGATGATGGTATTTGTTAAGCGCTTACTATGTGCAAAGCACTGTTCTAAGTGCTGGGGAGGTTACAAGGTGATCAGGTTGTCCCACGGCGGGCTCACAGTTTTAATCCCCATTTTACAGATGAGGTAACTGAGGCACAGAGAAGTTAAGTGACTAGCCCAAAGTCACGTAGCTGACAGTTGGCGGAGCCGGGATTTGAACCCCTGACCTCTGACTCCAAATCCCATGCTCTTTCCGCTGTGTCACGCTGCCTCTCCATGGGGTGCACAGTCTTATTCCCAGTTTTACAAATGAGGTAGCTGGGGCACATAGAAGTTAAGTAACTTGCCCAAGATCACACAACAGGCAAGTAGCCGGGATTAGAACCTAGGTCCTCTGACTCCCATGCCTGGGCTCTTTCCACTAGGTCATGCTGATTTTCTGCTTATCTTCACAGTACTGCTTATCTTCGCAGTTCTTGGGAAAGTTTATATTGAACAAGTTTCTACATTTCCAAGTGCATATTGGACCATGTTTTTCAGAATTGGCATGTTTGGTTTCACAGTGGTATCCTAAAATAGACATCACAATTCCAGCAAGTTAAATGCTTGCAGATGTCTCCTTCCAACCCGGGAAGTAAACTTAGAAGTTTGGTGTGATAATATATTCATGCTTGCTCTATGCAGGTGCATTTTTATTTGATGGTGTGATTCTCATCACCTGCATATATTAAGTATGTAGCGTTCAAACAAATTCCCTCAAATATCTAGGGGGATCTTAGCCTTAGATTTTAAAATTCGAGAGCTCTGGGAGACTTTCACGTAAATATCTTTGGTCATCTTAGCTTGAGGCTTTGCTTTGACTAAGAGAGGAAAATGAATTTTTCTAACCTGATCAGATCTCTGCACTACGGAAGGCTCTTGGTGGAGCCTTCAACATTTTAAATCATTCATAGTCCTGAAACATAACATCTCTGATTTCTATAACAGTTTTACTGACGTTGCACTTCCTCACATCATCATCTGTGTTGTTAAAAATTTCACTGTCCATGGTGCTGTCTTGGAGTTTGAAGTGCAATAATATATGCTGAAATAAAATATACTTGATACGTGCACTCTAGCTGCTGATCTGGTCCGGAAGTCAGAAGACCTGGATTCTAATCCCAACTCTGCCACTTGTTTGTTGTGTGACCTTGGTCAAGTCATCTAATTTCTCTGGGCCTCAGTTTCCTGTACAGTGGGAATTCCATACCTATTCTCCCTTCTACTTAGACTGTGAGCCCCGTGTGGGACAGGGACTGTGTCTGACCTGTTTAACTTGCAACTCCCCTGGCACGTATTCAGTATTTGATGTGTAGTAAGTGCTTAACAAATACAATAATGAAAGTCATTATATTTTCTTTTCTTCAAATCAACTAAGATGATCCCATTTTTTCTTCTTATTCATAAATATATGCGTTTCTTTGGTGGAATAAGGTAGGCATGTATTCAACTTAATTGTAGTTGGTCCATTTAACCAAGAACCTTCAATAAGCATAACTAATTCCTCAATAAAACTTGCCCTTAACAGGATTTTTAGGCAGTCTTAGAAGAAATGCTTACAGCTCCAATACTAAAATCTTCCACCAGAATCCTTGAAGAAAGCAGATGTGTGCTAAGTTCGGTGTAGTGATTACTACACTTTGGAAGGGCATACACAAGACATAGTAATGTTCTGTGCCCATGTTACTAAAGCAGCACAGACTGTCTTGCCTTAGTAACAGACTGCTCCCAACTAGATAGTTAGGTCTGCCATGTGGGCAGGGATTGTCTCTCTTCATTGCTGTATTGTACTTTCGAAGTGCTTAGCACAGTACTCTGCACACAGTAGGCACTCAATAAGTATGATTGATTGATGGAATTAATGAATGAATAATGCGTTGTCTTCATTGCATCTGTTATTGAGAAATTAGGGAGCATCTTCCATCAGCGAGTGCCTGCCTGGGTCCAGCATTGCAGTGCAGTGTTGAAAGAGAGGGTTTTGAGCTTCTGCACAGCCTTGAATGAGTATCTTACGAAGGGAGTTTTCCCTGAACAGGAGGGTCTTTAGGGCCCTAGCCTTCCGCACAGCCTAGGTGAACTGACTATTGTAGAAATAAGGATCTTTAATACTTTCCCATCACTGTAGATGGCACCACCATCCTTCCTGTCTCACAAGCCCATAACCTTGGCATTATCCTTGACTCCTCTCTCTCATTCAACTCACATATTCAATCCATCACTAAATCCTGTCAGTCCCACCTTCATAACATTACTAAAATCCGCCCCTTTCTCTCCATCCAAACAGCTACTGTGTTAATACCGTCCCTCATCCTGTCCTGTCTGGATTACTGCATCAGCCTCCTTTCTGACCTCCCAGCCTTCTGCCTCTCACCACTCCAGTCCCTATTTCACTCTGCTGCCCGGATCATTTTTCTACATAATCGTTCAGGACATGTCATCCCACTCCTCAAAAAACTCCAGTGGTTGTCCATCCAATTCCGCATCAAACAGAAACTCCTCACCACTGTATTTAAAGCACTCCATTACTTTGCCCCCTCCTACTGCACTTCGTTGCTCTTCTACTACAACCCAGCCCACACACTTGGCTCCTTTAATGCTAACCTTCTCACTGTGCTTCCATCTCACCTATCTTACCGCCAGCCCATCGCTCACCTTCTGCCTCTGGCCTGGAATGCCCTCCCTCCTCAAATCTGACAGGCAGTTACTTCTCCCCCACTTCAAAGCCTCAATGAAGGAACATCTCTTCCAAGAGGCCTTCCCAAACTAACCCCTCCTTCCTCTCCTCCCGTTCCCTTCTGTGTCACCCTGACTTGCTCCCTTTGTTCTTCTGCCCTCCCAGCCCCACTGCACTTTATGTACATATTTGTAATTTATTTATTTATACTAATGTCTGTCTCCCCCCCACCACCACATAGACTGTCAGCTCGTTGTGGGTAGGGTATGTGTCTGTAAATTGTTGTATTGCACTCTCCCAAGCACAGTGCTATGCACACAGTATGTGCTTAATAAATATGAATGAATGAATGAATGCTTTACCAAAGTTTACCAAGGTTTCTAATGAACTGCCACAAGATGGCAATTAATAAAGAAACTTCGGATCACCTTCTAACAAGATTATCAGCTGTCAGTTGGGTATAAGTGAAAGATATGCTTTTCTTTTTTATTGAAGAAACTTTCAAATTTTTCGATTTCCAAATTATTTGGGATTCAGAAGAGTTTGGTTTTCGTTTTGGAATCTCGGCCATAAATACGAGCCTATAAAACTGGGAATTTTGTGAATAATTCGTTTCCAAACTAACATAATTCCAAGGGGATTTATTTGGCCCAATCACTCTAGTACATATTTTTAAAAGTATATCTCAAGTTTACTTATGGAATTTTCAAAATCATTCAGCAACAATCTTTTAGATAAAAGTGATTAATGTCATAATTGTTAAACAATTTTTTTAAATACAATTCTTATTTCATTCTAAATGCAAATAAGATTAATGGATTTTAGAGTTTCCGCCAAGGAGTCAATTGGAACTGCTTATACATCTCCAGGTTTTAATGGTAAAATCCCATGGATCTTGTACCCCCAAATTTTATTGAACTTGGCAGTAAATTGTGTCGAAGTGATCCTGGGATTATGTTCATTACCACCATTAAAGGTTGATATTATTTTAAAGCCTTTAAATTGATGTAGAAAGTGCTACCAACTTCTGATTGGATATCCTGGATTGCTTTGTTCTTGATAGGACTTTAATGTGCTCTTTATGTTGACAGTTGTATTCACTGCTCTTTCTGAAGTTAGTCTCACCCAGGGAAGGAGTGAAAGAGTGAAAGGTATATGGAACATGGTGGAGTTAGTGACATTTGGATGGGGCACATGTGCAATACCCTAATGTGGTGTAGTAATCCTAATTAGAATCCCTGACAATGGAATGCTGCCCAAGTGGTTGTGATAGTGACTCGCCTCAGGACATTTGGCCTGTCTTTTGCTCTGCCTTCTGGTCTGCCCTGGTCAAGCCGAGCCATCCACCACCTTTCCTTTAAAAGTGTTCTAGTGCTTGGGAAACCAGATTCCCCAGCTGGGCCGGCAGGAGTTTCCCCCACCACAGTAGCTCCGTTGGGAGCATGAGCTGAAAACCACTCCTGTGGGATGCCGAGTCACATTTTGAGGCATCAAGCTGTCACTCCGGCTGTGTGAAACTAAGAATAAAATTGGGGTTGACTCAACAGGCATAAGCTCCGGAAAATCATTTCTTAAGGGAATGCTTACTGACTTCTCAATGTATTTTGATTGGATTTCTCCTAATGAAAGAATATCGAAGAATATTCCAACAACTAAAGATGTGGAGCCTCTTCTTGAAATTGATGGAGATATAAGGAATTTTGAAGTGTTTTTGTCTTCACGAACACCAGTTCTTGTGTCCAGAGACGTAAAAACCTTCTTGCCTTGTACTGTGAATCTAGATCCCAAGCTACGAGAAATTATTGCAGGTGGGTATTAAAGGTAAATTGAGTTATGTGCATAATATCTGTCCCCGACACTATTTTTTATCTTCACTATGTGTTGTCACCATAGAGCGGAAATTAGTAATCTGTGGTCATTTAATCTGTGGTCATCACAATCTTAAGGAATTGAAGCAGGACTGAGCACAGGAGTGGGTGTCAGGAGACCCGGGTTCTAATCCCAGTTCTGCCACCTGGTAAACTCATTGTGGGCAGGGAACGTGTCTAATTCATTCAATCATTTATTGAGCACTTACTGTGTGCAGAGCACTGTACTAAGCGCTTAGGAAGTACAAATCAGTATCATATAGAGACGTTCCGTACCCAACAATGGGCTCACAGTCTAGAATAATTATGGTATTAGTAAAGCACTTACTGTGTGCCAAGCACTAAGTGCAGGGGTAGGTACAAGGTAATCGGGCTGGTCATGGTCCCTGTTCCACATGCGGCTCACAGTCTTAATCCCCGTTTTACAGACGAGGGAATTGAGGCACAGAGAAGTGAAGTGACTTGCCTGAAGTCACACAGTCTACCAACTCTGATTTATTGTACTCTCCCAGGTGCTTAGGACCGTGCTCTGCACACAGTAAACACGTTTGATTGATTGATGTAACCTTAGGCAAGTCACAATTTCTCTGTACTTCAGTTTCTTCATCAACGAAATGGAGATTGAATACCCGTTCACCCTCCCCCTTGGACTGCGAGCCCCATGAAGGGAAAGGACTGAGGCTGATCTGATTGTGTTATATTTACAGCAACACTTAGCATACTGTGCCTAAAACACAGTAGCACTTAGTAAATGCCACTGATTATTATTAATTAGTGTTATTATAATCATCATTCTATAAGTTGCATTTTATTATTAGGATTTGGTTTCAGTCTTGAAATACACTTAATAGAGTTTAACTGAAATCAGTCGATCAGTAGTATTTATTGAGTACTTCCTCTGTGCAGAGAGTTGTACTGAGAACACTCAGAAGAGTACAATGCAGTTAAGGAGACACGAACCCTTCCTGTTGGAATGCTTTTCAGTAAGCACTTGAAAGTCCTTTAGGTTGCCTTACATTTTTTCAGTGAATCAAAACTTTTTCCTCAGTGTCACTGAGTTTTACGTTTTAGAATTGCTTTCCAAAAGTGCACTTTTTACACTGCCTCTTCAATTTCTCCGGAGCCATTTCAACATTTTTCTCCCGGGTTAGCACTTATTTCAGTCTCACCAATGTGTGTGACTCTAAATGAGAAGTCATTTAAAATAATTGATATTGTCGTGTGAAAAATCCATTTTCCCGTTTACAACCTTAAGTTTGCCGATGAGCCAGTACGGAGGTGTCATTGTAGTAGGGCGAGCAGTGTACAAATTTAATCTTCCAGATGTTCGTGCTGCAAGAGAACAGATGAATATTGGAGGACTCCCGTATCCCACCCTGCCTTTACATGAGGCCCCTCCTCGACCGGTCTCAATGTTCAGCCAGCCTTCATCTGTGTGTTCTTCGTCCACTTCCTTTAACGGGCCTTTCGGTGGCGGAGTGCTGTCCCCGCAACCTCACAGCAGCTATTACAGTGGCATGACGGGCCCTCAGCATCCGTTTTATAATCGGGTAAGTAAATATGGTGAGGAACGTTCTGGAACAGTGTCATTTCAGAATCATCAGGATTTTAAAACAAGAGGCAGAGTGAGGAGTCAGAGATGAGGGTTTATTCCTCCTGTCATGACTATGAGGGATTTCTTGAAACTGTGCACCGCTTTTAAAATTCAAATGGGAAAACTCTAGAGGACATAATTTTGAATTCCTAAATTTAGTTTAAGAAATACAGAGGAATTTGAATCCTAATGGGCCCTCATAGATAGCGGGAGAAGATGCTTTTCACTTTTATTTTTCCTTGCTAGGAAAGTCCAACACTTAGTACTAACACATAAAAATTTTTTTTAAAAAGTGTTTTCTCATATAGAGCCACTAGATATCGTATTTTGTGAGGAAAAAGCTACCTCCATTTTGTTTATATGTAAATTTCTTTATCTCATTTGTAACATCTCATTTTAAATATATCAAATTCATTTTTAGAATTTTTTAATAATTGAAGTGTTTTATTGGTATGTTTTGCTTCAGACAGGACAATAGCAAGAATAGAAAAGCATTGAAATGTGTTTAGATTTCTAGTCATTTTTAGTTATTTTTCTAAATCTGAGTACATATTCTGTATTTCCTTATGATTTTTATTGCTTAACTGTATGAAATGAACAAGTGTGTAAGCATCTCTTAGAATATTGCACTCATGAGCCAGGTAAGCAACATGAATTTTGGTACAGTAGCAATCGGAAGGGAGGTTCATTGTGGACATCACTGTGATAAGTACCAGTGTTAATCCCTAAGACAATTTTATATAAATATTTTTCTTTATAAACCTCCCCACAATAAATGATTTGTTTGGCACGATCACCCAAAAATATATTTTTTTTTAAATGAGGGAAATATTGGTAATTAATAACACTGCCTATCCAGGCCTTTTCTTTGTTAACTGTCTGTTGCTCCATCCAGGTTCCCTAGGCTTGGAGAAATAATTTCTCCAGCTGACCTAAAAGTTGGCCTGAAATTCTAATATTTGAAATAGCATCGGGTGCAGAGGCCAAACCTCAAAGCATGTTTGTTTTACTGGAAGATTTTTTTGTTTGTTTGTGGGACCTGAAAGCTGCATGGGCTTGGGAGTCAGAAGATCTGAGTTCCAATCGCGGTTCTGTCAGTTGTCTGTTGTGACCCTGGGCAAGTCACTTAACTTCTCTTATGTCCCAGTTCCCTAATCTGTAAAATGGGGATCAACTACCTGTTCTTCCTATTACGACCCTTTGTGGGACAAGGACTGTGTCCAACCTGAGTAACTCGTATTTTCCCTAGCACTTGAAACAGTGCTTGACAAATACCATAATTAAATTTAGTGACTTGGAATTTTGTTTACCAAGTTGTTCTTCATTAATTTAACAGATAGGATCATAATTAATCATTTTACTAGGGCTTGAATATTTCGGACCCAACCTTTATATAAAAATAATCAAAAATCAAGACAACTAATGGTCAAGCATTGTCAAGTATATTTCATTGATGTCAAAAATCAGAAATTTAAAGGGACTTGCTACACCTGTTGAGGGGCAGTTTTTTGGGAGATCTCCATGGGAGAATCGAGGTGTAAGATCTCATCTCTTTCTCGGGCCCTAAAACAGATCATTCAAAAGCAAACCTTATTGCGAGAGAGAGGAGGACTTCAAGATAGATTTGGCAAGGAAGCATCCACAAAGCTAAGAAATAAGGGACATTAGCAGGGATCTGAGTAAGTGCTGAATTGTAGAATAGATCTGAGAAATTCTCTTGTGACCATTGAGGGCCCCCATGACTACCTGAGGTGTTTCCACAAATGCCAACGAAGGGCATGGACCATTACAATGAGGAATTGAAAGGGTTCCTAATCACAGCTTTTCGATTGTCCTGTCTCAAATGCGGAACGGGATGTATTCAGCTGAAGAGCTGAACCAGAAGGATGTAGATTATTGAGAAAAGATGGGGAGGAAAACAGAAGACTCAACTGAAGTTGTGTAGAGCAGTTGTTGCATTCGACCTGGACTTACCACAGGCATTGCATCCAACACGGAGCCCTGCCACAAACGTCACCTGATGTAAGTAGTCGAATATGACCGTGTGCAGCAATGCAGCGGATGTGTCTGCTTATTCTGTTGTGGTGTACTTTGCCAAGTGCTTAGTACAGTGCTCTGCACACAGTGAGCACCCAATAAATACCATTGATTGATTATTACACAGAGTATGGTTTAATCTCAGGATCACACATTCAGGTTCCTTTGCAGCACCAGGTGTTGTCCACCAAGAATGCATTCTGTCTGGAATGCCTTCCCACTTCACTTTCTCAAATCTGCCCACGGCACTTAGGTGCATGTTTTTATATTTGGTTGCTTCCCCTACTTGTAATTTATTTTAGTGTCTGCCACCCCTGCTAGGTTATAAAATCCTTGAAAACAAGGATGCAGTGTGGTATAGTGCATAGAGCACGGGCTTGGGAGTCTGTAGGCCCTGGGTTCTAATCCTGCACAAAGTAAGTCCTCAATAAATTTGTTTGATTGACTTACCCAGCACTTAGTACAGTGCCTGGTACATAGTAAGAGGTTAACAAATACCATTTTTAAAAAAAGACAGGGATTGGCTCAACAAATTCTGTGGCATTTTCCCAAGCACTTAGTACAGTGCGCTGCACAAAGTGCTCAATAAATCCTATTAATTGATGTGCCAAGTTGGCATTAAAGATAGTTGAATCATCTCCAAAGTTCAGGAAGCAAGTAGAGATGGTGAATCAGGAAAGAGTTTTCTGTCACTTTGCATCCTTTTTTGAAAACTTATTTGTAGCGGTTGGAATAAGAGGCATCTGGATAATCAAATCTGAAGAGTTATCAGGAGTCATAATAATAATGATGGCATTTATTAAGCACTTACTATGTGCAAAGCACTGTTCTAAGCGCTGGGGAGGTTACAAGGTGATCAGGTTGTCCCACGGGGCGCTCACAGTCTTAATCCCCATTTTACGGATGAGGTAACTGAGACACAGAGAAGTTAAGTGACTTGCCCAAAGTCACACAGCTGACAGTTGGCGGAGGCGGAATTTGAACCCATGACCTCTGACTCCAAAGCCCGTGCTCTTTCCACTGAGCCACACTGCTTCTAGAGTCATGACTCACAGAAACATGCTCAGCCTTGAAAACAGGCACACGAACACACCCTGAGGAATAATAGAGTGACATTTGCCTAGGGAGAGGGCCACAAACACTTTCCCTCTTTCTTCTGAATTGGAGACTACTTCGGGGCTTCACTGCGGGAGTGGAGAAGAAGTGCTTTCTCAAGCATTCTGTCTCCCAGAATTTTATGGCCTTGGGGCTAAACAGGGAGGAATGAAGTATCACATTGACCAGTTAAGGGGGGTGGAAAACAATGCTTCAGCTCCCACCACCAATAATAATAATGATAATGATAATTGTGGTATTTGTTAAGGGCTTTCTATGTGAGCTCTGGGGTACAATACATTTAGATTGAACATGTTCCCCATCCCACCGGGGCTCACGGTTAAAGAGAGAGAGTGAACAGGTTTTTAATCCTCATTTTATAGATGAGGAAACTGAGGCACTGAGAAGTTCAGTGAGTTGCCCAAGATCACAGAACAGGGATGTGGCAGAGCTGGGACTAAGACTCAGGTCTCTTGAATTCCAGGTTTGTGTGTTTCCTAATAGTGCCCACTTTTGGAAGATGCAGGTTAGTCTTTTAGGGTAGGAGTAGTGTAGCCTAGTGGAATGACCACGGCCCTGGGATTAGAACCCAGGTCTTCTGACTGTCAGTACCTTGGAGAAGAGAAGGCTGAAGGTTAACTAAAGTACCAGTTATACAGAAGTTTTCATAGGGAAATGCTAATCTTTTTCTCCAAAGCCACAGAGAGTCAAACAAGAGGAAATGAGCCAAAAGGTTTGGTTGGGCAGAAGGAAAAATTTCTTGAGTTGTGAGGGTGAAAAATATTATAATTGCTACCAGGGGATATATCTCTTCCTGAAAGCCTCTGAAAAAAGAATAGACAACACCTCGCTAGGATGGGTTAGGTTCTCATGTGCACAAGGCAAGAAGTTGAGCCTTGGTGTCCTTTCAATTCTTTAATTGTATGGGTTTTTTTTTTAAACTAATGGTTAAGCCTTGATTCATTCAATCATTTTAACCTACTAGCACTGCCCATAGCCTCAATCCCCAATGCATTTTGCACTGATTCATTTTTTTCCACAATTGAACTCTGATTTTGATGTTAATGAAATATACTTTCTTGAAGTTTTTCCTTTAGTTGTTTGATTTTGAATGTTTTGCCAGGCAGCTTCCTTTTTCAGCATTTGTTGAAAATAGGTATCTTCTTATGATACTTTGATGGCCAGGGCCTTGAATGTTGGAGTCTCAACCTTCAATTGTTCGATTTGCCTATGCCATGTCTATAGGACATATCTTGTTAATTCAGCTGAAACGGAAAAACCTCTAATGCAGTCATTTTGTTCTCTTGGAATGTTAAGTTTTGCCAGTGTTTTATTCTTCAGAAGAGAAAAAGTGTAGCATGTAGTTTCCCAAGTGCTTAGTACAGTGCTGTGCGCATAGTAAGCACTCAGTCAATCCAATGATGGATCGATTGATTCTTGGAAACATTTGGTAGGAAAGACCTAACTACTCTGACTGCCTAGGAGAATAATCCTTGTGGATTTTAATGGTATCCATCCACTTAGAGTCTGGCTTGATTCCTTTCCATTTTTAATGAGCCAGATTGGTTTCTAATATCACTGCACGCACACCTGCCATTAGAGCAGTGTAGACTGTCCTCTCGATATCATTCAGCAATCAGCTGGCATATTTTTCTGAAGAAGCAGTATAACTGACAGTAGCAGTGAGAGCTATTGCAGACAGCTAAAGCCAGGACTACATTTCTCAGAGAGTACCTTTTGGTGTGATGGGGAAAACATAAAATAAAGTTTTGTGGAATATCTAAAGGGATTGAATTTAAGTTTTTATTTCCTAGTTTGTGCAAAATATAGGGGAAGGTTTATATTCATTTCACTTAGGTATGGTAACATTGGAAAATCAGTGTTGTGTTTTGTTGGATTGATTCATTTCTTTTGATAAATTTTATTACACTTTGAGTTCTGTAATTGTTTATCCCCCTTTTTTTTGTTGCATGTTTCTTTCCATAGCCATTCTTTGCCCCATATCTTTACACGCCAAGGTATTACCCTGGCGGTTCCCAACATCTCATCTCACGTCCATCAGTAAAAACGAGTTTGTCCAGAGATCAGAACAATGGCCTAGTAAGTATGAGAAGGGTAATTAAAATGTTAATCTAGTTAACAAACATAAATAGTACTATTAAAGATAAGTGTGCTAACCTCTTTTTGGCAATGGAAAATAGAAAAGATTTTATGTAGATTTTTATATAGTGTTAAGCGATAGTAGGTATGAGAAACTTAATTGCTAAGAATGCACGTGTATTGTTCGTATTTTCACCATACACTTTTCTGTAGGACAGCGATCCATTGTGCACTTGAAGAAATGGTAAATTGTTTCTACACCTGAGTTTCTGGCTCATATCAGGAGTATATTATCATAATTTCATAAATGAACCATTACTATCTGTGAATTAATTTCTTTTAAAGCAGAGATATAATTTGTAAATGCACTAAGTACAGTAAGTTATATCAAAAGATCACACTGCTTCTAATGACAGAAATTAAGCAGGTGAGGATAAATTGTTATTCCAATATAATATAGCCTATTAAGTCAAAGCAAAATGCATTTTGTGTTCAACATGTATTCCAGTATCTTGTGGTAAGTATTTTTACTCGTACTTTTGAGAGGAATAATTAACATATTATTTAAATCTAAAAATAATGACCCCCTTCATATCCTTCATTTTATGAAAAGAATTTAGTACTCAGGCCGCTAAGAAAATTTAACCACTTGCCATTTTAATTCTGAAATGATGCTGCCGTGGAGAAGAAGCCTCCCAAGGTGTTCTCATCCTAATCACTTCCATCAGATATTATTTGCCCGTGGTCACCATCTTCGTCCTTTATTTACTTCATATTTTGGTTGAGCCTGGTTTCACGGGTGCCATGCTGTTTTGTTGTTGTCAGGATGTTATCAAGGAGGATGCTGCTGAGGGGCTGCCTTCACCCACAGTCTCCTCAATGGTAATCGAGTAGTCATGTGGTCTGGAACTCTAGCACCTCATTGCTTCTTCAGCAGTTGCCGTCATTGTAACACTAGCGGTTCACTAATCTCGCATTTGTGGCGTGGTGTGGTGGGCAACTAGCCTAAACTAGAAACACTAAAATCTGTAGATCATGAATGAATTCACCAGCTGCTGTGTTTACGTACTCAAAAACCAATCATTCCTCTACCCTTCCTCGCTCCTTCAGGTAGAGCCGAGGGAGCAGCTTTCATGGGTGCCGATCTTTGCACTTGGCATCATCCCCTCTAGCAATTCTGAAAGGAAGAGAATGGCTCTTGGTCACTCATTCTGAGCTCTGTAGAACAAAATCACCAGCTTCTGTTCTCCATCAGTTCGGGACCAGGCTCTGGCTGCAGTCCTTATGATGTAGGAGAACTTAATCCATAGTAACAGCAATCTTTGAAGAAGGCATTCATGAGCTACATTTCAAACATAGAGACTGCATATTCAGCAGCTTAATTCAACTCAAGTCTGTGTTCACAACTTGAATTCTCAGGAAGATGATTGCTTTTCTATGATGAGTTTAACCCTTAGACGGTTTAACTTCCAAGAAATTCTTGCTAGAAACGTGAAGAACGATCCATTTTAGGAGCTCGCTTGGATCCCTTTGGGCCCAGAAGTTTAAGCTTTGTTTTTTTCAGCTTTCAATTAGCCAGGGATCATTTTCTTTCCATCCTAATCATTAGTAATCAGTGAGAATTCAGTGTAATGCCATGAAAATGAAACCTAAATTAAAGTTGATGCCCTTTTGAACTTGGTTTCCCACTCCCATCTCCTGCGGTTTTCATCTACAGAATGTAGTGCCGCGTACGTGATCAGTCGCTTCTTCACTACCCTGCCTAAATATGGGGTTTAGCAGACTGAGTTAATGAAGTAGCAGAATGATGTCTTGAATTAAACCAGACTCTTAAGTCAGTATTCTTTCTTCTATTTGATTCCCTGCTGTCAGTAGTGAGGGAGATGATTCCTTCAGCGCTATTACTGTCTTGTCTCAGTAGAAGTATGAGTCACTTCAATTATCCACAAATCATGGATGCAGAAGACCATAATTATTTCATTCGAGTGCTCGGGGACTCTTTACTCCATGGATCATTGCTACAAAATGTCATAATAGCTTTTACGTTAGCTTTTAATATTCATATTCATGCATAGAGTGTACTTCTGTGAGCTAAACATCATGGGGAAATTGTGGATCAAAAACAGAGGATCTGTCACCAGGGTAGAGGTTTTAATGGCGCTTAAGTCCATAGGAAAATTCCTTGTCCTGGAACTGCTGAATTATTGCATGACCAGCATGTTGGAAATTATGTATCCAGGCAGGCAGCTTCTGTGAGTATCTCTGCTGAACGTAAAGATCAGTAGATAGTGTCTGAGTAAAGTCTGGTAGGAACTTGAAAAATGTTCAGAGCCAAAATAATTCAGCATAGAAATGAGCAAACATTAACTTAGTGGTTCACATGACTCTCTGTACTTCACTTTAGCAGTAATAACTGTGGCCATTTGTTAAGCACTTACTGTATGCCCAGCACTGTATTAAGCACTGGGTAAAGGCTGGATAACCCGGGCAATGGACCCAGTCATTGTCCCACATGGGGATCACTCTCTAAGGGGGAGGGAGAATAATTATTGAACAGACACAGATGAGGAAATAGGCAAGGAGAAATTAAATGACTTGCCCAGGGTCACAGAGCAGGTAAGTGGTGGAGCCAGGAGAAGCAGCGTGGACTAATGGAAAGAGCAGGGGTCTGGGATTCAGAGGACCTGGTTTCTAATCCTGGCTTCACCATCTACCTGCTGTATAACCTTGGGCAAGTCCCTTAATTTATTTGTGCCTCAATTTCCTATCCCGTAAAATGGGCAATAATACCTGTTCTCCCTCACCCCCAGAAGTGAGCCCCATTTGAGTCAGGGACTGTGTCCTATCTGATTATCTTGTATCTGCCCCAGAACTTAGTATAGTGCATATAGTAAGTGTGTAGTGAATCAGTGGTATTTATTGAGCACTTTCTGTGTGCAGAGTACTGTACTAAGTGCTTGGGAGAGTACAGTACAACAGAGTTGGTAGACATGTTCCTGCCCACAACAAGCTTACAGTCTAGAGTCTTAACAGTTATTATTATTTTCATGGTTATCATCATTATTAGGTCCTTTGATTCCCGGGCCCATGCTCTTTCCACTAGGCCACATTTTTTCTCAAGTTACAAGCTAGCTTTGTATTTCGTGCACAGGATTAACAAATGCTTCTTCAGTATTCCTTAAAGTACAACTTTAAAATTACAGCAGCATGAAAGATTGGTTTTGTAGAGTCGCTGATAGCAAAAGTACATGGAGAGTTAGTTCAGTTATCTTGAATTGGAAGTAATGATAGAAATGAGATGAATTGACCGCACGAGTTTTCTAGAACTGCCAACCACACCAACAACTAATATTTTAACATTATGAACACAGTTTTTCCAATGCAAGTAAACTTGAATTTCCAGCAAGGGTTTTAAACTATCATGACCTACCTACTGTCAAGTGAAGATGAATAATGTATCCAAACCCAGTTGTTTATTGTTTTTTTGTTGTTGTTGTTCAGGAGAAGTCCTGGACCAGAAAAATGAAGGGGGCCAGTGATAAGGGTTTAGGTGCAATGCACAACTATTTTAGCAGATATACTCCGCTTTCTGCCATCTACCCTTTCAGTGTTTGTTTAGCAGATGCAAAAAAAAAAAACAACCCAAAAAAACCCTGATTAATGCTTTTGTTTCAAATCTTACTTTTCTTGCTTTTAATTTGATAAAAAAAGGTCCCTTCCAGATAGTTCAAAGGCTTAATTCACTTGTGGCTGACTGAGATCCTTGATGTCAGATTTCAACCTTGAGTAATTTCTGTCTTTAGGCATTCGGTCTCAGTTAAATGGTAGTAAATTTTCCGTTGGAATCTCCTAAGTAACAATGGAAATTAAGGAACCCATAAATAAAAAGTTGGAAAATGTTATTTCTTTAGAAATTTAGCCACATTTAAGTGTTTTTTTTAAAGATCCTTTCAAAACTAGTCTTCATATTTTGATATTTTATGAATTATATTCCGCAGATTTTCTTGTCTCCCAATTTTCTCTCTCTTACCTATGTTCTATTTATGAGGAGGAAACTCTGCTTTCCTTCCTGGCTAATGGTAGTTCTTTTTGTGGGACTGGACCTTCACTGTGGTCAAGACAGTCAGTTTTTATGTACCGTCCTCGAGTTGTTTGCCATCTTTTTCCTGAGCATTGTCTGAGCTTCTGAGTTTTCTAAATCTTGCTAAGGAGCCTGTGGAACCCTCCAGAGTTTGATTTCTTACTGCCACGACAAGCTGTGCTTCACCAGCTCTGCTATTAGTGACAGTAGTGTTAGGCGGGTGCATTAAGAACTGCCACAAAACTAGTTTTTGAAAATCTTAACATCAGTTAGCAGATTGTTAGTAGAAGTAATGGTTAACTGAATCAAAGTAGATTTTAGTGTGCATAACTAACAAAGCATTCATATATGAAGTAGTACTTAGATTCTGATATTGTTTATATCCTTGAGGGTTTGTGTATAAAGCCCCATTTTGTTTAAAATAATGTTCCATGCATGCATACCTATCACCAGTCTACTTGTTTTGTTTTGTTGTCTGTCTCCCCATTTTAGACTGTGAGCCCGCTGTTGGGTAGGGACCATCTCTATATGCTGCCAACTAGTACTTCCCAAGCGCTTAGTACAGTGCTGTGCACACAGTAAGCGCTCAATAAATACGATTGAATGAATAAATAAATACAATTGAATGAATGCACATCAGCCTTTGCATAGCCCTCGACTAAAGGACCTCTTGAAAACATGTTTCTGGACAGGCAAAGTTGTGTTACTTGAGACAATGTTGGCTGAATATAAAGTATTTGTACAAAATGATTCCTAGTCCTAATCCCCAAATCGACCTGTTTGGTGGTATTTTTCTTTAGTTCAGAACTTGCTCTTTCTCTGCCAGTTGCACCGGCTATGGTAATGTTATTTGATGACTGTCTGGCTGGATTTTCATGGCAGATTTGATTATTTCCTTTCTGTTAGAATGCGGAGGCCTCACTCTTCAGATTTTTCCATGTAGGAAATGGTAAACTAGTTTAATCTGAGAAGCATTATGCAGTGCACATAGCATAGGAAAGTTCCTGGATGTAAGAATGTGATCCTTTATTAAAAAAAAAAAGTCATACTCTCACTCTGAGTTCCTTGCAGAATTGAATAGAATGTGGTCCTTTATAAAAAAAAGTCTTATTACTGTTGTAGAGTTCCTTGCAAAATTTAAAAGTGAATGGTATACACACACGTGCAACGTTAAAATTGTGTTATATGTTTTACTTTCGCCGTGTCTTTTTACATTCTTGTTTGCTCTTTCTTTAAGCAGAATGAATCTGAGTTTAACAAACAGAGACAGGTACAATATCTTTCTATGAATTTTTGCTCAAATTTAGCATCATTTTAGAAGCTGTCCTGGCCTTTATGTTGGGCTGTGTTTAACCAGTGCTCACTCCAGTTTGTTTTGACAAGCTGCGTTTTAGCTTTTGCATGGCAAATACTTTCCAGGAACATAATTTATGAGCGTTTTTAATAAAGCCACTAAGGCTAATAAATATCAGTTTAAGTAGTTTTAATTTGCATATGTGATGACAAGGCTTTCTTTGAAGTAATACTAATTGCTCACTTTTTAGTTGCTGCCTTTTGCAAAGAATAATTCAGAGTGTGCATTGTCAATTGTATATTTTACCAAAGAACTTGAATGTATTCACATTTTCTCTACGCACTTTACTACATACTTTTCTCTTATTGTTCATTTAACCACCGGTCCAAGGTAAGATGACTTGCCCTAATGCCTGCAGAACTTAAAAGTAGGAATGAGAAGTAATTGCTCTACAGAAACAATTTTGTATTGGTATTCTGTCCTAGGATATAACATTCCTCTGAAAGTGGGATGATTTCAAGTCCATTTCATAATGATAGGGGGACATTATTTTAAGGGAAAAAAATGTATTCAGTAAAATGGGGGAAACAATGAAATTAACACTGAAATCTCTCAATATATCTCGGGCTGAAAACTTGACTTGCTAGTCCAACTTAAAAATTTGATCCTTACCAAAGCCGTGGAATTACAATTTCATTGCTGGTTTTTTTTGCTTACTGGTGTAGTTTACTTAAGCTGTCGGGCATGGTAGCTAATCATTTGTATTTACTGAGCACTTACTGTGTGCAGAGCACTGTACTAAGCGCTTGGGAGAGTACATTACAACAATAGACACATTCCCTGCCTACAGTGAGCTTGCAGTCTAGAGGGGAAGACAGATATTAATATATATATATATAAATATACATTTTGACTACATATACATACATGTGTATGTAGTCAAAATGTAACTTTTGAACAGCAACTCTTCCTTTCATAGACTGGCTTTGTGCATGTTAATGAAATCTTTGAGTCTTAAATCTCTTTAAAATGCAAACAAAATAAATATAGATTTTAATTCAGAGCATTGTGGCAGTTATATAATTGTTCAAATGTAACCCCTCCCCCCAAAAAAAACCTGGCTTTTAGTTTTATTTACCATATATTTTATAGCATAGCACTACTTAAAGTAATCAAAAGGGTAATCAAAAAAGAGAAATTATACCATAAAAATGTTCTACCTCAGGACAAATATGAATGCTGAGTGCTTTGTAACCCCCCCCAAAATCAAAAGAAATGGGAGAAATG
This sequence comes from Tachyglossus aculeatus, assembly GCF_015852505.1. NCBI lineage: Eukaryota > Metazoa > Chordata > Mammalia > Monotremata > Tachyglossidae > Tachyglossus > Tachyglossus aculeatus. Next base: position 741,667 of record NC_052101.1, read on the forward strand.
CTCTGAAAGTAAGGTATTTTTGAGGTTGGCATCCTAGGAGAAGCAGCGTGGCTCAGTGGAAAGAGCCCGGGCTTTGGAGTCAGAGGTCATGGGTTTGAATCCCGGCTCCACCACAAGTCTGCTGTGTGACCTTGGGCAAGTCACTTAACTTCTCTGAGCCTCAGTTACCTCATCTGTAAAAATGGGGATTAAGACTGTGAGCCCCACGTGGGACAACTTGATCACATTGTATCCCCCCCAGCGCTTAGAACAGTGCTTTGCACATAGTAAGCGCTTAACAAATGCCATCATCATTATTATTATTATTACAAGGGAAAATGGGCTTTCTTTGGAACTTCACTGTTAGGAGAAGCACCATGGCCTAGTGGAAATAGTACAGGTTTGAGAATTAGAGAACCTGAGTTCTAATGTCAGTTCCGTCAGTTGCCTGTTGTATGAACTTGGGCAAGTCGCTTAACTTCTCTGTGTATCAGTTCCCTCATCTGCAGAAATGGGGATTCAGTGCCTGTTCTCCCTCCTAAATAGACTGAGCCCAGTGTGAGACCTGATTATGGTGCTTCTACCCAGCACTTAGTACAGTACTTGGCACCAAGTATAAGCGCTTAACAAATACCGCAATTATCATTATTATTATTAAGAATAATAAAGAGTGCGGGTTTAAGCATTACCTACATTGCTGAATTTCATATCAGTTAATATTCTTTTCCAAAAGCTTTTATTATGTTTGCACCATTAACAGATAAAGGTTGGTTCTTTTAGAACTGTCATTTCTGTCATAGAGAAGCAGCGTGGCTCAGTGGAAAGAGCACGGGCTTTGGAGTCAGAGGTCATGGGTTCGAATCCCGACTGCCAATTGTCAGCTGTGTGACTGGGGGCAAGTCACTTAACTTTTTTTGTGCCTCAGTTACCTCATCTGTAAAATGGGGATTAAGACTGTGAGCCCCCGTGGGACAACCTGTTCACTTTGTAACCTCCTCAGTGCTTAGAACAGTGCTTTGCACATAGTAAGTGCTTAATAAATGCCAATATTATCATTATTATTATTATTTGAAACTGCAGAGGAAGTTTAAGGCAGTGTGTGAAATCTAAGACTTAATATGGGTGAATAGTAGTACTACTGGTTAGAGAATAGAAAAATATTTATAGTGAGGTACGTTGACTAAAAATGTCAGCCTTTATTGAACAGAGTGAAAATCACATCATAACTCATATTTTTGTATTGTACTCTCCCAAGCACTTCATACAGTGCTCTGCCCATAGTAAGTACTCAGTAAATACTGTTGATGATGTTGATGATATTTCAACAAAATGCTTCTGACATCCACAGAAGGGTGGAAATGCTGAAATTCTTAACTCATCCTTCAGTAAAACAGTGTGCCATCTTAAAAGAAAAAAGAAGAGAATTGCTGTATTGAAGAGCCACAATGGAAGCAAAGGAGGCTTGAGAGATTGAAACAACTTGATAATCTGAACTGTGCTTGAGGCAAGGGAGGATATTGTAGAGTTATGTAGGAAGGATTCTCTATAGCATCAATTCATGTATATGCATACTTGAAAATAGGAAGGATATGTATAGTTGCACATTTCAACAGAGAGAGAGAGAGAGAGAGAGAGCGCAGTTTTAAAATGCCATTTGTCTCACTAGACAAGATACAAAACTCATTCAAATAACTTTTGGGGAGTTAGGCCTGCAAGGCTCATAATTGCTTCCCAGAGTACCGCCTGGATATAATTCAGTACATTTATTTCAGAACTTTTGTGATTTGGAATGTGTCTACCAACTCTGTTATATTATAATCAACCTACACATCAGGCAGAAGCTCCTCACCCTCGGCTTCAAGGCTGTCCATCCCCTCACCCCCTCCTACCTCACCTCCCTTCTCTCCTCCTACAGCCCAGCCCGCACCCTCCGCTCCTCTGCCGCTAATCTCCTCACCGTACCTCGTTCTTGCCTGTCCCGCCACTGACCCCCAGCCCACGTCATCCCCCTGGCCTGGAATGCCCTCCCTCTGCCCATCCGCCAAGCTAGCTCTCTTCCTCCCTTCAAGGCTCTACTTAGAGCTCATCTCCTCCAGGAGGCCTTCCCAGACTGAGCCCCCTCCTTCCTCTCCCCCTCTTCCCCCTCCCCATCCCCCCCGCCTTACCTCCTTCCCCTCCCCACAGCACCTGTATATATGTATATATTTGTATGTATTTATTACTCTATTTTATTTGTACATGTTTATTCTATTTATTTTATTTTGTTCATATGTTTTGTTTTGCTGTCTCCCCCTTCTAGACTGTGAGCCCACTGTTGGGTAGGGACCGTCTCTATATGTTGCCAACTTGTACTTTCCAAGTGCTTAGTACAGTGCTCTGCACACAGTAAGTGCTCAATAAATACGATTGAATTCTCCCAAGCGCTTAAACTTAGAACAGTGCTGCACACAGTAAGCATTCAATGAATGTGATTGATTGATTGTGTTATAAAACTATTATTATCATTTCCTTCTAGACTGTAAGCTCATTGTGGGCAGCGAATGTATCTGTTTTAGTGTATCGTCCCAAGCACTTAATACAGTGCTCTGCACAAAGTAAGCACTCAATAAATGCGACTGACTGTAGCCAGGCCACCTGACCTGGCCTTCCTTTGTAGCATTTGACTCTGTAGCATTGAAGCTACTGGCAAGTTCCAAAATACTCTTTGTAGATGTGGGAGGAACCTTACATTTTTTTATAGAACAGGTTTGCCCAAAAATATGCCCCTCGTCAGTCAGTGCCATAATGACAGACAAAATCCAAAAGCACTGTATTACCTAGGAGGCTTGTTAATGAGTGGTAGATTGGAGTTGAGGTATGGTTTTCAGTTTCTCTTTTGATTATAAATGTGCATAATTATAGCTATTATTGGTTAGTGGGGCAGAAAATTTAACTAATCAATAATTACTAACCATTTTCAATTTGGTAGTATTTTTGGAACTCTAGAAATTTAGATTTTAAGTGAAAAGATGATTTTAAATCGCTAGCGCTAATAGCATTCAGCGAAATAATTCATAGCTAATCTAACATAATAAGTGTTTGTATTGCTAAGGGAATTGCAATTGAGGTAATTGTATCTGTTACCATTTATATTTTTTTGTGTTCTCAGAGTTTTAATGTAAATTATTTTTATTCCCTTAAGATGGACATTAATGGGATTAAAAATGTGTAATTTCAACCTGTAGTTGTTACGGAGTATTGCAGCACGGTGGAAACTTATATTTATAATTTTTTTTTTACATTTTCAGTCAAATTTTTGAAATGAGGTTTTGATTACAAAAGAACATTTAAACATATGTAATTATACGTATATCTCTAGGTAAATTAGAGTGATTCATCTTTTACCAGCACCCATTCCCAACTTTTTTTAAAATTTTTTTTTCTGAAATAATGATTACTATGGGTATTGATCACTAATGAATGGGAACTCTCTTTTCATTAAAATATAACCAGATGTTTAGACTTCCTAGGTTAGAACTTCTCTTTCCACGTACTTAAACTCACCCCGGAAAGGAGTGTGCATATCAAATTTTGACCAGCAGCTAGTAAAGAATAGTAAAAGCAGCCGTTCTCTCGGAGGCTCCAAGGGTGCAGAAACGCATCCCTAGGATGTGTGGAGAACGACACAACCTCCCTTTGCTTCCTCCCTGCCTTTCAAGGGAAGCAGGTTTAGAGTTAGGCTGGGGGAGGTGGGCGGGGAATGGTCAACATTTTGAAGCGCTTAGTACAGTGCTCTGCACACAGTAAGCGCTCAATAAATACGATTGATTGATTGAAGGCATCCTTGCAGTCACCCACCGTCTACCAGATGAAATCACCCCAGGGTAATTACCTCAGGGTGTCTGTTTCAGAAAGAGTTTCTTATACGTATTTAAAAATCTTAGCCAAATCAGAATCCTCTTTCCCAGAACAAAATGCTTAAGAAAGTATCATCAGCTCTAGGGTCTTCTCATTCTTCCTCTTCCTCACTCTCCTTCTTTTTCCCCCAGCCCAAATATAAAATTTGGCTGGTCTATTTTTTTACTGTTAGTATGACTTGTAATGTTAAATGGTAAAATAAGTAATGAATGTTTAAAAAAAACAACTGATCTTTCCTGTTAAGTTATTTGATGTCTTATTTCCGGCTTTTGGAGGGATATTTTTAGACATGCACACGATGTGGAAATAGTTATCAGCCTCACATCAGTCTTATCAGCCACACTTTTGCACACTGATAAAAATCTCCCTGTTAGTAATTTCATCTTTGAGTCCCAAATGATAGTTACATGTGTGTGTGTGTGTGTGTTCATCTATTTTAGGGAGATAGTTGATTTACTAGTATTCGCTAGATTACTTTGTAGCTAATGAACACTGTGTGTTGATTTTTCTAAATATTTATATATTTACTTTAATTTTTTATTTGTCAGGGGCCAACATTATTGAGGACTTGGCTGTTTTACTTTTTCACTCAAATTTGACAAGTTTCTTCAGAGAGAGTTTTAATATGTATCAAATATAATAATCTAAAATATAGTTTACATGATATATAATAGGTTGGTCTCAAAAAGAATTATATACTACATCTTTGCAGTTTGAGTTGATTTCTCAGTAATGTCTTATAGCTATCCAAGATGTATTTATGCCTGTTCTCTTTGTATGCCTATCTACCTCAGTTATTCTTATTTAAGAGAAGTGCAAGAATTTCTCTCTATACCCCCAAGGCAAATTAATAATCATTTCCAAATTTGGCTTAAATATGTGGGTAGAAATTTATTCTTCATTCTCTTTTACAGTGTCATATTCTGGGCTTTGCTAAAGCCGAGCGCTGCAGTGGGGACAGGGAGGAAGGGTTGTGTAGTGTGTCCTAAGGGATGCTTCCTTTGGGACCACAGAATATTTGTCTAAGCCACATCTTACTATGCTCACAGCAGCTCATACTGAGAAAAGTTCAGTGTTGAATTAGAACGCTTCAGTGACAAATTTGGCCTGAGGTGGAACTTCAGGCATCTTAAATGACGTATTCATATTGCATAAACACCTTTTTAAATTACAGGGAGCTGGGCCAGTCACTGGACCGTCCGTGGTGTCTCTAAGTGCAATGACTGTGGAAGCAGTGTGTGAGAAACTGAAGCAGATCGAAGGGCTTGATCAGGGTATGCTCCCTCAGTACTCTGCAACAATCAAAAAGGTAATACTTGCGCATTCGTGTTGCCAGCAGAGGGAAAACAAATGCAGGCCAAGTAAACGTCGTAATTGTGCTGTTGTTAAACACCTACTCTGTGCCAAGCACCGTGCTGGGGTAGACAGTTGCATCAGATTAGACTTAGTCCCTGTCCCACATGGGGCTCACACTCTAATGGGGAGTGAAAAGAGGTACTTAATCCCCATTTTATGGATGAGGAAATTGAGGCACAGAAAAGGCACAGCTTCAGATAGGATGTTTGTGGTCCTTTAGGGATAGGACAGCATTCCTCTTCAGAATTTTTGGTAGCACAATCATTCTCTTAAATTTATAGTTCAGTCAGTGTTGGAAAGATCAATATGTCCGTACGCCCTTCCCTGGGTTGTAACTGGCTGTTACTTCTTATCTTTTTTCCCCATTTCAACTTCTACCCCTCCTTCTTCTCTTCTCTTCTTTTATTAATTATGTGTTGCATTTATTGAGTCCTTAAGATGTGTGGAAAAAATAACTAAAAGTGTTGGAGAAAGAGACAAAGGTGATAATTCATTATGCAAAAGATGAGAATCTGAACCTCTATTTTATCAGCTCTTTGGAGGTTCATTCTTTTCATTCAGTCATATTTATTGAGCGCTTACTGTGTGTAGAGCACTGTACTAAGCACTCAGAAAGTATAGTTCAGCAACATATAGAGGCAGTCTCTACCCAACAATGGGCTCACAGTCTAGAACATGTCCAAGACTGAACTTCTTGTCTTCCCTCCCAAACCCTGCCCTCTCCCTGACTTTCCCATCACTGTTGACGGCACTACCATCCTTCCCGTCTCACAAGCCCGCACCCTTGGTATCATCCTCGACTCTGCTCTCTCATTCACCCCTCACATCCAATCCGTCACCAAAACCTGCCGGTCGCACCTCCGCAACATTGCCAAGGTCCCCCCTTTCCTCTCCATCCAAACAGCTACCCTGCTCGTTCAAGCTCTCATCCTAGCCCATCTGGACTACTGCATCAGCCTCCTCTCCGATCTCCCATCCTCCTGTCTCTCCCTACTTCAATCCATACTTCACGCCGCTGCCCGAATCGTCTTTGTCCAGAAACGCTCTGGGCACGTTACTCCCCTCTTCAAAAATCTCCAGTGGCTACCAGTCAACCTAAGCATCCGGCAAAAACTCCTCATCCTCAGCTTCAAGGCTGTCCATCACCTCGCCTCTTCTTACCTCACCTCCTTTCTCTCCTTCTCCAGCCCAGCCCGCACCCTCCGCTCCTCTGCCACTAATCTCCTCACCGTGCCTCGTTCTCGCCTGTCCCACCGTCGACCCCTGGCCCACGTCATCCCCCGGGCCCAAGTCATCCCCCTGGCCTGGAATTCATTCATTCATTCAATCGTATTTATTGAGCGCTTACTTAGTGCAGAGCACTGTACTAAGTGCTTGGGAAGTACAAGTTGGCAACATATAGAGACGGTCCCTACCCAACAGTGGGCTCACAGTCTAGAAGGGGGAGACAGAGAACAAAACCAAACATATTAATGAAATAAAATAAATAGAATAAATATGTACAAATAAAATAAATAAATAGAGTAATAAATATGTACAAACACATATACATATATACAGGTGCTGTGGGGAGGGGAAGGAGGTAAGGCGGGGGGGGATGGGGAAGGGGAGGAGGGGGAGAGGAAGGAGGGGGCTCAATCTGGGAAGGCCTCCTGGAGGAGGTGAGCTCTCAGTAGGGCTTTGAAGGGAGGAAGAGAGCTAGCTTGGCGGATGGGCAGAGGGAGGGCATTCCAGGCCAGGAGGATGACGTGGGCCGGGGGTCGACGGCGGGACAGGCAAGAACGAGGCCTAACGGTGAGGAGACTAGCGGCAGAGGAGTGGAGGGTGTGGGCCCTCCGCACATCCGCCAAGCTAGCTCTCTTCCTCCCTTCAAAGCCCTACTGAGAGCTCACCTTCTCCAGGAGGCCTTCCCAGACTGAGTCCCCTCCTTCCTCTCCCCCTCTTCCCCCTCCCCATCCCCCCGCCTTACCTCCTTTCCGTTCCCACAGCACCTGTATATATGTATATATGTTTGTACGCATTTATTACTCTATTTATTTTATTTGTACGTATTTATTCTATTTATTTTATTTCGTTAATATGTTTGGTTTTGTTCCCTGTCTCCCCCTTCTAGACTGTGAGCCCACTGTTGGGTAGGAACCGTCTCTATATGTTGCCAACTTGTACTTCCCAAGCGCTTAGTACAGTGCTCTGCACACAGTAAGCGCTCAATAAATACAATTGAATGAATGAGTGAATGAATAGAAGGGGGAGACAGACAGCAAAACAAAACTGTTTCATCTTCCTTATGACTATATTTTTGGTGCCTTCACTTGAAGTGAGTTTGGGGAAATACTATGTCAGGGTTCATGTGGGGGTGAACAAATGCTCCCAGCTTATTTGGAGGATTAATAAGAGTGAAAATGATTTATTAAGTTTGGAGATCTGTTCCCTAGCCCACGTCCTACCTCTGGCCTGGAACGCTCTCCCTCCTCAAATCTGCCCCACAATCACACTTCCCCCCCCTTTAAAGCCCTACTGAAGGCTCACCTCCAAGAAGCCTTCCCAGACTAAGCACCCCTTTTCCTCAGCTGCCCCTCCCCTCCACACCGACTCACTCCCTTTGCTTTACCCTCTCAGTACTTGTGTGTGTATATATATACATATCTATAATTCTATTTATTTATATTAATGCCTGTTTACTTGTTTTAACATGTATATATTTATAATCCTGTTTATATTAATGCCTGTTTACGTGTTTTGATGTCTGTCTCCCCCTTCTGACTGTAAGCCTGGTGTGGGCAAAGATTGTCTCCCTATTGCTAAATTGTACTTTCCAAGAACTTAGTACAGTACTGTGACACAGTAAGTGCTCAGTAAATACGATTGAGTGAATATACGTCCCAATAAATAAGGCTTACAGTCTAGAGGCGGGTAGGAAACTGTTGTTTTCTGAACCCTTGAAAATGTCTCCTGTGTGGGGTTACGAAGCCATAGAGCCACTGAGTTGTTCTTTGATTGGAAACTCCAAGAGAGCAGGGATTTTGTTTATTTCTTATTGTTCTTTCTCCCAAGCACTTAGGACACTACTTCTCAGTTAGGAGGTGCTCGAAAAATGTCACCGATGTTACTGGAAGGAAGGGCCTGAGAAATTTATAATCCGGCCATACGTATGCATTCCCAAATAATCAGAGCTGAAGCGTGCAAAGGAGTTGGATTTCAAAGTCAGAAAGAGGGAAAGACAGAAGCCAAAGACACCCACTCTGTATACCCCAAGCACACCAATTCCTATAGCCTTACCAAAAACCTTCTTAAAACAAATGGAGGAGGTAGTGTTAGTTGAGGAAGGAGTTCCTCAGCCATCGGGAAGCAGTGAAGATTTGGGGTTTTTTATTTTTAATGGCATTTATTAAGCACCTACTACGTGGAGGGACAGAGGGCTCCAAGTCAGGTTTCAGAGGCCTTCTAGGGAAAGGTTTGGGGCTCAGAAGTGAGGCACCTACCTGTGAAGGGGACAAACGTTCATAGTAGGTCTAACCTGGCATCCAAAGATCCTAAGGGAAAGGCCCACAGGGGGTGAAATGGTATGAATGAATGAGTGAATTAGTAATTATGGTATATAAGTGCTTAATGTCTGCCAAGCACTATACTAGAAGCTGGGATAGATTCAAGATGATCAAATCAGATGCATTTCCTGTCCCAGGTGGTGCTTGCAGTGTCAGGGTGAGGGAAAATAGGCATTTAATCCCTATGAGAGGAAACCGAGGCACAGAGAAGTCAAGTGACTAGTCCAAGGTCACATGGCAGGCAAGCGGCAGATCCAGGATTAGAAGAGTGGAATGGATCAGGAAAAAGGGTGCACGAAGTCCTCTTCAAGAAAGAAGAAAGAGTTCTGGGAAAAGAAGGAAGAGTGCTAGGAAAGGGAAATTCTGGTCTCTTTGTTACCCAGTGAACTTGTTTCTAATACTTGCGAGGCCTCTACTAAAAATCGTATTCAGAGTTGTAATCAGTGTGCCTGTAGGGGCTCAGTAAGTCCCGTTCCTGAGAAAGCTGCAGAAGTCAGGAGGGAGAAAAGAGCCTGTGCTTTCCGAAGCCTGCCCCGGGAGGGGCACAGCTAGCTAGACTCCCAGTAATCCCCTTGCCTTCCAGTAACGCTGGTTTGTGAGACAGAGGGTGATGGCGATGCCCATCGGGGTGCAGGAATGGGGTTTGCTAGGCAGGGAGCCCCAATCGAATCCATCCGGGGATGGAAAGAAACAGAGGGCATTAGGCCTCAGTGGATGCCTTCAAATGTCTAGGCTCTCCTAAGTGAGCAAAGGGAGGCTGGGGAAGGAGGCTGGGGGCTGCGCTTCGGCTCAAGAGCCCATGGAACTTCACCATCTGTCCCTCAGCTCTAATGTACAAATCATTATTTCTGTGGTTAACACCAACAGTCTGGTTTTTCTATGCCATTATATAGTCTGAGCTACTGACGAGAAAATAGATGGAATATCCACTGGTATGGTGCAGAATATTGTACTTTTTTGCTTTAAACTGATTTATCCTATTTTTACTTTTTATTTAGGCGAATATAAATGGCCGTGTATTAGCTCAGTGCAACATTGATGAACTGAAAAAAGAAATGAGCATGAATTTTGGTGACTGGCACCTCTTCAGAAGCACAGTAAGATGCAATAATATAATGATTAATATTTTCCAGGAGTATGAATCCATTTTTGTTCATAAATACAGGTGCAGATTGCTGTATGTTTGTTTAAGAGCAAAGATGTAATTGCAGTATTTGCAGGGTAACTCATCCAAAGTGCTAAATAGAGTCTCCCTTCATCAGGAGTCCAGATGCCAGGGCCACAGGGCCTGGCCTGGAGTTGTTATTTTCCCTCCTCCAGCTCAGAGGGTCACTGAAGCTGGATCTCTGCCCCAAAATCTGGGAGTGACCACCTTCCTCTTGGCTCTTTCCAGCCCTCAAACAAAACGTTGCCCACCTCGGTTCTACTTCAGCCATTTTTCTGAGTAATATGTATTCATAAGAACATAGGGAAACAGATGAGAAGCAGTGTGGCCTAATGGATGGAACACAGGCCTGGGACCTGGGTTCTAATCCCAGCTCTGCCACATGTCTGCTGTGTGACCCTGGGCAAGTCACTCAACTTCTCTGTGCCTCAGCTACCTCATCTGTAGAATGGAGATTAAGACTATGAGCCCCATGTGGGGCATGGACTGTGTCCAACCTGATTAGCTTATATCTACCCCAGCATTTAATATGGTGCCTGGCACATAGTAAGCACTTGACACATATCTTTTAAAAAAAGAAATATACTCCAAGAAAGCTGGTATTCATAGGAATTTCATCTGTGTGTTAAGGAATTGCTGTATTATGGAGAATCTATAAAGAGAAATATAGCTCTAAAATAGTAATAATAATTGTGGGTTTTGTACTAAACAGTGCAGTGGGTACAAGCAAATTGGGTTGGACAAAGCCCCTGTCCCATGTGGGGCTCACACTCTTAATTCCTGTTTTACAAATGAAGAAATTGAGGCCTAGAGAAGTGAAGTGACTTGCCCAAGGTCACATAGCAGACAAGTGGCAGAACTGGGATTAGAACCCATGAATTTATGAGTCCCAGACCGATGCTGTATCCACTATGCCATGTTGCTTCTTTGTGCTTATATAGTAATTCGCAGGTGTTAGGCGTAGTTGTTTTTGTCATCTTTCAAATGAGTACTAATAGTGTTATATCATTATGGGTCTTAGTTTGTGTTTGATATTATCTATCAAGCTGTAAGTGTACCTCATCCTCTGAAGACTTCATGCTTTAGATTTTGTGCTTTTTGCAGTGAATTTACTAAAATCACCTTACTAAAAAGCCTTATAAAAATTCATTCACTCATATTTATTGAGCACTTGCTGTGTGCAGAGCACTTAGTGCTTGGGAGAATACAATATAATAGTAAACCCTGTCCACAACGAGCTTATTGTCTAGAGCCAGGGAGATAGGCATTAATTTAAATAAATAAATTACAGGTGTGTGCATAAGAGCTGTGGGGCTGGGGGGGGGGGGGTGAACAATGGGAGCAAGTCAGGGTGACAGAGAAGGGAGTGGGAGAAGAGGAAAGAGTGTCTTAGGGAAGACCTCTTGGTGGAGATGTGCCTTTAATAAGGCTTTGAAGCTGGGGGAGAGTATTGGTCTGTTGGATTTGAGGAGGGAGGGCTTTCCAGGCCAAAGGCAAGATGTGGGCCAGGGGTCAGCGACAAGATAGATGGGATCAAGGCAATGAGAAGGTTAGCATTAGGAGCGAAGTGTGCGGGGCTGGTTTGTAGTAGGAGAGTAGCCAGGTGAGGTAGGAGAGGGCAGGGTGATTGAGTGCTTTAAAGCCAGTGGTGAGGAGTTTTTGTTTGATGCAGAGGTGGATGGACCCTGGAGTTTTTTGAGGAGTGGGGAAACATGTCCGGAGCATCTCCGTCAAGAAACCTTCCCAGACTAATGACCTTCCGTCATTTCCCCGACTCTGCCTCCCTCCTGGTTGCGTATATACTTGGATCTGATCCCTTTAAATACTTGATATTTACCCCCCTGCCATTAACTCCCCAGCACTTAAATACATATCTGTAATTTAATGTTTGGCTCTCCCTCTAGAATGTAAGCTCCTTGTGGGCAGGGAATATGTCTACCAATTCTCTTGTACTCTGTCCAAGTGCCTAGGATAGTGCTCTCACAAAGTAAGCATGAAATAAATGCCATTAATTAATTTGAAACTTTTTACTGAGAAATTTTAATCATTTCACTTTCTTCTGCATTAAGGTCTTGGAAATGAGAAATACAGAAAATCAGGGCATTCCCGAGGATTCCCGACTGCTCCCGGAGCATGCTAGTATCGCAGTTTCTCACGGGGAATCCGTCCGTCATCCTCCCCATAATGAACTGCCTCACACTGAACTCTCCAACCAGGCTCCCTACACCCTCAACTTCAGTTTCGAGGAATTGAACACTATTGGACTTGATGAGGCTCCTCCACGTCACAGTAACTTGAGTTGGCAGGTACAGTACTTTCCCCTCTCTAAACCGTCAAGGAAATATTGGTATTCATTCATGGTAGAAATCATGATCGCTCTTTTTGTTGAGGAGTGCTTTTTCTCTTTGCTATTCATTATCATATGTTTTAGCTCATGGCACCAAAGGAATCTTTGCTCTGAGCTGTGTAACTTCTTTGAGTCCACAAAAACATGTATTTTCCAAATCGTTTTTTTTTTTGCTCCATGCCATTGAATTCAGATGAAAGCATGGAAAGCATTGACAGATTTTCCAGCACACAGGCTGTTCCTCTCTATCTGTGTTCAAATTAAACAGATGGGGGAGGGTGGGGGAAGAGCAGCAACAGGAAGGAGATGAGTGAGAGGGAGAAATGTAGGGAAACAGGAAAGAAGAGCCAGAGAAGCAGGATCGGAAAGGAAGGAACAGAAAGTGGAAAGAGGAGGGTCGAGGACAAAGGACAAGTGAGGCAAGGAAAACAAAAATAGGAATCATCCACAAAGCAATCCATTTAGAAAGGGACAGTATTCATGAAAAGCAATTCAGATACTGTATGGGTAGGGCTGGGTTTTTTAAAGTTTTTTGAGTGGATTTTTTTGGCAATAGGCTGTTTTATTCTTGTATTCATTGCTCCCTTTCTTACTGTCTCCATTAGTTACTGTTCTCCTTCCTTTCAGTTTTCCGTTCATCATGAATGAATGGAAGGTAACCCCCCCTCCCATGCATGGTTATTCAAGAACAGAATTAGTCATTGTGTTATTTGTGACACTAGTAAGAAGATGGGTGAAAGTGCTTAATTTGCAGCCTCAACTTGAGTAACTTACATCTTTCTGTCTCCCTGAGTTCCTTTAGGTGTTCTGAGACTTCCCCCACCCTAGTTTTTCCTTAATGCTTATTTCCTACAGAAACCCAGAAGGAACCTGTTGGCCTGCCTCTGGCTGCTTATCTTCTTTGTACATTGTGGAGGAACCTTTAAGGGGACATGGGCATTTCTTTCCTTCAAAGGCTCTGGGAGGAGCTCTGTAGCCTGAATTCCTCCTCTTCTCTTCTTCCTCTTTTCCTTTCTTTCTTCCTTAGTCTGTTCTTCCCTCGACTTCTCTTTCTTATTCTTACTGTTCCTCCATTCCTTTACACCTTTCCTTTCGGCTCTGTTTCATTTTCTCTTTATTTATATTCCTGTGGGACCTGAGTCCAGGACACACCCAAAAACCTGGCGTTGAAAACCATTTCTGCATGTCCTTACTTTTAGTGGACCATTCTCTTGACCTCCTAGGACCTGGTGTCTCAAATCCATCTTTTCTCTTTTTTCCCCCCATGCATTGGGACATCTTCTTCTGTGTTTTCCCTTATCATTGTAAATGGGTATTTGGGGGAAAGGGCAGGGACAGTCCTGTAGTTCTGATCTCGCAGTGTGAAGGAGAGAGTATTTTCTGAAATGCCCCAATGTTTTGTTTGGGCATTGTGGTTTTGAGGTGTCTCATCCCCCATCACTTAGAGTAGTGTTTTTATCATTTTTCTTTGTGGAATGGGGGGCTTTTATCAAACAAGATCTTAAAGTGAAGGGCCTTGATCGAGTTTGCCAGGGGAACTCGCTCTAATTATCGTACGTCTAGACCCATATGATAGAAGCATTTTCTCAAAATTTTTGATTGGTTTTCAGAGCTGGGTAAATGGAATACATGGGTGAATATTAGGTTCAGAGTGCGCTGATTGCACTTTTAAATAGCATTTGAGGGCTCCAAGGTGTGTTCTACCCCGGTTGTGCACATTTATTCCCGTAGCTGAAATTGATTATGCTCCTGTACTGCTTATTAAAAACTATTTTCTTTTTTTCTTTCTTCACAGTCACAAACTCGCAGAACCCCAAGTCTTTCGAGTCTCAATTCCCAGGATTCCAGTATTGAAATCTCAAAGCTTACCGATAAGGTGCAGGCAGAATATAGAGATGCTTATAGAGAATACATTGCACAGATGTCTCAACTAGAAGGGGGGGCGGGTTCCGCAGCTGTCAGTGGCCGATCTTCTCCTCATAGCACAGGGCTGTATTACATGGGGCAGAGCGCCTCAGGCAGCTCTATTCATTCTGGGCTAGAGCAAGACAAAGGCAAGGAGAGCGAACAGAAACCAGAGGACGGCAGAAAGCCCTTTTTGATCAAAAGAGATGTGTTAGATTATACATCATCAGGGGTTTCCACTACCGACGCGTCTCCTTTAGACCCTATCACGGAGGAAGACGAGAAGTCTGACCAGTCTGGGAGCAAGCTCCTCCCAGGAAGGAAATCCTCAGAGAGGTCGAGCCTTTTCCAGACGGACTTAAAGCTTAAGGGAGGCGGGCTGCGCTATCAGAAACTGCCAAGCGATGAAGATGAATCAGGGCCTGAAGAATCCGATAACACTCCCCTTCTCAAAGAAGATAAAGATAAGAAAGCCGAAGGAAGGGCAGACCGGATGCCGAAGACCCCGGAACATGGGTCTGAGCCCATCCGAACATTGATCAAAGCCAAGGAGTACCTGGCGGATGCCCTTCTAGACAAAAAGGATTCCTCGGACTCGGGTGTGAGATCCAGCGAGAGCTCTCCCAATCACTCTCTGCACAATGAAGCTTCTGAGGCGTCCCGCCTTGAAAAGGCCAATCTTATAGAGCTTGAAGATGACAGCCACAGCGTCCCACGAGGGCTGCCCCGCAGCCTCAGTGGCCTCCAGGACCCACTTGTAGCGCGCATGTCCATTTGCTCAGAAGATAAGAAGAGCCCGTCGGAGTGCAGCCTGATCGCTAGTAGCCCGGAGGAGAGCTGGCCCGCTTGCCAGAAAGGCTACAACTTGAACCGAACGCCTAGCACAGTGACCCTGAACAATAACAGCGCCCCAGCAAATCGGGCGAACCAAAACTTCGAAGAACTGGAAGGGATTCGAGAAAACTCGCCCGTCATTTTGAGGCCTGGCCCCAGTTCCAACTCGACGGCCATTCAGAATGAAAATCTGAAGAGTCTTGCTCAGAAGCGAAGTCAGCGTTCCACTTACACAAGGCTGTCCAAAGATTCTTCAGAGCTCCATACCGTTACCGCTTCTGAGAGTGCAGGTTTTGGCGAAGAGCGAGAAAGCATTCTTTAAGCAGAGTGAGCGAGATTAGAGCCGAGCACCTTCATCTTGGGATTCATTGTTCTTCAGTCCAGGCACATCTCCTCGTATCCGTTATTTTCTCCATATGTGGCAGTTGCTCTCTGAGGGGAAGGAAAGATTGGGCCTGTAGACTGTCTGCCTCTGTCGTTCCCCCTTCGTAGTTCCAAAATTAAGAACCCTTGACTTTTTTCATGGTGGTTTGCGAAACCATATTTAGTTTTTTAAAAATCCTTCTCTTCCCCTGGCTTGTGTTTGGTTGAGTGGGAACCTGGGAAGTCTGCAAAGGTCAGGACCCTTAATTACTTGCAAAAGATTTAGCTTTCAAATGGGAGTAGCACAGGCAATCCTCGGGAAAGGGCATCTGGCCTCCCTGCTGCGTTTTCACAAGATGGTCCTCATTAGAGAAGATGGCCGAGTGTGAGCCTATTGAGTAGCCTCCGAGTTGAGAACCGCCATGGAACATGAGCCAATATACACTGCAAAAGGTGCTTGGGCTTAGGGTTTTGGTTTCTAAAGGGTAAAATTGTATTGAACAGATACTGGGAAGGTCAGTTGTTAAAGCTAGCTAACAGTCTGAATCCTGAGCAAAAGGACTCTCTTCAAGTTGTCCTTTTCTGTCTTTCTCCTCTCCTCTCCCCCTCAGCCTTAAATCCCTGGCTGGGGCTCTTCTGTTCTGCATATGGCTGGGCCATGGTTCACTAGGGTAGTGAAGTAGCAGTCGGTTGCCAACCTGGTTGGGGGCCCCCCTCGTCCACTCCCATTTTGGTTCTTTCACTTCACCTCCTGAACCCCAGAGCTGGGCTCCAGGAAGCACTCAAGCTCCCCTGCGGTTTCCCAAATGACTGTGTCTGGAGGCCCCCAACACAGGGGTCCTTGTCATCCCACCATGGGCGACTGCACTCTCATCTCTCATGTTGTGTCAAGTTGTATGGGCGTTTTCCCAGTCCTCAGCGCTCTGACTGCTGAATTTGGTGAATCCAGTTAGTGAACAAGACAAGAAACCCACATCTATTGAAAGCAATTCCGAGGCCAAATGAGCACATCACCGAACCCCGAAATATGATGGATTTTTTTACTTTGGAGTTGGTGCCAGGGAACGAGTCATCGTCATCTGACAATAATGAAGCAGGACAACAGAAGTATTAAAGTCACTTGGAGCGAGTGTGATTCTTACATTCCATATGTCTTCTTAACTTGCTCTCTACACACATATGACTCCACTTAAGTATTGGTATGTGTAGTTAGTTTAGTGTGCCTGCATCACGCGCTAAGCTGTTGTGTTTGGAAGTAGCCTTCGGAGTATGCAGTGTACTGATGCGAGTGTCATAACTAGGGAGGACTGGGAGTTCATCCTCATCTTCATATTGTAGGAGAATTACATTATCTGAGTTTAGTATTAACATTGTGACAGGTGTTTAGGACACAATATCTCTGTTAGTATGTGTCGTGGATTATTTATTGTGGGTCAGAAATCTCCCAATCATTGCACTAAATAGTACCTCCACTTGTAGTCTTCAGTTAAGGTGGCATTACTGTTGCTTCAGTGTTTGTGTGGTCAAATCAAGTTTATGACATGTCGATATTGCATGAATTTGCAGTAATGGATAGTTGATTTTTAGCTCCTAGGAAAAAAAGGAAAAAGATTACTATTACAATCACTGCATTAAAATTTAGTGGCCATTCAATGTGATGCTGTGTAATGAGATATTTTAGGCCTAGCATTGAATTTAATATCAGCTAAGTAGCTGATCTGAATATCACTGTAACACATCCATTATTACTACTGTAAGAGAATTTGCATGATTTTCAGCCCAATAGACCTAGAGAACAATAAAGAACTGGCATGTTGTTTTTGACTCTTGAGTTTTTATTTGCTGGAGCAATCATTTTTAGGCCCTCGCTCAAAATGAATATGCATTTTGTTTGCTTCTCAGTCTGAAAGCTTTTTTTTCAGATCCTTGTTTTACACATCCATTAATCGGCTGAAAAGTGTGTTTAAATTTAAAGTCGTTCAATTGGCCAGTTCCTACAGTGCTCGAGCTGTTGTAGGATCAAGTTAAGCCCCATGGCGGTCTGGTCATCTTTAGTAAGTCACATATGGTGCTTTGCCAAAAGAGCTAACGTGGTGACACACCTGGTGCAGTCAGTCACCCCCGGGGCAGATTCGTCACCTGTGAGCTCGGGAACCTGGAACTCAGCCCACTGTTTGCTGTAGGACCTGGACAGAAGCGGTTAATGGATGGAGGCACCATATTGCAGAATGACGTTAATCCTTTACGGAAATTCCATAGGACTTGAAATCCAAAATGGACATTGGTTTCAGTGAACTTGAAGTTTGATGAAAAAACTAATGTCAAAGCTGCTAATCACTGTGTTTTCCAATGATCGGTCCTGCCTGTTGTAGCAACCATCTGTAACCCTAGCATCTTCCAATTCATCAATCTTTGATATGCTTTGAGTGCTTACAGTGTGCAGAGCGCTGTACTAAGCACTGATTCTGCCAGAAAAGATTCTAGCAGTTAGGTAGTTGAATAACATCTACATGTTCTGTTTTACTTAACTCTTCCTGAAGCAGAGGTACTTGTTTAGCATATCCTGGTTCCTCTAACTGGCCGTATATGAGTAGCCTTGGTGAACAAGGAGGAACAAGCATTCCTCCTAAGGCGAAGGAACCCAGGAGAAAAAGGGCACTGGTTCCCTGACTTCGACGACCCAGTTATAATCGTACAGGCTGGTTGGTATTAACCTCAAATCCCATGTTCTAAAAAAGCCGGATCCAAGCAATTAAAAGTTTTGTGTTGCTAGAAAAAAATCCTCCGCAGTATTTTCTTCGATCATATTTGTTTACCAACTCTGTTTTATCCAATTACTGATTTTTTAGCATGCTTGCCAAAAATGCTTGTTATATTCTAACTTTCTTCTCCTGTTAGTGAATTTTTCGGATAGCGTGCATATTTTCTACCTAAAGTAACTGTAATATGTACCTTGAATTATGAGAAAGTACTAGGGATGGAAAACCAACACTTACTTGTTCCCCGTTGGCTTAGATACCAAGCATAGGCAGTATATATGTGACAAATGGTCGTGTTTCTGGTTTCAAAATCAGCTCTCACCTAATTCTCCCATTGGCTGAAATTCCAAGTGTAGGAAGTATTCGTGTGACAGATGGTATTGTCTCTGGTTCCAGCAGGGATTCTCAGCCTGTTCCTTGGGAGGGACACAGAACACTTCACAATTTTGGAAATGTCATCTCTTGCTGCAGGATTTGGAACCATAAATCACCAGGAAGGAGCTAGGTTGTCTGTCTCGCGCTCTCTCTGCAGCTGAGAAAGAGAGAACCTAGAGTCCAGAAATGATGAGTAGCAAAAACAGACTACATCGCATGTGCAGATCCATTCAACCAAGTCTTTGTTTCTCAGGGACAGGTTATATCATCTGGGAATTAGCTATAGCCCTTGGTCTTTCTGCTTCATTCATTCATTCAATCGTATTTATTGAGTGCTTACTGTGTGCAGAGCACTGTACCAAGTGCTTGGAAAGTACAGTTTGGTCACGAATAGAGACAGTCCCTACTCAACAACGGGTTCACAGTCTGCTTCCTCTCAGCCCACCTCTTGCCCCCCTGGCTCCTTCTCCAAAGGCGGGGTCCATGGGCAGTGACCAGAGGAAAATCGCTCAAGTCCATCTGGCTATGGAACCATTCTGGAATAAGAGGTTTTGATGGGGAGAAAATTGAAATTTGTGCTAAAATGGTGTTGGGGGATTTTCTGCAGATATTGCCTTTGTGTGTCATCCCTGCTGCACACTTCTCTGAAGAAATGGCAATTTTGGCTTTAATTACGGAAGTGAAAGATGGAGAGAGATGTGCACATGGCCTTGTGAACCATTATGGCAGTTTAGGGCTCATCCTGGAAAGAAGGTTGAGAATCCCTGGCCTGGTTTAGACCATTAGAGAAGCATACAGAGGTCATCTTAACGTCTTACATCATTTTAAAACCTTTCGTGCCTAGGGTGAACATGTCTTATCCATAAGCTCTTCTGGAAAGCTTCAATTTCATAAGGAGGATGCCGTCTGAAAAAAGGTATGTGAAGATCAAAACGCTAATTGTTTCCAACTATTCCAGGTTCTGTAAATATAGATAATCCCCCTACTACTAAAGGCCAAAATGTATACTTAACCAACCCTGGTCAGTAATACTAATTGTGGTATTTGTTAGGCACTTACTGTGTGCTAGGCAGTAAGAACTGGAGTGGATATAAGCAAATGGGGTTGGACACAGTCCATGTCTCACATGGGGCTCAGTCTCAATCTCCATTTTACCAATGAGGTAACTGAGGCCCAGAAAAGTGAAATGACTTGCTCAAAGTCACACAGCAGACAAATGATGGAGTCAGGATTAGAACCCATGACCTCCTGACTCCCAGGCTCTTGTTCTATCCCCCAAGCGCTTAGTACAGTGCTCTGCACACAGTAATCACTCAATATGATTGTCATGCTGCTTCTCAAGTAGAGTTGGGGGATGAGCAGAATCCGCATCCAGTGAGTGCTAAGCAAATACTATTACTACTACTACTTCCACCACCACCACCACCCTCTCAGTTGAAAAAAAAAAAAACTTCCAGTGATGATTTTTAACTTCATCATTGATTTCTGAAACTGTTCAAAAAAGCAGCAGAATGGTCTAGTGGATATATAGAGCGTGAACCCGGGAGTCAGAAGGACTTGGATTCTAATCCCAGCTCCGCCACTTGTCTGCTTTGTCTGCAAGTCTTTTAACTTCTCTGTGCCTCAGTTACATAAAAATGGGTATTGACAGACCCATGTGGGGAAGGGACTGTGTCCAACCTGATGAGCTTGTACAACCCTAGCGCTTAGTACAGTGCCTGGCACATAGCAAGCACTTAACAAATACCATTAAAAAAAGCAGGAGAATGTGTGTTACACTGCTTGGTTAATAGTTGAGTGTTTAATTGGAAAAAATTAAGCAGTTGCATGTACAAGGTCTTCATCAATATAGTACAGTTTCTGAGGAATTGAAGTCTTCCGATTTGTAACCACCAAGGCCATATGTATTTTAAGGGGAAATCCTCTCCAAATAGCTGATTAGGGAGAGCAAGGGGGATCAAAGTCACCAGGTGTTCACATGTGGTTAGATATTATACTCTCCCAAGTGTGCTGCCCACAGTACCTGCTCAATAAGTGCATGTTGATTGTTGTGTTTTTAGGATTCAGTTGTGGCTCGGGTGCCTCCATCGGGATCCCACTTAACCACTGTGATAACAATGGCAGTGGCCGCAGGAGGGAAGAGGAGTAGAAGGAAAGCTGTCCGGCTGCCTTCTCCCCACTTCTGGCAGTGGAAGCAACAGCCACCTCTGCTTCCTGTTGCCACCAGGGCCTTGTTGGTTGCACCTGGGGGTTTCCAGTGAGGCTGGAGTGGTGAACACCTGGTGGCCCAGGCAACTGCTGAGGATGGGCCATTTAGGCAGAGTGAGGGGTGGGCTGCACCAGCCAAACTGCAGACCCATCCTGGACTGAGGCTCTGCCCTTCTCCCCCCCCCCCCCCCCCCCCCCCCCCCCCGCCTCCCCAGCTGCATCAGCGTCTCTTTGGGTGGGAACCATGGCAGTGGCAGCCTGTCCCAAATCAAACCAGTACCATGGGGGCATTTCCATCACCTAAGTGGAAGCAGTAGCCTTGGGGAGTAGTAGCAGCAGGGGATGGTGGTGGCAGGTAACCCCTGGTGACAGCAAGTCATCCCCACCCCCTCCTTTCTCTTCTTACTCTCTTCCCCTATATTTTCCATTCTCCCTTTTTTCCTCTCACCCTCTACTCTTTCTCTCCCCTGGCCCATTTCTCCTCCCCTTTCCTTTTCTCCCACTTTGCTCCATGCCCTGTCTTCACCTCTTATTTTTCTCATCCTACTTTAGGAAATACTAAGTATACTGGCCATTACTTTGAGTTTTAATGATGTGAGTGTTAAATGTTCCTTCAAGACAATATGACTTCTGATGCTCTCTCAGATTTCTGCCATAGAATCAGAAATTATTTCTCCCTCCTGAAGAACACGTGAACTTTTTTTGACAGTTCCTACCCTGCCCAAAAGCAAGGGAAGAAAACGGAGCCTGCCCTGTCATTCAGTACACCTGCTAAGCAGTGGACCTGAGAAGAGAAATAATGGATCCCGACGAGCTGCTTGTTTCTTTTTTTTCCTGGCAGCTAAATTAATAAAGTCTTCTTTGACCTACGATATTTCACAAAGTGAGTTGGAATGTGAAATTTATAATGAAAGTGTGCACGTGACAACAAATGGACTTTTCATAGTTGTGGAAACCTTTTTGTCCCAAACATCCATCGTCCCCTCTTGTCCAGTCACTTGACCCACTCCCTCGCATTGAATTCGAGACCTTTTTTCTAGGATCCGACTGTGCAGTGAAGTGTTTGAGCGAATTCTATTGGCTTAGTATTTTTCACCGACTTGTCTGGGAAGCAGAACCAAGGAATGGACAAGGGTGTGCTCCTGCTTGCCCAGACACCGGCCCTTTCGTCCACATCCCCACCTGCTCATCTTGAAGGTGAAGTCGATTGTTTTCTCAAGCACCTTTCTGGATGCCAGCTGTCTCTAGGTGAAGCTGATGGCGTCAGCCAACAGCATGGACGTGCCCGTTTGGTGTGAGGACCGCATAGACTCCTGCAGTTTGGAATTATGGAGATAATCATTGTTCTACTGGAGCAATACTTCATGTGTAGAATTGCCCTCTTCCTTAGGAGCGGGTTGGGCCGGGCTGGCCGCCCACAACCCCAGCCGTCACTCTCCCCAAACTGGCAGCCGTGTCAAAGAGGGCTGGGCACTCTGCCAACTAACTCTAGCCCTTTCCACCGACTGGTCAGCTAAGCCTCTCTCTGAGGGTGGTTCAATTCCTCCTTTGTCATTCTTTGCCACTGCCCTTTACAAGTCTTGCTTATACTCCCCTGCTTTCTTTACCATTTCTCTTGCTTTGTTTAGTTTTCATGCATCTTACTCTCATGCATACCACAAGTGGTTTCATAGAATTGTAGGACTTGGAAGATCATTTATTTACAAGTCCATGTTAGCTATTTTAGCAAACTGATTCAATTGAACTTGTCCTCTGTGAAACTCCCTGCTAAGTCTTTTTGGGATTTACTCGGCCAATCACTTCCCATCCCTAAATTTCCTATCTTGATTTTGCCCCTTGTCTATCCTGGTCTACTTCCAACGAGCCATTTATTTATTGACCCTTTATTTAAGTGACCCTTGCAAGACTATCGGAGCAGTAATCTTCGATAAAAGATGAATAAGATCTTCAGGAGCTTTATTTTGAAAAAGCATGCATAGCATTATGCAGTGTATTTGAGAAATCCACCCCCAGCTACTTAGGTGTTCAGGCCAAATCTCTGAGTAATTAGTTGCTCACTTAAAATTCCCTTATCAGTTTTATTCAAATAATCTTCTGCCCTAAGCAATTTTAGTATATTTAGTATGCATATATGTTCATATGTATAAATGTAGATACACACACTATTAAATACATTAAAGTTGTTTAGGGATGAAGATTATTTGACCATATTCTATATTATGTTAACATACATATATATATATATACACACAAATGAAGATGGAAAGTGTCCTATAATTTTAATACAAAGTATTTTGACTAAAAAATGATATATATTTACATATCTATTTACACATATTTACATATAAGGAAAAGTATTCCCAAACTTCCCCACTGAAGTGCTGTTACAAACCATGATTTATCTACAAGGTAATAATCCTGTTGTTGTTGCTGTGACAATAAACCAGGGCCACCCTAGTGCTTTACTTTGCTCACCTTTTCAGCTTAGGGTAATCACCTCAGTATCAACCTGTCTGTATGTAACAATCATAATAATAACAAAATTAATAATGGAATTTGCTAAGCTACGTGTCAAGCACCGTACAAGGTAATCGGGTCATTGACTATCCCTGTCCGACCTGGAGCTCACAGTCTTAAGTAGGAAGAAGAACAGGTATTGAGTCTCCATTTCACAGGTGAGGAAACTGAAGGTCAGAAGAGTTCATTGATTTGCCCAAGGTCTCACAGCAGGTAGAATTGGCAAGCTGGGATTAGAACCCAGGTCCTCAGACACCCAGACTTCCTCCCAACTCAGTGCCATCCTCGTTGGGGGGGAGAGGAATGGGGGGGACAGTGAACAGTAGCACTTGGTGCTTCATCTAGGCCTCTGGTCACTGAGGGCCCCAGCCTCCCTTCCTGATTGCCAGAGCTAGGTGGGACAGAGAACCACGCTTAGTGGATAGAGCACAAGCCTGGGAATCAGAAGGTCACAGGTTCTAGTCCCAGATTGGCCACTTGTCTGCTGTGTGATCTTGGACAAGTCACTTCACTTCTCTGTGCCTCGTATACTTTATCTGATAAATGGGGATTGAGACTGTGAACCCCACATGGGACAGGGACTTTATCCAACTCGATTTCCTTGTATCCACCCCAGTGTTTAGTCCGGGGCCTGGCACATAGTAAGCACATTAACAAATATCATTATTGTTATTATCCTGTTTTGGCTGAAGTGTCGTCCTCAACGCTGGAACATGGCTGCTCTGATTGGCTCTCTCCAAGGAACTTGGACCCTCCCTCACTCTGCTCCTGCTCTCAGGTTGGATTTAGCCTCCCTTCCTCAGTAGGTTCTTCTTGGGAAAGCCTCCCCCTGTGTTACATATGCCCTGGGACCTGGACCCCTTATCTTGTCTTGTCTAATGCTGTCAGGTCATTTCCGCCCCTTAGGAACCTCATGGCCACATCTCTCCCAGAATGCCCCACCTCCACCTGCAGTCGTTCCGGTAGTGGATCCATAGAGTTTTCTCGGTAAAAATACAGAGGTGGTTTATCATTGCCTTCTTCCATGCAGTAAAATTGAGTCTCTGCCCTCGACACTCTCCCATGCTTCTGCTGCCCAGCATGGGTGAGTTTTGACTTGTAGCAGATTGCCTTCCATTTGCTAGCCACTGCCCAAGCTAGGAATGGAATGGGTAGGCCTCTGCAGAGGCACAGACTCTCCCTCCCATAGCCAAGACGGGCAGAGTACTGGAAACTCTCCGGGTGTGATCCGGAGAGGGTCTGTACCCCTTAAGCACCTGGATTCTTTCTCCACCCCAGCCCCACATCACCGTAAAGTGCTTTGACACTTTGCTACTTATCCCACCCCAACCTCACAGCACTTGTGGACGTATTCTTATGCTCTGCCATTTCCCCTCTATGTAGTTTATTTTAATGTCTTTCTCCCAAACTAGACTGTAAAGCTCCTTGAGGAGAGGCATCATGTTTACCAAATCTATCGTACTTTCCCAAGTGTGTGATACAGTACTCTGGGCATAGTAAGCACTCAAAAATCATTGATTGATTCGCATGACCTAGTGGAAAGAGCACAAGTCTAAGAGTCAGAAGACCTGGGTTGTAACACCAACTCTGCCAATTGCTTGCTGTGTGTCTTTGGGCAAATAACTTATCTGTGCCTCAGTTTCCTCATCTGTTTAATAATAATGATCGCATTTGTTAAGCACTTACTATGTGCAGAGCACTGTTCTAAGCGCTGGGGGGGATACAAGGTGATCAGGCTGTCCCATGTGGGGCTCACAGTCTTAATCCCCATTTTACAGATGAGGGAACTGAGGCTGAGAAGTTAAGTGACTTGCCCAAGGTCACACAGCAGACATGTGATGGAGCCTGGATTCAAGCCCATGACCTCTGACTCCAAAGCCCGCGCGCTTTCCACTGAGCCACGGGTGCCTGTTCTTCCTCCTCCTTAGATGGTGAACTCTATGTGGGATATGGACTGTGTCCAACTTGATCAACTTGTAATTACACCTAATGCTTAACACGTATAATAATAATAGTAATAATAACTGACACCTAATTTTTTTGTATTCACACTCTCCATTGTTCAAGCCCTCATGCCTGTCCCCTTTAGTCTGTTCTAAGCACCTGGAAACCTTATTTGTTGCTTATTTCTGGCTTCTGACTTCTGCATCCGAGGTTGAATTGCCCCACTGCCCTCAGCGAAGGGCCTCTTAGCCTCCTAGAATGCGTTGTGCAGGCTTATTTCCCACAAGTACACGTTTCTGCAACTCCTCTAAACTATCAGAATATAGCTAGTAGTTATCTATTTGCAAAAATACACTAATGAATAGATGTTCTAATACATATTGCCTACACCTAGCTGCAGTTTGTGCTTAGGCTCAAATGGCATTAAAATGCTCTATGAATAATGTAAATAGCAGTAGCGGTTATGGAGCGACCACTTGGTATGGTGCACTGCAGTAGATGGTTGGGAAGTACAAACTGAAGACATGTCCTATTCCCTACCCACAAGGAGCTTACACTCTAATGGGGGAGACAAACAGAAAGTATTTATGACTCTGTCCAAATCAGCGAATAGAGCAGACACACACGTGAGTGCTAAGGAGGGTGTGAATACATTCATGAGTGTAATGATTTGATGTTGATTTGAAAATCATAGCTCTTGCAATTCTGGATTTTTGTGTAAAATTATAGTTTTGAATATTTATGAAAATGTTTTTCAGCAGAGAGGATATGGTATTTGCAAGTGTTATCTACCTTCGGTGAATTAGTAGCATAAAACCACAAATGGGAAACTCAGATGCTCTGTGGTCCCTTAAACCACAGTGTAGTGGAAATTTTGTGGGGGGGTAATAGCAGAAATAATTCTATACTTTGGGCTCTTCCTATTTACCTGAGCTTTTAGTGTTCAATTGCTGTCAGACTAGCAGTGCTTAAAATAAAAAGCTTAAATCCCTTGAAAATAGTTTATCATCATTTCTTCATTCAAATGTGTTGAATGTATCTTGTTCATGTTTGTTGAATATTCCACCTTTGGTCTAACTAAAACCATCACAATATGATAGCATTTCATGAAATGATAAATCAGATGATGTGGATGGCCTGTATATAACAAATTTTCTGAAGTTTGTTATTGAGAATATTGTGGAATCCAAACTGTGGTGGTTGCATTGGCCTACTGGCTAAAAAAAAAAAAAGAATTTAGAGATTATTAGTTGTGGCTTTGATTTCTTTTTGGCTCCTTTGACTTGTAACAAGTCATTCAGCACTACTGTAGTAGTGATAGTAGTAAAAGTATTTTTTGAGTACCCACTGGATGCAAAGCACCTGTGCTAAGCACTTGTGAAGTACAAAACAAAGAGGCAGCATGTTCACAAGCGGTGTAAACTCTCTCTGTAGGCATCCTGTGCAATTGAAGAAAGTAGCACTGGCGGCGAGATTCACCTCTGAGTGCGTGCTTGGCTAAGAGGCCAGTGCAGGACCCACAGTGCCAGTGGCGTTGTGTGCACCAAAAGATTGTCCTTTGTCGTGTTGTCAAAGCTTAATGTTGGCAGTACTTGGAGCTGTTTTCTGTTTTGCCTCCTTGTCTCTTCTTAGGAAGCTTTTGCTCCCTTCTGGTTAGCAGTACTCCATACTGGCCTGCCCTCAGCAACTGACTCCCAGTTTTCATTCACTCGTATTTATTGAGCGCTCACTGTGTGCAGAGCACTGTGGGATGCAGCATTGTATGAGGGTTTTCTTTTTAACTGTTTTCCACCATGTCCTTGAAACATTTCCTCAGCCTTCCTGGCTTTCGGTTTCCCAGTTTCGGCTCCCTATCCAACAGCTGTTTGGGTCTCCTGCTGTCGCTTGTCCTGCTGCTGATGGGTTCTGTGCGTTCCGGGCCACGGGGGTATAAACAGCTGCTATGCGACGGCCACGACACCTCCCCAGGAACCATCGCTGATGATGCCTCCCACCACTGCTTCCCTCACTCCCAGTGCCATCGAGGAGAATCTGCCCCGTCCTGCCTTCCTCTGCCCAGGAGAGTAAGAGAATGGCACCTGAAGCAGGAGGCTTCCAAATATCCTTGGGAAGCTGGCTGCTGCTGTAGCAGTTGCTGTGACTCTAGGTGTACCTTGGACTCTGAACCCCGATGAGCCTAAATTTCTGCTCCTCTAGCTGTAGCATCCTTTCGATTATGTCTTTATTTATGTGTGTCTTTTCTTGTCCTTTATGCTATTTTAGTATTTTCTTGTTTCATTACTTCTGTGTCACATGTGTCCAGCCTAGTACAGTGTTCTGCACTCAGTAAATACTTAATAAATACTGTTACTACTATTATCTTATTTTATTTTGTCTATTTTATTTTGTTAGTATGTTTGGTTTTGTTGTCTGTCTCTCCCTTTTAGACTGTGAGCCCGTTGTTGGGCAGGGACCGTCTCTATATGTTGTCAACTGTACTTCCCAAGCGCTTAGTACAGTGCTCTGCACACAGTAAGCACTCAATAAATACGATTGATTGATTATCTTCCCAGCGTCCATGGTAATGGGGAAGAAGGCAGGAACCGGCAGTACGCACACTCTGCTCTCAGGAAAGGAGTGCCTTTTTGTCAGCAGAAGCTGCATAAGAACACAAAGGCCAGAGGGCAGAAGGGAAAACAGCACGAAGAGTGACAAAAAACAAACACGGCAAAGCAACCTGGGTCAGCCTGTGTGGGTGTGAGCACAATGGGGCCAGTTCTGGAGGCCCTTCATTGGCCTTTTCAGTTACACATGCAGACACACATGTGCATACAAGCACACAAGCACTGGTGTAGTGCTCAGGGTCATCATCATGAAGAGAAACTTTTACCAAATGCTGTGTGTGTGTGTGTGTGTGTGTGTGTGTGTGAGAGAGAGAGAGAGAGAGAGAGAGAGAGTGAGTGAGTGAGTGTATTCAGAGCACCGGAACAGTGCCCAGTGTCATCGTCACAAGTAGCAGTCTTTACCAAGTGCCCCGAGTGTGTGTGTGCACATGCACACAGAGAGCACAGGAGCGGTGCCTAGGGTCATCATCATCAACAGCAGCAATTAATCAGTCAACGCTATCTACTGAGCACATACCATATGCACGGCACTGTACCAAGCACTTGGGAGAATACAGAATAACAGAGTTGGTAGACACATTTCCCACCCACAGTGAGCTTACAGTCTGGAGAGAAAGACACATATAAATCAATAAATTAAACTACAGATATGTACCTAAGTGTTATGGGACTGAGAGAGTTATGCAGAAATCAAGGTGGGATAGGATAAATGCTTGGATTAATGTGGTGGCAGTTTAGATGGAGAGGAAATCGTGGGTTTTAGTTATGAGGTGAAGGTAGAACTGACAGGATTTGGTGACAGATTATGTGGATTGAGTTAGGGAGATGTCGGATAGTGCCAACGTTACGGGCTTGTGAGACAGGCAGGATGATGGTGCTGTCTTAAGTGATGAAAAAGTCACGAAGAGGACAGGTTTTGAAACTACAGAGAAGAGATCAGGGCTGGAGATGTGGACTGGTAGTCATCTGCAAAGAGATGGTAGTTGAAGCCATGGGCACAAATGAGTTCTCCAAGGGAGTGGGTAGAGATGGAGAATAGAAAGGGACCCAGAACTGAGCCTTGAAGTTCTCCCATAGTTAAGGGGTGGGAGGCAGAGGAGGAGTCCATGAAAGAGTTTCAGAATGAGAGGTCAGAGAGATAGGAGGGGAACCAGGAAAGGACAGTAACAGTGAAGCCAAGGTTAGATAATGTTTCAGGAGAAGGAGAAGAGAGTGTAGAAGGGGATTAGGATGGAGTAGAGGCCATTGGGTTTGGCAAGAAGGAGATCATAGATGACCTTCAAGAAGGCAGCTTCTATGGAGTTAATGGGGCGGAAGCCAGATTGGAGGGGGTCAAGGAGAGAACTAGAGAGGCAGTTGAGACAGCGAGTGTAGACAACTTGAGTTTGGAGAGGAATAGTAGGTGGAACATTGGGTGTTATCTGGAGGGATCTGTTGAGCTAAGGGACTTTTTTTGGGGCGGGGGGGATAGTGGAGAAATGAGCATGTTTGAAAGCAATGGGGAAGAACCCACTGGAGAACCAACCGTTGAAATGGGCAACCAGGGAGGGAAGAAAGAAGGGAGCAAGCATTTTGAAAATGTGCACAAATGGAGGGGGTTGATTTTGCAGGGAAGTGGGAGATCTCCTCTTGAGATACTGCTGGGAAATATGGGAGAGTTGAAGAAGGAACAGGAGGAAGGGACTGGAGGGGAGCAGGGGAGATTTTAGGGAAATCAAACCTAATGGTTTCAATTTTATCTGTATATTACGTGGCCAGGTCATTAGGGAAAAGGGATAGGGGGTGGGGACAGAGGACAGCATTTACTGAACACTCCAAGAGAGAGAGAAAGAGAGAGAGTGTGTGTGTGTGTGTGTGTAAGAGAGAGACAGAGAGAGAGAGAGAGAGGACAGAACACTAGAGCAGTGTTTGGGGTCATTGTCACCAATAGCAGGATTTACCAAATGCGGTGGAGTGGGGGTTGGGAAGAGAGAGAGAGTGAGAGACAGAGAGAGCGCATGCGTGTGCAGAGCACTTGTGCAGTGCCCAGGGTGATTGCCACCAACGGCAGCATTTATCAATTGCCCCAAGTGTGTGTATGTGTACATTTGTGATCACTCTCAAATGGGAGGGGAGATGATGTCTCACAGTAGTGCCTGTCTTTCTCTCTCTTACCATTTCTCTCTGCCTGTCTGTCCTTGTCCTCCTCTCTACCTATCTCTCATCTGCTTCTCTATCTCTCTCTATCTCTGTTTCTTGTCTCAACAGTCTCTTGTATCTTTCTTGCCTGTCTCTTGTCTCTGTGTTTCTGCCCTCTCCCTCTTTCTTTCTCTTCCCCTCCCTCTCTTTTCCCTCTTCTGGAAGTTTGTTCTGAGTGGGTCACAAACCACCTACAACAAAAGTGAACCAAATGTGGTTCGTGGGTCTGTTTGACATGCTTGGATTATAATTGTGTCAAACAAAAGCTAGGCGATAATAAGAAATCCAAAGTTTATGGCAGCAGCAGTACAAAATGTTTAAATACTTTAGTCATTTGGGCAGCTTGGGAAAATTCAGAGCACGATTCCAGCCTGTAGCTGGTCTGCTATTGACTTAGTATCTAATTACCAAGACCTGAAAATCATTTTTTGTTCTTGGTTTATCATCAAAGCAAATATTTAACATTTGCCTACTACTTAGGGATACAGTGGGCCCCAGTTGAAAGAATATTGGTCTGAGTCAGGATGCTTGGGTTTTAGCCCTGACTCCGCCACTGACCTACAGTTACTTCAGGTAAGTCAAGTAAATATTCTGTGCCCCAATTTCCACATCTTTAAAATGGGAGAGTAATTAATAATAATAATGATGACATTTGTTAAGCGCTTACTATGGGCGAAGCACTGTTCTAAGTGCTGGGGGGATAAAAGGTGATCAGGATGTCCCAAGCGAGGCTCACAGTCTTCATCCCCATTTTACAGATGAGGTAACTGACCGCTCAGAGAAGTTAAGCGACTTGCCCCAGGTCACACAGCGGGCATGTAAGCAGAACTGGTATTAGAACACATGAGCTCTGACTCCCGAGCCCATACTCTTTCCACTGAGCCATGCTGCTTCTCTGACTGGTTCTTTCTCCTGGATTGTTCTTTCCCAGGAAGTGCTCAATAAATGCCAACGATTGACAAGGACCTACCCATCCTGAAGTAGTACCTATTGAACATTTTGTCTCATTTATTGGGGGACTTAGTTTTCCTTGGACTAGTTTAGGACTTTGTCAAGGACCTCAAAACTTGCCAGAATTTTGAGGAGCTCGAGTTAATTTTATATAGAAGTAGATTTAACTTAATGGGACAGTAGAGAAGGGAAACTTTCTGAATTAATGTGAAAAGGGGAAGAAGGGAAAAGGAGAGAGAGGAATTTGTTTGAGGTACATGTTCACAGCAAGCACAATTAGAATGAATGCCAAATCCAACGGCCTCTACTCCATCCTAATCCACCTCGACCTCTTGGCTGCCTTCGACTCTGTGGACCACCGTACCTCGTTCACGCCTGTCCCACCATCGACCCCCGGCCCACGTCATCCCCCGGGCCTGGAATGCCCTCCCTCTGCCCATCCGCCAAGCTAGCTCTCTTCCTCCCTTCAAGGCCCTGCTGAGAGCTCACCTCCTCCAGGAGGTCTTCCCAGACTGAGCCCCTTCCTTCCTCTCCCCCTCATCCCCCTCTCCATCCCCCCATCTTACCTCCTTCCCTTCCCCACAGCACCTGTATATATGTATATATGTTTGTACATATTTTTTTACTCTATTTTATTTGTACATATCCATTCTATTTATTTTATTTTATTAGTATGTTTGGTTTTGTTCTCTGTCTCCCCCTTTTAGACTGTGAACCCACTGTTGGGTAGGGACTGTCTCTATATGTTGCCAATTTGTACTTCCCAAGCGCTTAGTACAGTGCTCTGCACATAGTAAGCGCTCAATAAATACGATTGATCATGATGCTGATGATGATGGATGAGGTTTGATTTTAAGGGGATTTTGAAGGTGGGGAATGTGTCCGATTTGAAGGGGGAGGAAGTTCCAGGCCAGAGGGAGGCCATGGGCAAGGGGTTGGTGGAGAGATAGATAAGGTCAAAGTACTGTGAGTAGGTGTTAGAGGAGCACAGTCTGTGGACTGGGTTGTAGTAAGAGATCAGCAAGATAAGGCAGGTGGGGAACACTGGTTGAGCACCTTTAAACCAATGGTAGGCAGTTTCTGTCTGACTCAAAGCTGGATGGGCAACCACTGGAGCTTCAATTTTTTTCAATGGTACTTCTTAAGCACTTACTATGTGCCAGGCACTGTACTAAGCACTGGAGTAGATACAAGCTCATCCAATTGGACACAGTCCCTGTCCCACGTGGAGCTTGAAATCTTAATCCCCATTTTACAGATGAGGTAACTGAGGCACAGAGAAGTTAAGTGACTTCCCTGAGGTCACACTGCAGACAATCAATCGAGAACTTACTCTGTGCCAAGTACTGTACTGAGCACTTGAGATAGTAAGTATAACAGAGTTGGTAGGCATAGTTGCTGCTCACAAAGATGTTACAGTCTAGAAGGGGAGACAGACAATGATATAAATTTAAAAAATATGGTTATGTACATAAGTGCAGTGGGACTGAGGGTGAGGTGAATAAGTGCTAGGATCAGCATGGCAGCAGTTTGGATGGAGAGGAAGGGCAGAATTTGGCAGTGTCATGAAGGTGGACCCGAAGGATCTGGTGACAGACTGAATATGTGGGTTGAATGAGAGTGATAAATCGAAGATGATGCCAAGGTTACAAGCTTGTGAGACAGGGAGGATGGTGAGGCTTTCTACGGTGATTGAAAACTTGGATCCATGGAGGGCCATAAGGGTTGAATAGTCTCTAGTTCCCTTACAAGGGGAGATGCTCAGGTGACAGAGAAGAGAGTGAAGTTCATGGGAAAAGAAATGATGATGATGGCACTGGTTAAGCACTTATTATATGTCAAGCACTGGGGTTGATACAAGCTAATCAGGTTGGACACAGTCCCTATCGGGGCTCACAGTTTTAATCCCCATTTTACAGATAAGGTAACTGAGGCAGAGGTAATAGAGAAGTGAGGTGACTTGGCCAAGGTCACACAGCAGACAAGCGGCAGAGCCAGGATTAGAACCCAGGTCCATGCATTATCCACTAGGCCATGCTCCTTCCCGTACGGGTCTGAGACAGAGAGCTAGTCATTGACTAGAGGAACCATTCCTAGCTATTCTGTAAATAAATATGGTGGAACAGGATGGTTAACAATCCTAGAGCATTAGCAGGAGAAAGGAGTCATAGTTCTGTCAGTCAATCTATCAGCCATATTTATTGAGCATTTACTGTATGCAGGGCACTGTACTGTTTGGAAGAATACACTATAACAGAGTTGGTAGGCATGTTCCCTGCCCACACTTAATGCAGGTGGTATCAATTCAGTGGAAACAACTAGAAATACTGTTTGTCTCCCCACCTTCTCTCAGGAGAAACTCGTTAGGAGCAGGGCCCTGCCCAACAGGAAAGCTCAATTAGCACTATGCCCCGTCAATCAAATAGTCAATCAATCAATCAATCAATCGTATTTATTGAGCGCTTACTGTGTGCAGAGCACTGTACTAAGCGCTTGGGAAGTACAAACACCTAGCACAAGTGCAGTCATTAAGCTGGAACTTCCGGAACTGGTAGGCGAGGAGTCAGCTGGCGATGGGGTGTCAGGAGGCTGGGGTCTAAACAAGCAAACAGGAAGAAGTGCTGTGGACATGTTTTCTAAACAGGACATTGGACACGTGATTCAAGTTTCAGACGAGGGTGGGCTGAGCTACCTCGAGGCTTCCCAAGAGAAGGGAGCCGAGGAGCGTCAGAGAAGGCGTCAGGGAACCTGCAGCAGCAGGAAGGGGCTGGCCAGAAGGAGCTCTCAGGCTCCGGGCCAGACACAGGTAAGGAGGGCCAAGGGGCAAATAAAACTGTCAGGTTTTGCGGGCCGGGGGAACTCTCGGAATTTAGGAACGCTTGCTGTGAAATGTGCTGTTTCTTCTGCTGTCGCCTTTTCATGGAGTTGTGTTTTGTACTATGTACCCCAAGTATTAAAATGAGTTTAATGTAACTGTCTGGGGTGAGTCGGTGGATGCTCCGGGGAGGGAAAAGGGGACCCGAGACTAGCAGGGGAAAGGCCTGCTGTACTGGAAATGTAGCCTCCCAGAAAAAGCGAGGTCCGCTTAGCCGAAACCCCAGACGATCCCCTTGTAGTTGTGGTGTTATCAGCAAGTCTAGATGGTGGTGGTGGTGGTGGTGGTGACAGCAGTGCAGGGGGGCTTGGATTTTAGGGGTGCCCGAGGGATAGGCTCCTGCACTGTGCCTTGTCCTGAGAAGCAAAAATCTTTGAGGGTTTTTGGACACTGGAGGAAAGAAGCAAGGGGGTCCAAAAGGCTTCTTTCCAGCGGAGCTGGCGACTCCCAGCATGCCGCCCAGTGGACCACCAGGGTGTCCATCAGCTTCTCTGGGAAGAGGGGGTAAAATGACTCAATTAGTGAGCTTCATTGCTTTCCTGCCGAGAGATAATGCCAACCGAGTGCTTATTAGTGAATGGTAGTTATTGAACTCCTGCTGTGCACTAGACTAAGCGCCGGGTAAAGTGCAGCAAGAGCACAAGGCCTGTTCCTCTCCCTCTAGGAGCCGACGAGCTAACGGGACCGGTAGAATCCAGGCCACTAATGGAAGCTTCCCATACCTGCCGGCTTGTGGAGGGTCTGTGCGAGGCCTGGAGAAGGTGGTAGGGTGGGGAAGACGTGGGGTTCTGGCAATTAATCATGGAAGACTTGCTGGAAGAGGAGGAGGGATTCAGTGGGCTTTGAAGTGGGGAGGGCTGTAGTCTAGCAGGTTGGGAGTGGGAGAATGTGCAGGCTCGTGAACTGCTTGAGTGGGGAACCGTTAGATGGGAAGGAGGTGTTGGGGGTAAAAAGACCCAGTTTGGAAGAAGGGGGAGATAGGGTGAGAAGATGGGAGTGTCACGAAGCCCCAGAACATCCATGATGCAGAGGGAGGCGAACAGCCATTGGACGGTTTGGAGGCGTGGACGAGCATGTGCTGAGTGATATTTCGGGACAGTGATCCGGGCAGTGGAGTGGAGGAGGCCAAAGGCAGGGCAATCATTGCAGTAGCTTAACAGTGATATGACGAAGGTTTGAACCAGTGAGGAGAGGAAGGCATGGATATGGCTCGGGGATAATCGGTTGTATATACTGAGCATTTACTGTGTGCAGAGCACTGTGCTAATTGCTTGGGAGAGTACAAAGTAACAGAGTTGATAGACACATTCCCTGTCCACAGCACGCTTACATCCTACATGGGGAGACAGACATTTAATATAAATAAATTATGGCTATGTATATAAGTGCTGTGGGACTGAGGAAGGGGTAAATAAAGGGTGACACAGAAGGGAGTGAGAGAAGAGGAAATGATGGCTTAGTCTGGGAAGGCCTCTTGTAGGTGATTTGCTTGTAATAAGGCTTTGAAGGGGCAGGGAGAGTCACTGTCTGTCACAGGCCAGAGGCAGGACATGAGCAAGAGGTTGGTGATGAGATAGGCCAGATTGAATAGGTTGCCATTAGAGGAGCGAAGTTAGTGGGCTGGGTTGTAGTAGAAAATCAGGGAGGTGAGGTAGGAGGGTGCAAGGTGAGTAAGTGCTTCTGAGCAGGGAGCTGTGTCTTAAACAACAACAGTTGGTTGTTGTCTGCTACCAACCAGGAGCCTCGTGGGGGATTTTGGGAGCCGCAGCCAATCCTGGCAGTGTTTCTGGCCTTCCCGCCGCTCCTCTGGCTCCCAGGGTCCAGAGGATGTTTGAGACCAGATGCCAGACTGTGGAGTTGCAGGCAGTCCACTCTCCCTGACTGGGTTTCCCTCTGTGGATGTGGTGCCTGGCCCTTGCAAGGGGGATGGGCTGTGAGCAAGGGGATCAATGGACTGAGCGGGTACTTCTGTGCTAAGCCAGGATGGGGGTTTTTTGTGGTTGTTGTTTGTTTTCTTCTTCCCCCTCCTTGCTTTGCTTGCCACCACCCTTCCCCTGGCTTTCCTGGTCCTGTAACTTTAGGGAAGCAGCATGCCCTACTGGATAGAGCACAGGCCTGGGAGTCCGAAGAACCTGGGTTCTAATCCTGCCTCTGCAACTCGTCTGCTTGTGTGACCTTGGGCAAGTCGCTTCACTTCTCTGTGCCTCAGTCACCTCATCTATAAAACGGAGGTTAAGACTATGGGGCCCATGTGGGACATGGACTGTGTCCAACCTGATTAGCTTGTATCTATCCCAGCGCTTAGAACAGTGCTTGACACATAGTAAGTTCATTTAAAGTAAAGCATTTTTATTTTAAGGAGCTGTGCTCCCTCCTCCATCCCTCTACAAGCAAGTGAGAGGGCACAGCCCCCTCCCTTACCCGCCCCTTGCTCCCCACACCCCAGTATCTGTCTCCCACCCTCTTCTCATGGGTCATGAGTTCAAATCCTGACTCTTCCACTTGTCAGCTGTGTGACTTTGGGCAAGTCACTTAACTTCTCTGGGCCCCAGTTACCTCATCTGTAAAATGGGGATTAAGACTGTGAGCCCCCTTGGGACAACCTGATCACCTTGTAAATTCCCCAGTGCTTAGAACAGTGCTTCGCACATAGTAAGTGCTTAATAAATGCCATTATTATCATCATTATTATTATTATTCTCCTCGTCTACCCCCAAGTGGTCCCCATATCGAAAAGGAGGAGGGGAGACTGGAGAAGGGCCTGTTTTATGGGTTTTTGGAAAGTGGAAGTTAGTGCGAGAAAGGGGAGGGAAGGAAGGAGGGAGACCCCCTGGGTTCTAGCCAGTCATTTGTAATAGTTGGGGGCATTGGTCAAGCATCTGCTAAGTGTTGGGGTAAAGAAAGTGTATTCAGATCTGTCCCCCATTGGGCTCTCAGTGTCCCCATCCTTGGCCCTGTAGGGGCTCCTGCAGCGTGTTCCTGGAGAGATCTCCCTGCTCTTTCCCACCTCTCCTTGCTTTTCTAGGGCTCTCTCCTTAGCGCTTCTCTGTTCCTGGCACTGTCTCCCTCTGCTTCCATCCACCACCACCCCCCGCCCCCGCCAACCCTCCTTGCATCAAAGGGATGTAGCTTCTGAAGGGAGCTGTGCTTGTGGCCGGTTCTGGTTCTGAGCTGGGGACCACAGGTATGGCCAGAGGTGGGAATAGGAGTCAAGTAAGAGGCCCCAGTTGCTTGTAATAATAATCATAATAATAATACTTTGGAGTCAGATGTCATGGGTTCAAATCCCGGCTCCACCAATTGTCAGCTGTGTGACTTTGGGCAAGTCACTTAACTTTGTGCCTCAGTTCCCTCATCTGTAAAATGGGGATTAAGACTGTGACCCTGCGCAAGGATGACCCGCAAATTCGTGAAGTGTTCCATATTTTTCCAAGCTAGCTCTCTTCCTCCCTTCAAGGCCCTACTGAGAGCTCACCTCCTCCAGGAGGCCTTCCCAGACTGAGCCCCCTCCTTTCTCTCCCCCTCCTCCCCCCTCCATCCCCCCCGCCTTACCTCCTTCCCTTCCCCACAGCACCTGTATATATGTATATATGTTTGTATGTATTCATTACTCTATTTATTTTACTTGTACATATCTATTCTATTTATTTTATTTTGTTAATATGTTTTGTTTTGTTCTCTAGCTCCCCCTTCTAGACTGTGAGCCCACTGTTGGGTAGGGACCGTCTCTATATGTTGCCAACTTGTACTTCCCAAGCACTTAGTACAGTGCTCTGCACACAGTAAGGGCTCAATAAATACGACTGATTGATTGATTGATTGATTGAGCCCCACATGGGACAACCTGCTCACCTTGTATCCCCCAGCGCTTAGAACAGTGCTTTGCACATAGTAACCACTTAACAAATACCATTATTATTATTAATACTATTGTCGCATTTAAGCGCTTACTATCTGTGAGGCACTGTACTAAGTGCTGGGGTGGATACAAGCAAATCGGGTTGGATACAGTCCCTATCCCACATGGGACTCAATCTCATTCCCCATTTAACCGATGAGGTCACTGAGGCCCAGAGAAGTGAAGTGACTTGCCCAAGGTCACGCAGTAGACAAGTGGCAGAGCCAGGATTAGAGCCCATGACCTCCCAGGCCCTTGGTCTATCCACTGCACCCTGCTGCTTCTCAGCATGATCTTGTAGGCGCCAGCTTCATCTTTCAACGAAAAATACAGCTTCCAAAATGAGCAATACAGAATTTAGTTGTCTTACAAACAGATTGTGACAGAAAGCATACTCTTTACCACAGTTCTGGTTTCCTCTTTCCTCCTGGAGGCTCCTTGGTTTATTTGTAGTTATTTTGAGTTCTGCCTCTTACCGATTCTCTCGGGTTTTTTTTGAAGATATGTGGCTGTATTATTAAAATAGTTTATAAACATTTATGAGCCACTCCAGAGTCAGGAAAGCCATTGTCATGCAGAATGTGTAAGACTATTTTGAAGGATACTGAGCCTTTAGTCATTTGATGAAGACTTTTTTGGGTCTCAGGTTTTGCTCTAGTAATAGATGAACTCGGTGATAAAAATGGAAAAAAACTTCTAAGGGAAATAGATTTTTGAATTGTACTTCGCATCATGAGTATCCGCTTCATACTTTGCCCAGTGGGGCAGCGCTTTTATGAGCTTTAAGAAATGCAAATTTCCAATTTTACTGCTTTGGTTTTACTGTTTGCTTACGTCCTCGCCATCCCTACCCAGGAGAAGGATTTGCTGTCGGAGGGTCAGGTTGGAGGGCAGCCGTGCTTCCCCACCCCGGCCCCCTCCCAGGATCGGCGTCGGGACCTCTGGCCGGCTGGCTGGCCAATCAATCAATCAATCAATCGTATTTATTGAGCGCTTACTGTGTGCAGAGCACTGTACTAAGCACTTGGGAAGTACAAGTTGGCAACATCTAGAGACAGTCCCTCCCAACAGTGGGCTCACAGTCACAGTCACAAAACCAAACACACTAACAAAATAAAATAAATAGAATAGATATGTACAAGTAAAATAAATAAATAAATTTTATTTATTTATCCGGACCCTGCCTGCCCTCGGCCCCAGAAGGGCGGCTCCTTGGTTAGCTCACCTCGGGGGCTTTTGGGGCAAGAAGGGGCTGCTGTCAACCCAGCCCCTGCGGGGTGACCGTCCCTTGACTGTGAACTGCCCTTAGCCCATTCTCCACCCCACCCCACCATCACCAGGGGCTAAGGAGCTGCCCCCTCCGTGGGGCATTGGCCAGGGTGAAAGCGTACTGTGCCAGGCACAATAAATCCTGATCTCTGCCCCCATAGACCCTGAATGAGCAAGATGTCGGTCCCCTTGCCTGCTCCCCTCCGCTTCCAGGGCTGCACCCGGACGAGTTGTTTTTTGCTTTTTCTTATGACATTTTGTTAATCACTTATTTTTGGGTCAAACACTGTTCTAAGCTCTGGGGTAGGTACAAGTTAATTAGTTAGGACGCAGTCCCTGTCCCTTATGGGGCTCACAGTCTAAGGAGGGAGAACAGAAATTGAATCTCATTTTACAGTTGAAGAAACTGCGGCAGAGAGGTGCAGTGATTTGACCAAGGTTGCAGAGCAGGCACAACATTTATGTATATATATATATATGCATATAATTCTGTTTATATTGATGCATGTTTCCTTGAAGTGTATATATCTATAATTCTATTTATATTGATGCCTGTTTACTTGTTTCTATGTCTGTCTTCCCCCTTCTAGACTGTAAGCCTGGTATGGGCAGGGATTGTCTCTCTTTATGGTTGTATTGTACTTTCCAAGCGCTTAGGACAGTGCTCTGCACACAGTAAGTGCTCAATAAATACTATTGAATGAATAAATGAAAGCAACTGACATCATCATCATCATCATCATCAATCGTATTTATTGAGCGCTTACTATGTGCAGAGCACTGTACTAAGTGCTTGGGAAGTACAAATTGGCAACATATAGAGACAGTCCCTACCCAACAGTGGGCTCACAGTCTAAAAGGGGGAGACAGAGAACAAAACCAAACATACTAACAAAATAAAATAAATAGAATAGATATGTACAAATAAAATAAATAAATAAATAGAGTAAAAAATATGTACAAACATATATACATATATACAGGTGCTGTGGGGAAGGGAAGGAGGTAAGATGGGGGGATGGAGACGGGGACGAGGGGGAGAGGAAGGAAGGGGCTCAGTGTGGGAAGGCCTCCTGGAGGAGGTGAGCTCTCAGCAGGGCCTTGAAGGGAGGAAGAGAGCTAGCTTGGCGGATGGCCAACGCTTAACTGACAGAGCGTGGGATTCGAACCAGGTCCTTCTGACTCCTAGGCCGGAGCTGTCTCCACCGGGCCATGCTGTGAAAATGCAAGGCAAGGCAAGATCGGCTTAGGGAGGCTGCTGCCGGCCTCTGTCTGTGACAGGGCAGGGCTTTGCCACTGAGGAGGAATTGTGCTGTCCCTTCCTCTTCTCCAGTGAGGGGCCGGAGACCCTCAGTTCTAGACAGCCCAGCCTCCTGCCCCCCTCCCTCCCTCTCTCACTTTGTTAATTTGTGTTGAAATTTTATGTTAGGCTCTTGGCACACCAGTTGCTCAAAGCTTTCCTTCTGTTTGGCCCCGCTGCATGAAAATGCTGCAGATCCAGGCTCTGCGGGATAGACTGTCTTCTCCAGGCTTAGACAGCCCTTTTTTTATGGTATTTGTTAAGCACTTGATATGTGTCAAACACTGTTCCCAAGTACTGGGTTAGATACAGTTTACTCAGGTTGGACACAGCCCTGGATCCTTTCATGCAAGTGATAGACATTAACCTGATTTTTGTACTTACTAGTTCCCAAAGCACTTTTTGGCAAGAGTCTATACATTTCTTCTTTAGTCACAATCCACAAAAGAAAAATGATTCAGATAAAATCCCGATTAGGATATAAAAGGATTAAAGCTCTTAGGACAGTGCTCTGCATACAGTAAGCATTCAGTAAATACGATTGAATAAAATCAGCATTGTAACCTTTCTCGGGGTTTTAAAAAAATTTATTTTTACATTCCAGAGGCGATTCTCTATTTGCACCCCTTTCCATGTGTGTGCTTTGACTGTTACTGGTATGCAAATCAGAGTGTTGGAAATCTTAGATGAATCTGTAAATTCCACAGAGCTTTAATATTTAGTGCAAGCCTTCTGAGACTCCCTTGAGTAAAATTTTGAAGGCGTTCAAAAATTGAGTTCCGGTAAGGTTCAGAAAGTGACCCGGACAGACATTTTCCCAACTCGTTTATGTTTACGATAGGTGTCACTCAGGGCCTGATGAGGATCTGGGTTTCAGCATTCATAAAATAATAATAATAATAATAATAATAGGATTCATTAAGCACTGTGCACCAAGCGCTGTACCAACTCCTGGGGTAGATATAGGATAATCGGATTGGACCCGGTCCCTGTTCCACATGAATCTCACAAGCCTAAGTGGGAGGGAGAGCAAGTATTGAATCCCTGTTCTGTAGGTAAGGAAACTGAAGCTCAGGGAAGCGACCTGCCCAAGGTCACAAAAGCAGGCAAGCGATGGAGCCGGTATAAGGATCCAGGTCGCTGTTTCCCTGGTGTCTCTGAAGAGGATCCTCATGAAAGGAATATGAAGGGCCGCAGCAAGGCTTTCTGGTCCCCATCCTGCCCACCCAGAGCCCCCATGGTATCGTCGGAGAATATCCCAGGGATCCAAAATCTTCTGGAAGAACTTCAGAATTAAGCAAAGAGACCAGCTCTTTACAGGTCTCCTTGGCCGATGCCCCTGGCACCATTGGAACCGGAGGGCCAGAGTTTGTTCCCCATAAGTTGTGCGGCAAGTGGCGACCCATCCTGCTCTGTTGCTGAAGAGCTCATTTCCTTGTTTTGATCTGTATCTGCCTACAGTTTATGCCCGGCAGTTGAAAATACCGGTTTCCACAGTTAGTCTCTGCAATCCGATTCTTGTGTTTCCTGCTTGATTAGCTGGCACTAGAATGACATTTTTCTGACTTGTGTTCTTGTGGGCCAGCAGCAGTCCCAGGCCAGGACCAGGATCTCTTCAGATGTTTCCAGGCTCATTTTGCTTGGATGACTTTGTCCATTGACCCCAAGTGCTTAGGACAGTGCTCTGCACCTAGTAAGCACTCAAAAAGTACTCCAATGGTACTTATTGACTGCTTGCTGTGGACAGACGACCGTACTAAGCGCTTGGGAAAGTACAATACAGTAGAGGAAAGCCCAAATATAGAGGAGAGCCCGGCACCTCAAGAATCCCATTTGTCTTTGAAAGTTAAAGTAATGAATTAATCAATCAGTCAGTGGTATTTATTGGGTCCTTATTGTGCAGAGCACTGTGATATTTCAGTATTTCAAATAAGCGCAACACCATTCCAGCTCAACTTTTTTGTTTGTCTAAACAGACTCTTGCTCACCCTCTTTAAAAAAAAGGCCACACCAAAACAAAAAATCCCAACAAACTTGTTTTCTTAAAGCAAGAATTTTCTTCAGAATTAGCCATTTTCAGAAGCACATCATCTTTGCAGGTGCCTTGGCAGGTTTAATAGGCTCCAGGAGGAAAAGAAAATCAATCAATCAATCAATCGTACTTATTGAGCGCTGGCTGTGTGCAGAGCACTGTACTAAGTGCTTGGGAAGTATAAGTTGGCAACATATAGAGACAGTCCCTACCCAACAGTGGGCTCACAGTCTAAAAGAATACCCAAAACAAAAAAAAAAAAACAAACAAACAGGAAAAAACTAAAAGCCGAGTCCCTCGACCTCCGCTATTCCCATCCCCCGGGCCGTTTTTCCTTCCACTCTATTCACTCCAATTTAATGCAGAAGTTTCTTTCTTTCTCTTGCGAAAGGAATTAGCAGTCGGGTAAGAAGAGCGGTGATCTCCTCATGGGCCACAAGGGGGCGCTCGGCCTCCACTAACGAGGCTTCTACCCCGACAAAGAATTTGCGCTCTGCCCACTTGGGGAAAAGCTGAAAGGTACTAATTTTAATTGGCAGTCCAGGCCCTTGGGAGTAGTTCTGTCAAAATATTTCAATAGTTCCCTCGCTGCCTTTAAAAATACAGGTGCCCTATGTGTGGCTCGTCAGTATGGAGGGGGGAGGCAATGGAAATGGAATGACCCTCTCCCTCAATTCCCACCCCTCCCACTTCTGGGCTCTGCTACCCCAACCCCCTCCTGGCAATTTCTGTCGAAGAGGCAGGGTAGGGAGGAGAAGGGCTTCTGCTCTGACCATTGGGATCTTGCAGAAACCACCCTGGGGGTTATATTTACCAAGGCTTCCTTCCCCCCCAAAAATCAATCAATGCATTTACAGACGACTTACCGTGTGCAGGGCACTGTCCTTGGCACTTTGAGAGTACAACACACTAGAGTTGATAGACACCATCCCTGCCCTCAAGGAGCTTACAGTGTATTGGGGGAGATGGACCTTAAAATCAATTATAGGTAGGGGAAACGGCAGAATATAAGTGCTGGGGTGGGGCCAGGGGTGTGGGTAAGTATCGAAGCGCTAATGGGGGACGGACTCATGTGTCTAGGCTACACTGAAGGGAGGGAGAATAGGATGGGGAGATGAGAGGTTGGTCAGAAAAGGCTGAAGCTCGGGGCATTTTCTTCCAGGTGATACGCTGGCCTGGCCAAGGTGGACTGTTTCAAAGGTAGCCACCAGAACAGGGCAAGATTAAAGAGGGCAACTCAAACTGAGGGTAAGACCCACTTGCTCTCTTGTGCACGAACCCTACGTGGCCTTTAACTGGGCTGCTAATAGAACTGTCCTTATACAAGTGTGTGTGTGTGTGTGTGTGTGTGTGTGTGTGTGTGTGTGCGTGCACAAGTACAGATGAACTGTGTGAAGTTCTGAAATATGTGCCTGGGAGTCAGAGGGCCCGGATTCTAATCCCTGATCTGCCACTTGTTTGCTGTGTGCCTTTAGGGAAGTCTCTTTACTTCTCTGTGCTTGTTTCCTTATTCGTAAAAAGGGGATTCAATACCAGTTCTCTTTCCTCCTTAGATGGTGAGTCCCATGTGGGACAGGGACTGTGTCTCACCAAATTAGTTTGTATCTATCATGGTGCTTAGTACAGTGCTTGGCACATAGTGCTTAACAAATACCATTATATTATTCTGGAACAAGAAACGAAGGGAATCCTCTTGGAGTCCTCCAGACCTCTGCTTTTTGGGGCAATTTGGGATTGGAATGTCAACTCCTCCAAGCCTCCATAGAGGTCATCTGCTCTGTGTTGTTCTACTCCCTGGAGGGAAGCCACCTCACAGAAGGGGTGCTTGGTTTTATTTGGATTTGCTGTACAGGCCCAGGGAACTGGTCTCCGCAGTGCTCGCGTTGGGCACAGGCAACCTCCCTCCTCTCCCATTACTCCGCTCCAGCAGCTGGAGGGTTCTGGGGCTGGGCAGTGGTGGCAGTGGTTTTACCTCCTTCCCTTCCCCACAGCACCTGTGTATATGTATATATGTTTGTACATATTTATTACTCTGTTTATTTATTTATTTTACTTGTACATATCTATTCTATTTATTTTATTTTGTTAGTATGTTTGGTTTTGTTCTCTGTCTCCCCCTTTTAGACTGTGAGCCCACTGTTGGGTAGGGACTGTATATGTTGCCAATTTGTACTTCCCAAGCGCTTAGTACAGTGCTCTGCACATAGTAAGCGCTCAATAAATATGATTGATGATGACGATGGTGGCATCTGTCCCCGTTCAGGGAAGGGTACTGATGCCTTTTGTCGTTTAACGCCCAGTGGTTTCTCACAGGACTAGCTCCTTCAGACTGGATACTAACATACTTTTCAGAGGCTGGGGCACCTTTTCAGTCCCTCGGTGGTATTTATTTGGCATCTGTTGTGTGGACTGTTTGAGAGAGAGTACTGAAGAATGAGCCCTGCCTTCAAGAAGCTGGAAGTGGAGGGTGGGGAGGAACTGGGCATTCGGGTGGGCATGAGATAGGTGCTACTTGAAGTCTGCTGTCTCCGCCCCAGCTTTACCAGCAGAGGGACACTGGCTTGAGGAAATCACCAAGTGCTCCAGCTGCAGAGCTTCAAGTTTTGCCCACACCATACTGTACTCTTGCTGTGGGATCAGCTCT
Organism: Tachyglossus aculeatus; assembly: GCF_015852505.1. NCBI lineage: Eukaryota > Metazoa > Chordata > Mammalia > Monotremata > Tachyglossidae > Tachyglossus > Tachyglossus aculeatus. The sequence goes on from NC_052101.1 coordinate 786,611, forward strand.
ACCTGTTCTTGTGCGTGTATGCACCCCTCCAACACGTGTGCACGTACACACACACACCGCCCCCCCCTTCCCATCTCCCTCTTTTTCCTAGTTTGGGGTCTCAGCTCATGTCTAGGGGTCCCTGCTGGAGATGGGATGATTTTGTTGGTGACTGGCTAAAACCCAATTTGTATGCAGAGATCAAGCCCAGCTCTCAGTCTGCCCTCTCCCAACTCCTTTCCCTCTCACCTTCCTCTGGTGATGGATTGGGGGTCAGGGACAAGGAAAGGCAGAGCTGCCCAAACACCTGTTCAGCCAGTGAAAGGTAAGGGAGAGTCCCACGGCAGACCTAGGCCTGCTTTTCTCCTGTTTAGCCCAGTGAAAGTGGCAAGATTCCCATGCCATCCCCAGCCTGCTTTCTTCCTGCTCAGCCCGGTTGAAGTGGCAAGATTCCCACGCCATCCCCAGCCCGCTTTCCTCCTGCTCGGGCCTGCTAAGAGTAGCCAGATTCTCACACCAATCCCAGCCCATTTTCCTCCTGTTCAGCCCGGTAAAAGTGGCAAGATTCCCACACCATTCCTAGCCCGCCTGCCTCCTCACTCTCTGCCCTCGAAAGAACTCCCCTCCCCCTGCTCCCAGGAAGCGGCATCTAATTTTGGAAGTTTTGTTTTTGTTACGCCTTTTTCCAAAATTTGCAGTGCGTGGGCTGAAGTTGAAATAGTTTTTAGTAATTTGTCCTGGGACCCAAAAGAACACATTTCTCTCTCCCCACTCTTTCTCCGCCATCTTGCCATACCCCAAACAGTTGGCCGTCCAGTGCTGCAGGGGTATTTAGGGTATTTATTTCACGGGCACTGCCACAGCCTCTGCACGGGAAATGCTGAGGGCGACCAGACTCGTAGGAAGAGCGGAGGAAGAGGAAGGGAAGATAGCAAGTCCTGTCTTAGCTTGAGGGGCTGGGAGTCCTAGGGCAGACTAATTTAACTGTTGGACAAACAAGAGTCATGCAAGCAGCAGCCAACACTTAATCATTAACACAGTGGAGATGACTGCCCCTTGCCCCTATCTCAATCACGTGGCAGTGTTTCTGCGATCACTTTTTTTATTGAAAAGTTGCCCCCTGGCATCTGGTGAACACCCACCCTGGAAAGGAAAGTAGCACCTCATCTTCAGGGCTGATCTGAGCCCAAAACAGGCAAGTCCAAAATCCACGTACCTACCCTCCGCTTCAAATTGAACTGTTAAGATTTGGTCGTTCCCTAGAATAATAGTAATAACAATGGTATCTAAGTGCTTACTCTGTGTCAAGCACTGTTCTAAGTGCTGAAAATTAGCCATCTCCTTTTTTTTAAGAACTCTGTAGGGTGCGGGAAATCCAATATACCCCTTTCCCCCCACCTCCCTGTCCTTTGCTCTGGGGATTAATAGAATATTATTCCTCATGGAGGATAAGGGAATTCTCCCACTCCACCCCTTTTATCTGGGAAGGAAGGAGAAAGGTTTGAATGGACAGTGGAGCCAGACTTAAAAACCATGCAGCTGTTGGATAGTCACTTCAGGCAGATTTTATTAATCATATACATTCCACATAAGCTTGAACTGGTATTTATTTCGGTTCAGTTGTAACATAGCACGATAAAAATCAAAGCACGATCCTCGGAAAGAAAGCAGGCAATCACCATTCAATAAACACACTTGATTTATTTTGTATAAAAAGGGTTAAAGTTTACAACCAAACTTTTATAAAAAGTTTAGCATGATTAAGTACATCATTACACTTTTTGCAGAAATGCACATCTCTGCCACTATACAAGAAAACTCTAATTAAAGAGTTCACAAGGTTTCACTCAATATATTTATATATATAAATATATACACAGCATTCAGTAGGTGTGTCAAAAAAAGTAATTTCTGACCAAAAGACTTCATTTAGTAACTGAACACTGAACCCTTCTAGTACTCACGCTCTGCCTTTAAAAAAAGGCAAAGTCTGCTTCAAATGGGCAGTTCCCTGTGAGTTTGTGTTTCACTCCCCAGGTTGGGAATAGTAAGTATATAAAGAAAACCTTCCAACTGCAGAAAGGGCATTTAAAGTCTCTTCATAAATAACTAAAAATCAGTCCCGGTCCAGAGCACACTGGGGATGATCATTCAACTGTTTTCTTCTTTTAACCTTTCCTTTTTTTTTTTTTAAGTTCATTTAATTAGCTGTTGTGCTCCCTCTAAAAGGATGAAAAATAAGCTCAGCGCTTGAAAAGGTCCTGTAGAATTTTTTTTTTTTTTGTTGTGCAAAAAGGGAGTCACGAACACCTGCAAGAGATTGAGAAGGGAGAGAGAAAGAAAGAGGCGTGTTTAAGAGAACGTAACCTAAGGGCAGAGAGATCTGGCCAGACTGGCGCCAGGGAGGAAGCCACAGTTTGAACACTTAAACCAAACACTCCAAGATTGGGCAAACCCTGGCGTCCAGATGCGCGCGCGCGCGCGTACACACCCCCGTCTCCTCCTTCCGCCCCCACCCCCCAAACCCCCCCCAGCAGCACAAATTAAACACTGAAATAACATTCGCTCAGAGGAAAAGACTTGTCAATCCAAGGTCTCGTTTGGATTCCGAATGCCAGAACACAGAGGCGCCAGTCTGCCTCCTGCAACAATTATTTGATTAAAAGCAGCCCTCTCATTGAGCAGATAGTGAAGGCACAAACCCACATCCTCAAATGGAAGCTCAGTGGGATGGCAAGTATTGGGCGGGGGGTGGGGGGCACCAATCCCCACCCGGGGCCAGACAGCTCCAGGTTGGGGGACAGGATTGCCCTGGAATTTGCGAAAAACACAGTGGTGGTGGTGGTGGTGGTGGCCAGGGCGACTGGGAGTGGGGCCCACTGGGTCCGGCTGGCGGGCAAACAAGCAGGCAGTCCCTTAAGGGGCCAACTCGGACTTCGTCGGGGCCACCGCCTCGGTGAACCCCACTATCCCTCGGGGTCACTTTTCCGCCTCTAGAAAACAAGGCATCCCACGCTACAACTTGATCGGGTCGAGGGAGACCAGATGGACTATCTAAGCGTGTGAACGGGCTCTACTTCCCAACCATGAGCCCGGATTTGAATTTTCCCAGTAGGGACGGGCGTGCATCCGTCACCCAGCACTTCAAGCCCCGCAGGACCCCGCATCACTCACCATTTGTTTAGCCACAAAGTGCTTTGCTGTCATTTGACATTAGGTCTGAGGGAAATTCAGAAGCCTGCGGGAGGAAGAGAGGCACGGGGTTAGCAAGGAGCAGCTTGGAAAGGCCCGCGGGAGGCTACCCGCGACGTGAAGTTCCAGGTCACATGCCACGCACGGGCCCAGCGAGACCTGACTTCACGTCAGGAACTTCTGAAGTTTCTCAACTGCCCCGATCTGTCACAGACGGACTTTACAACAAAAAGGCCATCACCCTGGCAGGCAACCGTCTCTCTCTCTAATGACCTCAGCACCGATTCCCGAAAGGCCCGCGTTCACGAGTGGGGTGGGGCGGAGAGGGGAAGGAGGTGGGGAAGGGGACTTGTACTTCCCAAGCGCTTACTACAGTGCTCTGCACATAGTAACCGCTCACTAAATACGACTGATTGATTGATTCGGCCGTGGGCATTTACCTGGAAGGACAGGATACTGATGTCCGTGTTTAAGGTGGTCAGGGGCGTCCTGGAAACCGGGTTTTGGCCGGGCCTCTGGTGGTGGAGGCTGACGATGGTGGGGTGCGAGTCCAGGGCGATTTGCAGGTCCAGGATGTAGTCGATAACGTGCTGCAGGATTTCCATCTTGCTCACTTTCTTGTTCTGCGGGATGCTGGGCACCAGCTCCTTCAGCTTGGAGTAGCAGTCGTTCATGTTGTACAGCAGGCTCAAGGGGTCGTCCACGGGCGTTTTGCTCCGGGCGATGCCCACGCTGTGGTCGGAGAGGCTGTTTTTCCTGGCGGACCTCACGGGGCTGAAGGCTTTCATGGTGGAGGCGGCAACAGGCGGACAGAGAGATGGAGAGGGAGAGAAATAGGGACAGAAGGAGAGAGGCGGAGGGGTCGTAGAGGCTTCGGCGAGGACGATGCCTGCAACCGGTCAGTCGCTCGGTCTCTCCCTTCCTTTTTTTTTTTCGGTTTTCCCGTCGCCCCCTCCCTAACCCCGTCTTCCCACCGCTCCCGGGCTCCGAGTGGCGCTGGCGGCGGGCCGCGGCCGCCTTTATCAGTTCCCGCAGGGGCGCCCAGAGCCCGCCCCCGCCCCCGCCCCCGCCCATTGGCGGAGCCGCGCGTCCGTCACGCCAGGCGCGCCTTCCTATTGGCGGAGGCCGCTCGGCCCTTCCGCGTTCTGCCCGGCTCCGAGGGGGCGTGGCCTCCTGCCCAGCTGGGCTGGTAAATAGTAGAAGGGGGCAGCCGGGCCTCGCCCGCCCACCGCGGGACTGCAACCCAAAATCCGCCTTCCTCAATTAACGCCGGCAGGATCCTCACTCACTACCCGGCACCGGCCCCTCCAACCGGAGCCTGCGGAGCCCCCAGAGACGCGGTCGCAGGTCCCCCTCTCCATCCCCCCCATCTTACCTCCTTCCCTTCCCCACAGCACCTGTATATATGTTTGTACATATTTATTACTCTATTTATTCTACTTGTACATATCTATTCTATTTATTTTATTTTGTCAGTATGTTTGGTTTTGTTCCCGGTCTCCCCCTTTTAGACTGTGAGCCCACTGTTGGGTAGGGACTGTCTCTATATGTTGCCAATTTGTACTTCCCAAGCGCTTAGTACAGTGCTCTGCACATAGTAAGCGCTCAATAAATACGATTGATGATGATGATGACTGTCTATATGTTGCCAATTTGTACTTCCCAAGCGCTTAGTACAGTGCTCTGCACATAGTAAGCGCTCATTAAATATGATTGATTGATTGATTGATTGACAGGGCACTTAGTGCCCGGGTCCCGGCTGGGCCTCCACGAGCGGAGGAAACGGGGAGAAACTCGGACCTCTCCCCCTTCTAGACTGCGGGCCCGTTGTTGGGTTGGGACCGTCCCTATACGTTGCCGAATTGTACTTCCCAACCCCCGCACACAGTAAGCGCTCACTAAATACGATTGAATGAACGAACTGGAATGATGTGAGCCCAATGTCGGGTAGGGACTGTCTCTATATGTTGCCAATTTGTACTTCCCAAGTGCTTAGTACAGTGCTCTGCACATAGTAAGCGCTCAATAAATACGATTGATGATGATGATAGAAACCGCCCAACGAGTATCCGTCTCAGTGGAACTTTCAATCTCTCTCCGGGCACACAAACCGAAAGCTTGAAAATCCGCTTTCCCCTTCACGACCGGAACAGGGCTATTCTAAGTGAGCCTCTTAATCGGAGATCATCGAGTAGGTCTGCGCGGTGACACGCATTTACATACGTTGCCCATGAAAGGCTCCCGGCTTGCTCCCTTTCGTACATACGGTTGGGTACGGCAATTAATTATGCACGAAGAATTGTTTCTGGTGACACATTTAAGTACCTGCTATGCCTCCAAAGCTTGGCGACAGGTAATTATTGCCGCGACCAATAACAAACATCCTCAAGTAACATCTAAATAAAAAAAGGGGACATTGTGCATTAGGCTAGTTTAGGACTGACTGAAGCCGCAGTTTTCCTGCCGTCAGTCGTAAATAAAAGGACTGATTACCCCCCACTTACGTGGACAAACCAAAAGAGACAAAGAATACATTCTCTCCTAGGGCATTTTACCTGATAGGCGAACAAATCTATTTTTCTCGATCCTAGTCTTAGGATTTTTGCGATACCAGTGAGCGAATTAGTGAACTGGGACAATCATTATGCAGTTATTTGATTTCTGGTTCATCTTCGTTCCCCATCTTCACCCCCCTCTACTAGAAAAGGGAGCTGGAGGCGGCCTACAGGGTGGCCGGGAGACTGAGGCAGCCATGTACATCTGGGTCAGTAGCTTGGGGGGGGGGGAGGTGTCTTTCTCCCCGCCCCCCATTCCCCCCCCCATTTCATTTTGCATTCCTCAGATGCTGTTGGGGAGGTCTCCCACGGCTCATTTTGCCGGCCGAACAGCTCATTGCCCCAGGGCTTTTATCTGGGGCCGAACTGTAGGCGGTGCTGAGGTTTGTAGTTCCTCAACATCATCCGGACATTTGGAAATGTTGGGGGGGGAGGGGGGGTGCTTCGCCTCCTTTCCACCCTAGTCAGGAAATATATCTCACCGCCCTTGTACTGTCAAACGCCATCGCAAAGGAAAGCTTGCATGACAAAAATTAAACTCGCCCAAATAAAAGAAATGACACCCCCCCCCCCCCCATCCTGCCACCCTTGTCCTTTGCAGCATCGGATTAACAATCCCTTCTAATATTGTCTGGAAGTGATTTCGGTTACCCGGCTCCCCAGTTTTACCCCTTTGATGTGCTTTGTTTATGCGCATGTGTTTCTGTCAGAAGTGCCATGGTGGAACAGACTTTGTTTTGACACTATTTTGCTGCATGATGTTATACCCTGACTATTTTACAATAATAGCCAACGCAAACAAACATCTTCACGTTTCCCGCGTTATTATTTGCGACTCTTGACGATCTCGGGCATTTCCCGAGAACCGTCCACACTGAGGTTATCACCCGCCTGGGCACATTTCCTCGCCCTTGAAGCGCCGCCTCAGCCAGTTAAGTTCTTGTCCGGCGATGAGGTGGGGAGCTGGGGAGCTGGGGGGGTATATTTTATAAAATAGTCGCCCATCGGGGCTAGTATGCGACTTTTCGGGTGGCCCGACTTTGCATCCCTGATTGGTAGAGGGCACCGTGAGATCACGTCGAAGGCCTTGCGAGGACATGTAAATGAAGGGATTGTAAAATACCGGGTTCGGTCCTTTCATTACTGGTTCCTCGCTCGTCTTCGGGCCCACTCCCGCTATCCTGCTGTTGGAAGGCCCGGCTGCGGGGGCCCTTTTTAGGCGGGTGTGAGGGGGTGTGAAGCACGGTTGGGGCTGAGGACCGAAGGGGCTTTTCCTTCCCCGGGAGGGGTTATCATCATCATCATCATCAATCGTGTTTATTGAGCGCTTACTATGTGCAGAGCACTCTACTAAGCGCTTGGGAAGTACAAAGTGGCAACATATAGAGAAGCAGCGTGGCTCAGTGGAAAGGGCCCGGGCTTTGGAGTCAGAGGTCATGGGTTCGAATCCCGGCTCCCCCACACGTCTGCTGTGTGACCTTGGGCAAGTCACTTAACTTCTCTGAGCCTCAGTTACCTCATCTGTAAAATGGGGATTAAGACTGTGAACCCCACATGGGACAACCTGATCACTTTGTATCACCCCCAGCGCTTAGAACAGTGCTTTGCACATAGTAAGCGCTTAACAAATGCCAACATTATTATTATTATTATTATAGAGACAGTCCCTACCCACAGTCTAAAAGGGGGAGACAGAGAACAAAACCAAACATACTAACAAAATAAAATGAATAGATATGTACAAGTAAGATCGAGTAATAAATATGTACAAACATATATACATATATACAGGTGCTGTGGGGAAGGGAAGGAGGTAAGATGGGGGGGATGGAGAGGGGGGCGGGGGGGAGGGGAAGGAAGGGGTTGCCGTGGAGCGTCCCGGGGCTCGCCTCTCTCCTCTCCCCGCCAACCGCGGGGTCCGAGGCGACGGGAGGGAGGGAGCGGGCGGGTTGGGGGGGGGGGGGGAGGTGAGGCCTGGAGGAGAGCGGGGGCGGGGGTGGAATTCTCCAGGTCCTCCTCGCACATCTGGCGCAATTGGGATTTCTCTCCTTTCTTCCCCCCGGTTTTGTTCTCACAGCTGTGTCCATTCCGCCAGTGACCCCCCGAGTGATCCCTGACAGGTGATGAATTGGCAGGCCCGGCCGGGGCCGCGAGCCCCGAGCAGACTCTCTGGCGCCAGGCGCGTGACGCCGCCCATTCACCGCCGCCCTCCGGCCTCGTCCTCGCGGCGCCGCTCGGGCGGCTGCCATGGCAACGGCGCTGTCACTCAGCGCGCGCTCCCAGCTGATGCGGGCCTCCACGAGGCCCGAGGCCCGGGCCGCACCGCTCCGCACCGCTCCGCACCGCACCGCACCGCACCGCACCGCACCGAAGAAATAAAGAAAGACGGAAGAAAACAGAAACCTTCCGCCTCCAGTTCTCTCTTGCGAGGAACTTGAAGCACAGTAGAGTGTCCCGTTGGGGACTTCATCGTCCTCATCAATCGTATTTATAGAGCACTTACTGTGTGCGGAGCACTGTCCTAAGCGCTTGGGATGTACAAATTGGCAACATATAGAGACAGCCCCGACCCAACAGTGGGCTCACAGTTGTGGACTTCTGTGCAGCTTTTTAAATTCTAACTGTTATTACTTTTCCGGCGATCAGGACGGGGAGCCCAGGGGGCCGGGGGGCCAACCCAAACCCCCGCTGAACCCCGAGGTCGCCCCCGCCGCCCCCAGGGAGGGCATTTCTCTCTTCTAGACTGTGAGCCCACCGTTGGGTAGGGACCGTCCCTATATGTTGCCAACTTGTACTTCCCAAGTGCCTAGTACAGTGCTCTGCACACAGTAAGCGCTCAATAAATACGATTGATTGATTGATTGATTTCTCTCCCTTCCCCCTTGTCCCAGGCCCCGGGGCTTGGCCTCAAATTTTTCCAGAGACATTCCCGGGGAGAAGGCCTGCAAGCCCGGCTCACCCTTTCCGTGCCAGGGACCGGGGGCGCCAAGGCAAACCCCTCGCTTCCACCCAGAACTGCCATTGCCTTGGATTAGAAAGGCTGAAAGGGGGGGTAAATGCAAAGTTAATTTGCAGACGGACCTGCCGCTGATTTATCTTGAAGGGAAAATTCCCAATTAAAAAACAGAGCCAAACATTCCCAGAGTGTTTATAACACCTGGACTTCTAACTGATGGACCACCGTAGTATGCCCGAGTTCTAGGATACTTATTTATCAAAATCTCACTCAAAGCAAAGGTATCTGCTGGGTTCAAAAAAAAAAACCGTTTCTGATTATGTTATCTAGTCGAGCAGAGTTTGGGGTGGTTGGAAAACGGCATCTGGATTACATAAAAGCTTGAATTTTTACTTTCTGTGTTTTGTTTAATACCTTGGCAAGAGACAGCCAAGAACCTGAAACAAGATAATAGAATCCAATTTTAGGGAGGAGACTGACATGGAGCGAAACCCCATGCTGCCGCTCACCTCCCACCCCCCCCTTCAGAAATGTGCTTCATTTGGTATTTTTGGTTGCATTTTTGAAGATTCTACCCATCGCCCTACCTCCCACTCCATTTAAGGTATAAGCATTAAATTTGCACGAGCAAAAGTGTTTCAACTTCTGAAACCGGATTTCATGTCGATCCTTGTCTGAACCCATGGCAATTGGGTGTAATTCCCCCTGGAATCCCAAGGATGCCCTATTTGTCGAGATTTTTAAGTGTACCTGATAAAATGTGCTAAATCCAATTGCTTTCAAACTGTCTGATCCCATTCGAGAGATCACATTTCAGATTTGTTCAAAGAAAGCAAAGTTGGAGAAGTTTTTGGAGGGGCTGATTAACTAGCAGCATTGCAAATATTTAGTTACAAATGCTGTGAAGTGCAGCGATCTGGAACAGCGTTTTGCTTTCACAAAGGATTTTCCTGTTACTTTTGTTCCGGTCACAAAATTAAAAAGAAAATGAAGTCGGGAGAGATAAGGTCTGGAAAACAGTCTGGAGCTGCCAGTGTGTTGGTGGGAGCTCTGCAGGCTGGCGTCAGGAAGTCTGCACCGCCGCCGCCGCCGCCTTCCCGGACTGTTGATGCAGCTTTGTGCAGCTGCGCTCAGGACAATTAGCGGAGAAACAATCCTGCTTGGAGGCAGCAGCCTCTTCCCTTCAAAGTGCTTTTCTAGACCGATCCCCTCACAGCTCCATGCTGGAAATCCAATCACAAGCCGACCACTGTTTGGCCAACATCATCTGGGGGAATTCATTACCATCCATCTCCAAGAGGCAACAAGAGCTGTTTTGTCCAGAATTAAACTACATCTTAATATTATAATGTAGCACACAAAGGAAAACCCGAGTCCCCAGCTTTTGAGTCCCTAACAAGAAACACATTGTGCGGGATATTTTTTTTTTTTTTTTTTTGGCCGAAACCACGTATGCACTTCTGGTTGGGATAAAGTTAGCAAACACAATGACTTCAGTTTGAAGGAACCCAAGTAGCCCAGAACCCACGTGCCCCCGAACGTCCATGAAGTGAGTTGGTTCACCTCGTCCTCTTCTGGAGTGCTCTTGCTATCTACACTATGCTCTCCTCCTCCCAGCCGCTCTCTCACTTCCTCCACGACAAGCGCTCCACGGACAACTCATTTTAACCAAGGGCCTTTAAGCCAGAGCCGGTCACTCGGTGGTTGTTTTTAGAATCTTATCAGGTGGTCCCTAGACTGGGCGCAAGGGAAGCCTTTAGTAACCCATCCCACACTACACTGCAAGGATGCTAACAAGCACGCACAGTTTCCGGGTGTCCTCTCTGAGACCCATCACTAAGTGGGGGGGGGGGGGTTCCAGCCCCACATCGGGGGCGGGGGTGGTGGTCCGGAGGGATGGGGAGCAGCGCCTAGTAACGCAAGCACGAAACTTTTAGACGCAGTGGGGAAGGGGTGGGTATGGTCAGGAGTTTCGTTTTCCCGGAAGAGGAAACCTAAGAAGTCCCAGTCTGTTGTTCACGTGCCTTTGTGACCTATAATCATTAACCCCTGGTTGACCTCTCAGCAGTGGACCAGACCTCCTCAGTTTCCTTACTTTGGCCCAGTCTCTATGTTGGGTCCATCCTCAGTCTAGGTCTAGAGTTTTTTTGGAGCGGGGGCTTTCCACTGCCTAGCTTTCCCCCGGCCCCTGGAGGAGGAGCCGTACAGCCCCGGCTAACTTCGTGCCAGAGCTTAGCGCATGCCACAAATGAGCAAATGCTCTGGAGCCTCGTGCGCTCGCATCCCAAGGCGGCTCCAGAGGTGCGTCATGAGGTGGAGTGGGGGCAGCCCTGATGCAGTGACCCACGGGGGCCGATGGTGTTTGGAGGGGGTCTGTGTGATGCCGGGCAAGTCAGTGCTGGCCTGGGGACAGTCCTGACTCTGGGAGACTTGACATTCTCTTGGAACTTGGAGTCGGGAAGTCTCTGGGAGGGGCCTTTAGAGACAGGAATCTGTCACTGGGCATGACCCCTTTGCCCTTTGGGTAGGGGGTGGAGAAGAGAGTGCAGGTCATTCTGGTCATGGATTGGGTGTGTGGTTCCAGCCAAATTCATGGCCAGAAAATCCCCCTCCCCCCACCCCACTCTCCAAGGGGTAAAGTGGATTTGCCTATATAAGGAGGCAAAACCCCTGCACTCTGCAAAGTGTCGTTCTGCCCCCACTACCTAACCCACCCAGTAGCCAGCTGCAGCTCTTGGGGTGCAGATTGGCAGATTGGACATTCTCTTTTGTGGGGTTTGGGAGCAGGGTTTGAGCGTTTGGGCCTATTTGAAACTGCCGATGTCCACTGAACTCTGTCAACCAGCAAATAAAGACCCCCCCGTCAGAAGTTTGACTGACATGAGTACCATACTGAAAGCATCATCAGTCAGTCGTATTTACCCAGTGCTTGCCATGGATGGAGCACTTTAACAAGTGAGTGTTAGGAGAAAAACAACAGAATAGTAGATATGATATTAATGTCAGTCTCCCCCCTCTAGACTGTAAGCTCATTGTGGGCCGGGAACATGTCTACCAACTCTGTTGTACAGTGCTCCGCCCATGGTAAGCATCCAATATATACCACTGGTGGTGATGATGTGATCCCTGCCCTCAAGGAGTTCTTGATCTGGGAAATGAGAGAGTGTACAGCAGGATTGTAGTTGATGAACTCTCATGGAAAATAGTTGGTGGCATGACCACAGACTGCACTGGCTATCCAGCCGTCTCCCCAAGAGCCCTGAGGATGGCATCGGGCCCAGGTGAGAGAGTGTGGCTGTTTTGGGACAGGCCACCAGTGCTCTCTGCCTTGTATTGACCCGTTCTCTGCAAACTTTCCCCTTCCCCTAGAGAAGCAGTGTGGCTCAGTGGAAAAGAGCACGGGCTTTGGAGTCAGAGGTCATGGGTTTGAATCCCGACTCCACCACATGTCTGCTGTGTGACTTTGGGCAAATCACTTAACTTCTCTAAGCCTCAGTTACCTCATCTGTAAAATGGGGATTAAGACTGTGAGCCCCACTTGGGACAACTTGATCACCTTGTATCCCCCCAGCGCTTAGAACAGTGCTCTGCACATAGTAAGCGCTTAATAAATGCCATTATTATTATTATTATTATTATTATTATTATTATTCATCTTGTACTCTTTGCTTCTCCCAAGTCCACTTTCTGGCTGTACCCCACCCTTATCTTGCCTCCTCTTGACTCCTAGCTCATGTGGTCCTCAAGGCTTGGAAGGCTTGGAATGCACTTCCTTCCCAAATCCAGATGACCTCAGTCCCTCTCCTCCCCCATACCCATCTTCAAAACCTCCACAAACAAGACTTCTGCCACTCGTTATCTTTACCCCGATTTTTATCGATCTTCCGCTGCCCATTCCCAGCACATGTGGATGTAAGAACATTTCACTTTAATTGGATTCCACTGCTTGTGAATATTTGTCTTCCTTCCCATTAGAGGGTAAGCTACCTGAAAGCAGAGAGTATGTCTTGGTCTTCTGTTGTATTTCCCAGGCATTAGAAGACACACTGCATTCAATAAATACCATTACTCCTTCTCCTCCTCCCCCTCCTCCTGCCACCCCCCGGGTTGTGTTGAAAAGGCAAAGTAGAGATGAAAGGCTGCTCATCCTTACTACTGTGTTTTCTTGTAAACCACAGTTGGTTGGCAAATATAGCCACAACTTGGGTTTTGTTACCAGAAATTGGATTGGCCAAAAAAAATACAAACTCCAACTTTAGAAACTTTTAATTTTCTAGCTTCAGACTAGTTGCTGTGAATTTTTTTCCCAATTGGAGTCTCACTCAGATGAAGTGTTCATATTGTGTTTGCTCTCCCTTCAGAACACCAGCCCTGTTCATCTGAGGACACTTTGAAGCTGTCGGAAAGACTTCGAAAAAGCTGCCCTAAAAATCACATCTGGTAAACACTGGTTATCTTTTACATCTTTCAGGAGAATCTTCTTGGCGTTGCAAGTTTTGGGGTAAGAAATGATGGTGAAGTCTTCCATTGAGATCAATGGATGAGAAAAACCCAAATTTGCCAGTTTCTAGGTATCCCCTTCCTAAAAGCGCACATCCTCCATGTAGCCTTCAGGATGCCATTACAGTCTCATCAACCCAATAGCCACCAGTGGCACCAACTAATCCTCTAGGGTGGGGCTTTAAGACATTTAATTAATCAGCTCTCTCCTTCCTATCTTACTTTGATGATCTCCTACTACAACCCAATCAACACCCTTTGCTCCTCTAAAACCAACCTATTCTCTGTACCTCAGTCTTGGCTACCTTGCCATAATCTCGGCTACCTTGCCACCAACCCCTTGGTACATCCACCCCCAAGCCTGTGACTCCCACCCCCGGCATATCTGACAGATTACCACTCTCCCCACCCTCAAAACCCTCCTAAAATCACATCCCTTCCAAGAGGCCTTCCCTAACCAAGTCCAAATGTCCCCCAATTTTCCTTCATTTTTGCATTGCCTAGGCACTTGGATTTTCACCCCACCCCCAGAGCACCATAATGATAATAATGATGGCATTTATTAAGTGCTTACTATGTGCAAAGCACTGTTCTAAGCGCTGGGGAGGATATAAGATTATCAGGTTGTCCCATGTGAGGCTCACAGTTTTAATCTCCATTTTACAGATGAGGTAACTGAGGCACAGAGAAGTCAAGTGACTTGCCCAACGTCACACAGCTGATAAGCAGCGGAGCCAGGATTAGAACCCATGACCTCTGACTCCCAAGCCCCAGCTCTTTCCACTGAGCCTCGCTGCTTCTACATAACCCTCTGTAATTTATTTAAATGTCTGTCTTCCCCGGTTGTCTACAAGTTCCTGGGTGGGCAGATTGTTTCTACCTACTCTATTGTACTGTACTCTCCCAAGCACTTATTACTGTGCTCTGCACACAGTAAGCGCTCAATAGATACCATTGATTAGTTGATTGATTGACTGATTAGGGAATTTGAGTTTTTGAGGGAGGAAGAAGTGGAAGGGAATGGAAGAAGGAGGGAGAGAAGAGAAGGAGAGAAAAAGAAGGGAGAGGAGAAGGGTTGCGTCCTTCAATCAGAAGCATTTATTGGGTGCTTCCTCTGTGCAGTGCTCTAAACTAAGCATTAGGGAGAGTTAGTGGTAAAGTTAGTAGTCATAATCCCTGCTCTCAAGAAGCTATAACATTTTTTTTAATGGCATTTATTAAGTGCTTACTATGTGCAAAGCACTGTTCTAAGCGCTGGGGAGGTTACAGGGTGATCAGGTTGTCCCACGGGGGGCTCACAGTCTTCATCCCCATTTTACAGATGAGGTAACTGAGGCCCAGAGAAGTGAAGTGACTTGCCCAAAGTCACCCAGCTGACAGGTGGCGGAGCCAGGATTTGAACCCATGACCTCTGACTCCAAAGCCCGGGCTCTTTCCACTGAGCCATGCTGCTTCTCTTATTTAGTGAGGGAGAGAAACACTAAATTCATTACAGATAAGAGGAAGTACTGGAGTATAAAGCTGTGTACTTAAAGTGCTTCTGCAGTGAGCGTGAGAACCCAAGTGCTTGGGTGGCAAGGAAATGCTGACCTTGGGGAGGTGAGAGATTAATCAGGGAATGCCTCCTGGAGGAGATGTGATTTTTAGAAGGGCTTTGAAGATGGGGAGAGCAGCGGTCTGCCGAATGTGAAGAGGGGTGTGTGTTCCAAGAAGGACCCCTTTTTCCCCTCACCAGGGTTAGCAGCAAGCAGGTCCCTTTGCCCCAGCCCTGAAGGCCCCTCCCTGCCCATCTCCCTCAGCCCTGATGGCTTGTCCCTATGGGACTATTTAAATCGCTCCACTGTGACCGTCTCAAAGCAGCCTCAGCACAGAATTCCAACTCACACCCAGCCCTCATTCGTGTCTTGGGGACCCCAATCTGGACTAGAAATACGGAGAATCCATCTCACACCCAATCTCTGTTCTCAACACAGGACCCCCAGCCTGCACCCTCCTTCCTCTAGCAATGGGCTACCCCTTCCTGCACCCAACTCCCGCTAGCACTGGGGGACCCCAGCCTGCAATCAATCAATCAAAGGTACTTTTTGAACTCTTATGGTACTAAGAGCTTGGGAGAGTACAATACAACAGAGTTGGTAGACACATTCCTTGCCCCTAAGGATCTTACAGTCTAGATGGGAAGACACATATTAAAATAAATAAATTCTGGATATGCACAGAAGTGCTGTGGGGTTGAGGGTGGGTTGATTATCAAGTGCTTAAAGGGTACAGATCCAAGTTCAAAGGTGATGAATTTGAGTGAGGGAGTAGGGGCAAAGAGAGCTTAAGTGGGTAGGCCTTTTGGAGGTGATTAATATTAATTAACAAGGCTTTGAAAGTGGGGAGAGTGATGATCTGGAGTACATGGGAAGGGAGGGAGTTCCAGGTCAGAGGGAGGATGTGGGAAAGGGGTTGGTGGCGAGAGAGTCAAACTTGAGGCACGGTGAACAAGCTAGTGCTGGAGGAATGAAGGGACAGGCTGGGCTGTCGTAGGAAATCAGTGAGGTAAGATAGGAGGGAGCACCCTGATTGAGTGTTTTGATTCTAAAGGTAATTGAGTGTATGATTGATGTGGAGATGGATGGGCAACCACTGGAGGTTCTTGAGGAGTGAGGAGACGTGGATTGAGCAATATTTTAGAAAACACCTGGGCAGCAGAGTGAGGTAAAGACCGGAATGGGGAGAGACAGGAGGAAGGGAGGTGAGCGGAGAGCCTGATGCAGTAGTCAAGGTGGGAGATGATATGTGAGCCCACACCCATGACCCACTTGTTCTGGGAGGACTCCAGCCACCAGGGCACCCATGAGAACTCCAGCTGGAAGAAGGAAGAGGTAAAGCTGCCATCTTGGCTCCTCCTCCTTCTCTGTTCCAAATTCAAAGTGGGGCTCACTAGTTATATTATCCTTCCTGTCCTTATACCTGTGGGAGCCAAGCCAATGGCATCACTCACAGGAACAAGGTCCTGGTCCTAAGACCCCCAAAGCTTCCACAGACGGGATGCCTCTGAGAGCTGTCTAGCAGTTGGGTGTTTTAGTCCTGTCCTTAATACCTATTATTAGGTAGGAAGCATCTTGCTCATACACCTAGAATGAGAGGCATTAATAACCTTCTCCAAACCAGACAGTAAGAAGGGGTAAAAGAAATGTGAAATTTGGCCACATCTACACCTGCTGCTTCTATTTCCTTTCCTCCAGTTCTCTCCATGACCCCCTCCAATCTGGCTTCCACCCCTTCTCACTCCACAGAAACCACCCTCTCAAAGGCCACAAATGATCTCCTTCTTGCCAAATCCAACTGCCTCTACTCCATCTTAATCCTCCTCGACCTCTCAGCTTTCTTCAACACTGTCAACCACCTCTTCCTGGAAGCAATTTCCAACCTTGGTTTCACCGACACGGTCCTCTTCTGGTTCTCCTAACTCTCTGGCCACTCATTCTCCATCTCTTTTGCGGTCTCCTCCTCAGTCTCCCACCTCCCGCAAGATTCCTTCCCCTCATCCCCCTCTCCATCCCCCCGTCTTACCTCCTTCCCTTCCCCACAGCACCTGTATATATGTATATATGTTTGTACATATTTATTACTCTATTTATTTTACTTGTACATATCTATTCTATTTATTTTATTTTGTTAAAATGTTTGGTTTTGTTCTCTGTCTCCCCCTTCTAGACTGTGAGCCCACTGTTGGGTAGGGACTGTCTCTATGTGTTGCCAACTTGTACTTCCCAAGCACTTAGTACAGTGCTCTGCACACAGTGCTCAATAAATATGATTGATTGATTGATTGATTCAGTTCTGGGTCCCCCTCCCATTCTCCATCTACACCGAATCCATTGGAGATCTTGTTTGCTCCCATGGCTTGAACTATCAACCCTATGCAGATTATTCCCAAATCTACATCTTCAGCCCTGCTCTCTCTCCCTCTCTGCAGTCTTACATTTCCTCCTGTCTTCCAGACATCTCCACTTATCTGACACCTCAAACTTATCATGTCCAAAACAGAACTCCTTATAATAATAATAATAATGGCATTTATTAAGTGCTTACTATGTGGAAAGCACCACTTATCTTCCCACCCTGTCCTCCCCGAGATTTTTCCATCACTGTAGAGACCATTACCATCCTTCTGATCTCGCAAGCCTGTAACCTTGGGGTTATCCTTGACTCTTCTCTCTCATTCAACCCGCATATTCAATCTACCACTAAATCCAGTTGGCTACTTGATTTATTTGATTACTGTACCAGCTTTCTTGCTGACCTCCCTGCCTCCCGTCTCTCCCCACTCCAGCTTATACTTCCTTCTGCTGCCCAGGTCATTTTTCTACAAAAATGTTCAGTCCATGTTTCTCTACTTGTCAAGAACCTCCAGTGGTTGCCCATCTACCTCTGTGTAATAATGATAATAATAATAATAATAATAATAATAATAATAATAATAATAATAATAATAATTTTGGTACTAGTTAAGGATTTACTATGTGCCCAGCACTGTTATATAGTGCTGGGGTAGATACAAGTTAATCAGGTTGGACACAGCCCCTGTCCCCTATGGAGCTCACACTCTTAATCCTCATTTTACAGATGAGGTAACTGAGGCCCTGAGAAGTTAAGTGACTTGCTCAAGGTCACACAGCAGACACGTGGCAGAGCTAGGATTAGAACCCACGTCCTTCTGACTCCCAGGACTGTGTTCTATCCACTAAACCACGCTGCTTTTGTTTGATGCTTCTCTGCATCAAACAGAAACTTCCTTCAGTCAGCTCTTAAGTCCTCAATCACTTTGCCCCCTCCTACCTCACCTTGCTGCTCTCCTACTACATAACCCTGCCTACACACTTTGCTCCTCTAACGCCAACCTACTCACTGTACCTCGATCTCATCTATCTCACCACCAGACCTCTTTGTCCTGGAATGCCCTCCCTCTTCATATCTGACAGACAATTACTCTCCCCATTTTCAAAGCCTTATTGAAGGCACATCTCCAAGAGACCTTCCCTGACTAAGTCCTCCTTTTCTCTTCTCCCACCGTCCTTCACAGCCCTACAATACTTATGTACATAACCATAATTTATTTATATTAATGTCTATCTCCCTCTCTAGACTGTAAGCTCATTGTGGGCAGGGAATGTGTCTCCCAACTCTTTTATATTGTTATATTGCACTCTCCTAAATGCTTAGTACGGTACGTGCACAGTACATGCTCAATAAATACGATTAGTTGGTTGTCCACATAATAATAATAATAATAATAATAATAATGGCATTTATTAAGCGCTTACTATATGCAAAGCACTGTTCTAAGCGCTGGGGAGGTCACAAGGTGATCAGGTTGTCCAATGGGGGGCTCACAGTCTTAATACCCATTTTATAGATGAGGTAACTGAGTCCCAGAGAAGTTAAGTGACTTGCCCAAAGTCACACAGCTGACAAGTGGCGGAGTCGGAATTTGAACCCATGACCTCTGACTCCAAAGCCCATGCTGTTTCCACTGAGCCAAGCTGCTTCTCTCCACATCCTGTTCCTAGCCTGGAACTCCCATCCCTTTCATATCCTACAGACCACCACTCTCCCTACCTTTAAAGCCTTATTAAAATCACATCTCTTCCAATAGGCCTCTCCCGATTAAGCCCTCATTTTCCCTAATTCCTCTCTCTTCTGTGTCACCATTGCACTTAAATTTGTACCTCTTAAGCACTTGATATTCACCCCACACTCAGCCTCACAGCCCTTACGTACAAACCTGTAATTTATTTTAATGTCTTTCTTCCCCCTTGAGACCCTAAGCTCCTTGTGGATAGGGAATGTGTCCACCAACTCTGCTGCACTATACTCTCCCAAGCACTTAGTACAGTGCTCTGCATGCAGTAAGGGCTCAATAAATAGGATTGATTGATTGATTGATTGAGATCTTTGAAGAACTGACTACTTTGAAAAGTGAAAATTCTGATTACCCATGATTGATTATATTTAATCAGAAATGGAAGAGAATGCCAGAAAGTTAGTTCATTCATTCAGTCCTCTTTATTGAGTGCTTATTGTGTGCAGAACACTGTACCAAGTGCTTAGGAAAGTGCAATGCAGCAGTAAGGATTGACAATCCCTGCCCACAATAAGCTCACAGTCTGAGGGGTGGGAGGAGGGGTGTTCCAGTAGAGATTTAAAACCACAGGCTAAGATGTACACCAGAAAACTCCAAAGTCGATCAACAATCCCAAATTCTCCAGCCTGCTTCTCCATTGGTTTAATTAGGGGATTAGGACTGCTTTCACAGGGAGAGCAAGCAAAAGAGAGGCCTGCCTCCCTCTGCCAGGGCAGGAGAAACAGGGCAAGCCAGAGATCTTTTTCTGTACCTACCTGTTCTCCTTTCCTTTTTGGCCATTTCATTGCCTATCTTCAACAAGTCCTTTCGAGATGTTTTGAACAAATGTCCCTCACCAAATCCTGCCCATAATACAGCACAGCCTAACCCTTATGCTCACACATATATTATTCATCTATTTTATCTTGATACATTTGTACTCCTTCCTGCTAATAGCCTTGTTTTTCTTTCTGCTCCCGCTATCTGCCTGCTAATCTCACCTCATGGAAGGTAAACGCTGGGAGGACAGGGAGAGGGGTACTTTGCTCTCCCAAATAATAATAGTAATAATAATAATGGCATTTATTAAGTGCTTACTATGTGCAAAGCACTGTTCTAAGCACTGGGGAGGTTACAAGGTGATCAGGTTGTCCCACGGGGGGCTCACAGTCTTCATCCCCATTTTACAGATGAGGTAACTGAGGCCCAGAGAAGTGAAGTGACTTGCCCAAGGTCACCCAGCTGACAAGTGGCAGAGCTGGGATTTGAACCCCTGACCTCTGACTCCAATGCCCAGGCTCTTTCCACTGAGCCACACTGAGCAACATTCATTCATTCATTCAATCATATTGAGCACTTACTGTGTGCAGAGCACTGTAATAATAATGATGGCACTTATTAAGCGCTTACTATGTGCAAAGCACTGTTCTAAGCACTTGGGGGGATGCAAGGTGATCAGATTGTCCCACGTGGGGCTCACAGTCTTAATCCCCACTTTACAGATGAGGTAACTGAGGCTCAGAGAAGTGATGCTTTCCAATAGGGTCTTGTTCTCAGTAGATACTGAGACTCGACCAATACTATTCATTAGTTGTTTTTTTAAAATATTCTTCTCAGCCTAAGGATAGGAAAAACATTTCTGTCTTTAACTCTTGGATGTTCTTGAGTTTGCTTCTCTTGCTGATCTCCAAGACAGGAGAGACCGGAATGAGCAGTGACTTATGAATCAGGATCATGGTTAGCAGAACAACCAGGACTTACAGTGTTTATCAATCAGTCAATGGCATTTATTACATATTTATTGTGTGCAGAGCACTGTACTAAGCACTTGGTAGAGTACAATAAAACAGAGTTGGTAGATATGTTTCCTGCCTAGATTGAATTTATGGTCTAGAGATGAGCTTGGTTATTCACTCCTGGACCCACACATTTTGAAATGAAACGTTTAGTTACATTTTAGTGAATGAAGTCGCTCTATCTACTCTTCTATTTCAAACAAGGGTGTCCTGTAGATATCAGAAGCAGAAACTCCTCTGCAAATGTATCTAGAGTTTCTAACCAATCAACATTGATCTGGCCTCAGCTGGGACAGCTGAATGGGAATATTTGGGAAGGACCAGCTGGAACTGGGACAGGGAGTCCTGGCCAGATTTCTCATCAGGACTTCTGCCTCTCCTCTGTCGCAAGAACCCCAGGGACTCTAACCCCCTCCCCCACCAGTTCCCCCACCCCCATAATTTGGTGAAGCTACCAGAGTAGTTTATTAAATGCATTCACTAATATTTCTTTTTCCTAAATATTTCACTTGAACAGCTTTGTGTGTCAGTGGTTCTGACCACACACATGGTCCACACAGCCCACATGGCGCACGCACACACACACACACACACACACACACACACACACGGAACATGCTGGGCACACACTAGATTCTGAGCTCGTTGTGGGCAGGGATTGTCACTGTTTATTGTTGTATTGTACTTTCGCAGGTGTTTAGTACAATGCTCTGCTCACAGTAAACGCTTAATAAATACGATTCAATGAATTGAATGAATGATTGAATGAGAGCACTCTGCAGGGCTTCCTGAGCAAGAGCCAGTCAGTCTGGAGGGATTAACCCTTCCCATTAAACCCAACCTGGATCAGGGCCTTGGGAACGCCCCCTGTGTTCTTAGCCCTTACCCTGAGGTGCTAAAGGAGGATTCTTCATGGTGAGTGCCCTGCTTAACGGCTGACCCCAGAGAGGTTTTTGTGATTGGCCCTTTCTCTGCACGCCAAATGCCTCCCCCCTTAGGGAGACATGGGTCCCTGGGCAGCTGGTTCTTTAGGACACCCTGATTCCGGGCCTGCTGTGGTGCTGCATTGACAGAGCTGCACCTGCAGCACCAGAGCCTTGGGGGTTCAGGGCACGTCCATACCTGTCCCACTCCTGGGGTCTCCTCTCAGGACACCTCATCATAAGGGGGCTTTCCAAGCCTCTGCAAGGAACTCTTCAGAGGGGCGTTAACAGGGGTCTGCTTCAGGTTGCTTGATCTGTGGTGCTTTCAGTGAAAGCACTTGGATCTGTACCCTCTGGGCATTTGGTATTCACCCCATCTTCAGTCCCGCAGTACTTATGTCTTGTCTTACGCTGTGGAGTCGTCTCTGACCCTTAGCGAGGCCATGGACACATCTTTCCTAGAATGCCCCACCTCCATCTGCAATAATAATAATAATAATAATGATGGCATTTGTTAAGCGCTTACTATGTGCAAAGCACTGTTCTAAGCACTGGGGAGGATACAAGGTGATCAGGTTGTCCCACCTGGGTCTCACAGTCTTAATCCCCATTTTACGGATGAGGTAACTGAGGCACAGAGAAGTTAAGTGACTTGCCCAAAGTCACACAGCTGACAATTGGCGGAGCCGGGATTTGAACCCATGAACTCTGCCTCCAAAGCCCGTGCTCTTTCCACTGAGCCACGCTGCAATCTTTCTGGTAGTGGATCCATAGAGTTTTCTTGGTAAAAATATAGAAGTGGTTTATCATTGCCTCCTTCCAATGCAATAAACTTGAGTCTCCACCCTTGACTCTCTCCCATGCTGCTGCTACCCAGCACAGGGGAGTTTTATACATATCTAGAAATCTATACATTTTTTATTTATGTTAATGCCCATTTCCCCCTCTAGTCTGTAAACTCGTTGTGAGCAGGGAATGTTTCTTCCAACCCTGTTGTACTGGACTCTCCCAAATGCTTAGTAAAGTGCTAAGCACACAAATGCAATTGATTGATTGATTGAAAGCTCTCCAAGGTGATTTGCATGCAATTTTACAGCAGTGTTTCAGAGTAGAAGCCTGAAGGATGTGAGCAGCGGTCTCACTTGCCTCTTTGAAAAGACTCTGAATGCCTTCACATTGAGTGGGTAGGTGGGAAAGAATGGGTGTGGGGGGAGGGAGAAGCTAGTCCTTGGGCTGTTGATTCTGGAAAGAAAGAAGGAGCTGGGAGTAGAGGGGGTGAGGAGGGAAAATAGCCCCTCTGGATGTCAGGTTCATGTTGGGCAAATATAATTACCCTAAACAAAAGCAAGAAGAAACACGTCAACTGTTTTCATCATTCTTCGATTAACATTCCCATACACTTTTGGACATGAAGACATGCCAGTGTGGAAAGAAACACAGGTAGCTTGGAATGCTGCTGACTTTGGAGACTGGAGTCCTAGATTCCTGAGGAAGGAGATGAATCCAGCATCCTGTTCAGCCAAGGCTGCACGTGTAGGTGCAGGCTTTAGAGTGCAGAGGAGGTAATGGGGAAGTGATTCACACAAACAGGAGGGAAATGAGTTTGTCCCCACTCGGGCCTGGGAGTCAGAAGGTCAGGGGTTCTAATCCCGGCTCCACCACTTGTCTGCTGTGTGTCCTTGGGCAGGTTACTTAACTTCTCTGTGCCTCAGTTACTTCATCTCTAAAATGGGGATTGAGACTGTGGGTCCCACATGATGGGACAGGGACTGTATCCAACTCAATTTGCTTGTATCCACCCCAGTGCTTAGTACAGTGCCTGGCACATAGTAGCGTTTAACAAATACCCTCATTATAATTATTTAGTGCCTACATTTCTAAGATGAAAACCCAAGGAAAAGCTAGCTAGGGAGTGTGAGGAACAGCAATGAAACATTTAGGAATATCTCAGAAGTTCCAGTTCCCAGCTGTAGTTCATTTTAATATTTGTCTCCCCCTGTAGACTGTAAGGTCCTCGTGGGCAGGGATCATGCCTACCAACTCTATTGTACTGGATTCTCCCAAGTACTTAGTATAGTGCTCTGTGCACACCAAGTTTAAAATAAACTTGGGGATGCAGCATGGCCTAATGGATAGAGCATGAGCATGGGAGTCAGAAGGACCTGGGTTCTAATCCCAGCTCCGCCACATGTCTGCCGTGTGATTTGGACAAGTCACTTCACTTCTCTGCATCTCAGTTATCTCATCTGTAAAATGGGCATTAAGACTGTGAGCCCCATGTGGGACAGGGACTGTGTCCAACCAGATTAGCTTTACCCCAGCGCTTAGAACAGTGCTCGGTGCATCGTAAGTGCTTAAAAAATATAATCATCATCATCATAATTATAAATACCAGAATTTCTTGATTGATTGGGTTGACATAAGTTTCTAGTTTCCAACTAGGGGAGGTGCCAGGGGGTGTGGGTAGGACATGCAGTGGAAGCTCTTTGCCTCCCAGGACTTGGACTGTTGGAGGCACAGTTGTCAACAGTAGTAGCAGGAAGAGGAAGAGTACTTATGAAATGCTTACTGTGTTCAAAGTACTGTACCAAACACTGGGACTTTCCCAAATGCTTAGTATAGTGCTCTGCACACAGTAAGCACTCAATAGATACGATTGAATGAATGAATGAGTGAATGAAAGAGTACACAGATGAGGTACATGGACATGGTCTCGGCCCTCAGGGGAATCCAGGTCTAAGACTAAGAGGGGAAGAAGGACACATAAGGAAAGGTGAACCAGAAACTCATGTAAAGCGGGACAAGAATGAGCACTGTAGGAGCCAGTAGCCTCAGAACACTGGGGCAACGGGAGCAATTTCAGGTTCCTCAACCAATCAATCATATTTTAGTGATTTTGCAGAGCACTTCCCTGCCTAATTTCCCTACTCCCTCTCTCTTCCATGTCACCTACACACTTTAACCTATAAACACTTCATATTCACCCCACCCTCAATCCCACAGCTCTTATGTACCTACCTGTAATTTATTTAGAAGCAGCGTGGCTCAGTGGAAGGAGCCCGGGCTTTGGAGTCAGAGGTTATGGATTCAAATCCCAGCTCCGCCAATTGTCAGCTGTGTGACTTTGGGCAAGTCACTTAACTTCTCTGGGCCTCAGTTACCTCATCTGTAGAATGGGGCTTAAAACTGTGAGCCCCCTGTGGGGCAACCTGATCACCTTGTAACCTCTCCAGGGCTTAGAACAGTGCTTTGCACATAGTAAGCGCTTAGTAAATGCCATCATCATCATCATCATCATCCAGCACTTAGAACAGTGCTTTGCACATAGTAAGTGCTTAATAAATGCCATCATTATTATTTGAATGTCATTTTCCCCCTCTAGACTGTAAGCTCCTTGTGGGCAGGGAATGTGTGTAGCAACTCTGTTATATTATAGTCTCCCAAGTGCTTAGTGCAGTGCTCTGCACATAGTAAATGCTCAAAACAACCCAACAATTAATGGATTGGGAGAGTTGTTGTACATGACCCCGGCCCTCTAGGAGCTTACAGCCTAAAGGGGAAGACAGACACGAAAATCAATTTCAGTCTGGGCTGTTGAGAGTGCAGCAGCCCCAGCCCCAGCTACAGGTTTAGAGGCCTTGACACTTCTTCGTCCCACCCCTACTGCAGTGTCCAGAGCCAGGTGGGGTCGGAGACGTGGGAGCATGGAGGCTGTGGGTCTCTTCCGGGTGCTGGATCCTTCGCTCCTCTCTCTGGGAAGTTGGATGTAGACACATGGAGCTGCCAATGTAATGGCAAGCATGTAATCAGAAGCAGCATGGCTCAGTGGAAAGTGCACGGGCTTGGGTTTTCAGAGGTAATGGGTTCTAATCCTGCTCCACCACTTGTCAGCTGTGTGACTTTGGGCAAGTCACTTAACTCTCTGAGCCTCAGTTTCCTCATATTTAAAATGGGGATTAAGACTGTGAGCCCCACGAGGGACAACTTTGATTACCTTGTATCCCCCCAGTGCTTACAGCAGTGCTTGGCACATAGTAAGCACTTAATGAATACCAACATTATTGTTATTATTATCTTACAATCTAAGAATTGGGCCTGGTGGTCACTACTTTAGGGCAAGTGTGGTGCTTGGCCCGTGTTGGCCGGGAGAGGAGCTTCATTCATTGATTCAATTGTATTTGAGGGCTTATTGTGTGTAGAGCACTGTACTAAGTGCTTGGGAGAGTGCAATAGAACAATAAACAAACACCTGTCCTGCCCACAACTATCTTACAGTCTAGCTTCCTCAATAGTGCTTCCATTTATGAATCAGCTCCTGGAACAGAGGCTCCTTTCCCTCACACCTTGCCCAAGACCCCTATAAGGTCTTTGCAGGTTGAGCTAAGGGATGAACCACTTCAATTAATTGGTTGTATTTATTGAGTACTTACTGTGTGCAGAACACTGTACTAAGCACTTGGGAAAGTACGATATAACAGAGTTGGTAGATAAATTCCCTGCCCACAGTGAGCTTACAGTCTAGAGGGGGAGAGACACTAATTTAAATGAATAAATTACAGATATTTACACAAGTTCTGTGGGGCTGAGGGAGAGATAATAATAATATAATAATAATGGTATTTCTTAAGTGCTTACTATGTGCCAAGCACTGTTCTAAACATTGGGGTAAATACAAGGTTATCAGATTGTCCCATGTAGGGCTCATAGTCTTAATTCCCATTTTACAGATGAGGTAACTGAGGCACAGAGAAATTAAGTTACTTGCCCAAAATCACACAGCTGACAAGTTGTGGAGCTGGGATTAGAACCCATGTCCTCTGACTCCCAAGCCTGTGCTCTTTCCACTAAGCCACATTGCTTCTCTGACTAAACGGATGAATAAATGGTGCAAATCCAAGTATAAGGGCAACACAGAAGTGGGTAGGAGAAGTGGCAATGAGGGCCTAGTCAGGGAAGGCCTCAAGGCTGATTAATGCGCGGCTCAGTGGAAAGAGCACGGGCTTGGGAATCAGAGGTCATGGGTTCTAATCCCGCTCTGCCACATGTCTGCTGTGTGACCTTAGGCAAGTCACTTAACTTCTCTGTGCCTCAGGTACCTCATCTGTAAAATGGGGATTAAGACTGTGAGCCCCCATGGGACAACCTGATCACCTTGTATCCCCCGAGTGCTAAGAACAGTGCTTTGCACATAGAAAGTGCTTAACAAATGCCATTATTATTACATTATATTAATATAATAATAATAATTGTGTCACTTGTTAAGCACTTACTTTATGGCAAGCACTGTACTAAGTGCTGGGGCATATACAAGGCAGTCAGATCCCACATGAGGCTCAGAGTCTTAATAGGAGGGTTAAGAGGTATTGAATCCCCGTTTTGCAGATGAGGGAACTGAAGTTAAGTGACTCTCCCAAGGTCACATAGCTGGCAAGTGGCAGGTCTGGGATTAGAACCTAGGTCCTCTGATTTCCAGGCCTATACTCTTTCCAGTAGGCAATGCTTCTTCCCTAAAACCCTTCCAGAGTGAGGGTCCTGGGCCGGCTGAAGCTGAGGCTTTGGCTTGACCACTGGAGTCCCTTGCAAATGATGCCCTCAGTCATTCATTCATTCAATTTTATTTATTGAGCGCTTACTGTGGGCAGATCACTGTACTGAGCGTTTGGAAAGTACAATACAGAAATAAAGAGACAATCCCTGCCCCAAATCAATCAATCAATCAATTGTATTTATTGAGCGCTTACTGTGTGCAGAGCACTGTACTAAGCACTTGGGAAGTACAAGTTGGCAACATATAGAGACAGTCCCTACCCAACAGTGGGCTCACAGTCTAAAAGGGGGAGACAGAGAACAAAACCAAACATACTAACAAAATAAAATAAATAGAATAGATATGTACAAGTAAAATAAATAGAGTAATAAATATGTACAAACATATATACATATACACAGGTGCCGTGGGGAAGGGAAGGAGGCAAGATGGGGGGATGGAGAGGGGAACGTGGGGGAGAGGAAGGAAGGGGCTCACAGTCTAGACATTCATTCAATCATATTTATTGAGTGCTTACTGTGTGCAGAGCACTGTACTATGCGCTTGGGAAGTACAAATCGGCAACATATAGAGACGGTCCCTACCCAACAAAGGGCTCACAGTCTAGGCATCATAATAATGAAATGATGGAATTTACTGAGTGCTTGTTATGTGCCAAACACTGTGCTTAGTGCTGAGGTAGGTACACGATAGATCAGATCATACACAGTTCTTGTCCCACACAGGATGCACAGCCTAAGGGAGAGGGAGGTCAAGTATTTTATTCCCATTTTGCTAAAGAGGGAACTGAGGCACAGAGGTTAAGTGACTTTTGCCCAAGGTCATGTACCCCCCTCTCTCCCCACCCACCACCAAGAGCAAGGGCCCTGTGCCTATGGAGTCCCTGTTGTGCTTGTCTAGTTGCTGCTTGCCTCCCAAAGAATTGTAGTCTTGGGGAGGAGGGCAGGGTTCATATCATGTCTGCTAAGTCCATTGCACTCCCCCAGGCACTGCCTCGGGCCCACCAGCATTCCAGGTTGTAGGAATGAATTCTAGTGGGGTTGCTGGGGTGGACACTGGAGCTTGGGGGTCGGGGCGGGGGTGGGGAGGTGGAGTGGGATGGAGGGACTAACCAGGGAAGGCTTTAAAGCAGCTCCAAACCTCAACAGTATGTGTTGACGTGAGATGGATGAGAAGGGTCAGGACAGCGTTCATTGATTGTTTGCATTTACTTTCATAGCGATCTGTTGGGGAAATGAATGCTTCTCATTTGACTTTCCGAATTTTGTTTTTGACACGCATGACCGATCCGCGTGCTTTTAATTTCTATTAATTGGAACCTCACAAAATGATATTTATTCAAAATCAATAACATAAAATATTTGGTTTATAGAGTGGTCTCTACCGTGGGGAAAAGTGGTGCCAAGCTATAAGCAAATTGATTTAGGGGGCTTTGGTTGAAACATTTAGGAAATATAGCCTCGGACCTGTGTCCCAGCACCTCCACACATAGCCTATTTGGCAAAGAGTCGGGGAAGGGAGAGGTACTGCAGGGTTCCTCTTACATAGTAAACTGGTGGTCGTAGCTGATGCTTGTGGTTTCTGGTTTATTCATTTCTGCAGGTCCAAGTAAAGTGAAATCTGTGAAAGAGGGTGTGAACCAGAGCTTTTTAATTGCATCATAGTGTGCACTTTTGGTAGGTTCCTTAGAATTTCTTTGCTCAATCTTGGATGCTAATGCCACCATTCCAAATGCAAAACAAGCCTCTCTGTCCTCTAATTTCTTTAGCCAGCTTGCTTCATTGTTCTACTAGATTTCCTGGGGCAGGGGTCCCAAGGAACCTTGGAATTTCTGTTTATCACCCGACATACAATAAACACTCAGAGTTTGTCAGCGATTGTTGGAGAAGTTTGGAATTTGTCCATTAGAATGTTAAATTCCTTCTCTGGAAATTGGATCATCATAAAAGACCATCATTTTTAACCTCCTTTTTCTGTCTATAAAATGCTCCCACCTGTGAGACATTCTAAATCTTGATTCAGTTTGACAAATCTCTCTTCTCCTCTGCCAGAGAGAGGCTCAAGTCCTTCCTGACTGCTTTCTGACATGCTGCTAGAATTTCTGTCCTGTGCCCAGATCTGTGGCCAGATCTGAATGAAAGTTAAAGAATTTGTGATGATTCATTCAGGGGGTGGAAGGCTCCTAATGAATCGATGGAAACAAATGCTAAAAAGTCAATTCTTAATAAGTCAATAGTCTAATGCTCAGTTCTTATCACCACGGGCAACTGGCAACTCAGCTGATCACCAAAACACCTATTCCTTACCCCAGACCTCAACTCCTTTGTAAAGTCCAACCCTATTCTACACTTGATGCTAGTCTAGGACCCTAATAAAGTCTTCAATGACTGTAGTACTCAATTGATTTAATTTTTGATTCTTGGAACCATTGTGTTTGGTTTCAGGGGTTTTGACACTCTCCTACCTGGGTGACCTGAGTAAGCATCTTCAGGTTAATCACGAGTCCTGAGGTGCATGACCTTCTCAGCCTGGGGGGACTGATGGTGAGAATAATGAGGGATTCCCGGGCAACAAGCAACATTCATTCTGAATATATTTCCAGGTTCCGTAGACATGTTGGTGTTTTTTCTGGCATCCCCTCTCCATGGCCTGTGGTTCCTACCCTCTTGGGCTCCGAAGCCAGGGGCCAGGCTGAGCTGTGGTAGGGCAATAGAGAGAGCTGCCTGCCCCTCATCCCCCCAACTCCTCTCTTCACCACTGCGACTGGCCCCTCCAAAACCCCTCACAGTCTGGCCTGGGGCCCCTGGCTCTGTGGTCCTGGAGGGGGAATGGGAGTTTTTGGGGTGTGGAGAGCACCTGCAACAGTGGTAGTAGCTACCATGTGTAGATAAGACTCTTGAGCAGATGCCAGGAAAGAACTCTTTAAAATGTTCCTCCAAATCACCCCAAAGCTCTCCCAATCACACCCTCCCAGGTCCACGATCCAGTCTTGCTTCCAAGCTATAGCCTTCGAAAGCATACCCTGAGACCTTCAGCAATTCGAGTTTTATCTTTTATTTCTAATATTACAACATTAGAAACTCACCTACTTCTAATGCTCCTAGGACCAGACTGAGGCCTTTTTTCATTATGCCCTGAAGGTCAAGAGATCTGGCCACATTCAGCAATTTATCAGTGTCCCTGTAGGCTAATGAGTGAAAGACATTATATGAATACAATAGATAGCTCTAGAGATGTTAAATTCCACTCTGATTTATCATTAACATTAACACCAAAAACACTTATAGAAGCAGCTACTGTTTTCCGGAAGTCTGACGAGATTCATCGTACAAAATCCAGTGGGATTATAATAATAATAATAGTATTTGTTAAGTGCTTACTATGTGCTATACCGCTGGCATAAATACAAGGTAATCGGGTTGTCCCACGTGGGGCTCACATTCTTAATCCCCATTTTACCGATGAGGTAACTAAGGCACAGAGAAGTTAAGTGGCTTGCCCAAGGTCACACAGCAGACAAGTGGCAGAGCCGGGATTAGAACCCACATCCTCTTAGAACCCACATCCTCTGCCTAGTCAAGGTGATTTGCTCATAACATTTGTATTGATTCTACAGCAAAGGTTCTTGTCATATCTGTTGTATGATGGTGAGCCAATCTTAATAGAAACGTGTGCTGATGAGATTCGGCAAGTTGACCAGTTTCAAAAACAAGTCTTGTAGATAATAATAATGAAAACAATTGTGGAATTTATTAAGCACTTATTCTGTGACAAGCACTGCACTAAACATTGGGGTGGATACAAGCAAACCCGGTTGGATACAGTCTCTGTTCCATGTGGGGCGCACAGTCTCAATCCCCATTTTACAGATGAGGTAAGTGAGGCACAGAGAAGTGAAGCGACTTGCCCAAGGTTACACAGAAGATATGTGGCATAGCTGGGATCAGAATCCATAACCTTCTGAATCCCAGGCCCGTGCTCTATCCACTACGCCTGCCAGAGCTAATGAAAACAGGAGGACTACTGGGCTCTCAGCTAGTGCCCTCAGCTTCATTACACTGACATTTCCAGCCATCGGCCGTCTGTCATCGCCCTGCTCTTCCTCTGGCTATGCTGCACAGGTTTTGCCTGTCTGACTCTCCCACTATATAGTAAGCCCCTTAAGGGCAGGGATTAGGTCTTTTGCATCTCTTGAACTCTCCCATGTGCTTAATGCAGTGCTCTGCACACAGCAAGTACTCAATAACTACCATTGATCGATTCACTGATATGGCAGGAAGCATGGATCACCTTGCTCCCAATGACTCATGGTTATTGAGTAGTAATAATACACAGTAATAACAAATCCCAAACACTGCAGGAAGGCTTGTCTGGATTAGCTATATCAGGCACGGGAAATCAATAAAGGTTGGTTGGCTGTCTGTGGCTCAGTGGAAAGAGCCCGGGCTTTGGAGTCAGAGGTCATGGGTTCAAATCCCGGCTCCGCAAACTGTCAGCTGTGTGACTTTGGGCAAGTCACTTCACTTCTCTGTGCCTCAGTTCCCTCATCTGTAAAATGGGGATTAAAACTGTGAGCCCCCCAGGGGACAACCTGATCACCTTGTCACCTCCCCAGTGCTTAGAACAGTGCTTTGCACATAGTAAGCGCTTAATAAATGCCATTATTATTATTATTTATTCAGGATTTTCTATGTTCTGAGTATTGTACTGAGCATGGGGAAGATGCAAGAAAATTCTTTTTTCTTTTTTATGGTGTTTGTAAAGTGCTTGCTATGTGCCAGCCACTGAACTAAGCACTGAGGTAGATACAATATAATCAGGTCAGCCATGGTCCATGTCCCATATGGGGCTCACAGGCATAATCCCCATTTTACAGATGAGGTAACTGAGGCACTGAGAAGTTAAGTGATTTGCCCCAGGTCACACAGCAGATGAGTGGTGGAGTGGGATTAGAATCCAGGTCCTTCTTATTCCCAGGCCCGTGCTTTACCCATTACACCACACTGTTTCTCAATCAGACCCAGTCCCTGCCCCTGCTAGGAGCCAACAATCTAAGTTGGGGTAGGTATATATTCAATGAAAGAACGGATGGAACATATCAACCATGGGGGAATGGTTCCTTCCAGGTAGGCCCCCCTCTGCAGGTGAGCTGCCTTCACCGAAATCTGTAGCCTTGAAATGGGATCTGCAGAACAGGTACTCCAGCCTTTTGGCCTAGGGACAATGTTTTGGCCCATGTCCATTGATGGCTCTGTCCCAAAGGCACCCCTAGCCCAAATCTGGGCTGCCAGACAAGTGGGCCAATCCAGGCTGAATGTCCTGACCCTGGCTGGGCCCCAAGGCGGCCCGGAGGCAGTGACGGGTTCACCCCTGCCCCGTGACCTTGCTTTGCATGCCACTGGGCTGTCCGATGCGGCTGGCTGTCCAAGAGGGTGGACCTCCACTGCTGACCGACTCTGAGAACAGAGCACACATCAAACAGCAGCCAGCCCCCGCCTGCTCCCCTCCCACCAAAAGAACACTGTCAGTCTGATAAGTGCGATCACTCTTCCTAAATGGGCATTTTAATGAAGACACCCACGTTGGGGAGGAATAGAAATTCTGCAGTTTGGGGACTTTTTTAGTGCGGAGAACACTGCTTAAAAAAAAAAATAGAATCAGTGTTCATGTCAAGAAAATGCTGAAGTTAACCTCTACTGAAAAAAGATAGGTAATATTCCAGCCTAATTAACTTGATAATGTTTTCAAGTTTGGTGTTCTGGGTTTTTTCAAGAGGAGGGATTCCAGGCCAGGAAGAGCTAGCGAAGGTCTGCAGCCCTCTGCACTTTGGGGGATGAAGAAAGTTGTGAAGGAGGAGGGCTGTAAAAGTGGGAAGGGTAAATATTATCCCTGAGTTGGGGCTCAGGAGTCATCCAAGCAAAAACAAGCGTTTCAGGAGAGGGACAGAGGGCTGCTCTACTGGTTTCTGGATGTGTTCTCAAGCCAGGGGCAGGCTTACTTTCAGGCTATGAGTAGAGAAAAACATGGATCTGAGGCTAAGGAATATGTCAAGATTTCTGTCTTGGGACTTAGGTCATTCATTGGCTGAATGAAAGGGAGTAAGAGTTTGAGCCTTGGATGCTGAGGTCCTGGCTGTTTTGTCACGGAGCAAATCAAGGCTCAGGGCACTCAGCAGGTTGTGGGGTGCCAAGTGGAAAGTGAGGCTGAGCAGGAATAATGGCTACACGCTAAGTGGTAGAAATAGTGTAGGGGCTCTAGAAAGCAGAAAGAGAGTGAAAGTTAGAGGGTTAGGATGGAACCATGAGCCTCTAGTTCAACCAGTCAATCCATTAATGGTCATTATTAACTCCTTACTGTATTTAAAGTGTTTTACTATTAGTACTACTACTGCTAACAATGATGATATTTGTTAAGCACTTACTATGTACTAGGCACCTTACTAAACGCTGGGGTGGATACAAGCAAATGGGGTTGGACATAGTCCCTGTCCCATGTGGGGCTCACAGTCTTAATCCCCATTTCACAGATAAGGTAACTGAGGCACAGAGAAGTGAAGTGACTTGCCCAAGGTCACACAGCAGACAAGTGGCAGAGCTGGCATTAGAACCCATGACCTTCTGATGCCCAGGCCCGTGCCCTATCTATTGCACCACGCTACCTGGGAGAGCATGGTATACCACCCGTAAATCAGTGGTCTTCATTAAGCTCTTTCTCTGCACTACGAACTTTGGGGAATTCAATAGAGTTCGTAGACACGCTCCTTGCCCTCAAAGAACTTACAATAATAATAATTGTGGTATTTGTTAAACACCTCCTATGTGCCAAATGCTACAGTAGATAAAGTAACCATCAGATCAGACACAGTACCCGTCCCATATGGGACTCACAGTCCAAAGGGGAGGGAGAACAAATATTTAATTCCCATTTTACAGATGAGGAAGCTGAGGCATAGAGAAGTGAAGAGGTTGCCCAAGGTCACACAGCAGGTTTTAGTGGAGGAGCAGGTATTAGAACCTAGCTTCTCTGACTCTCAGGCCTGCTCTCTTTCCAGGTTGAATCTCATTAGGCCACTCTGCTTACATCTCAAGAGGGAGACAGATATTAGAATAAATTACAGGTAGGGGAAGCAGCAGAAAAGTGCCCATTGAATTAGCAGACTGCAGGGAATCCAGACGTCCCTACAGGGACAGAGAGTCTTAGGGGAACAGTGAGGAGGGCCTCCGCCCAAACTCTAGCGGGTAGGCATAAGGCAAACTGATGGATGGGCAGAAAGATTGACCATAGCACAAAATGATGCGACAACTGTCCTATTATGGGCTCCATGGGGCAGTTAATCTGGACAATTCAAATCTGTAGTGGATTCTTAAGACCCAGATGACTAGTTTCCACTGTATCCAAAGATGAAATCAGCTGGGGTTGTCAGATTTCTGCTTCAATTTCCCCCTGCTGCCAAGTCCGCCTTTATGCTGCACTCGGCAGTACATAGTTATAGGTGATAGGTGGCTGTGTTAATGTGGGAGCAGCTGATGGCGGAGGAGACACGAGGTGCCAGGTATCAGAGGAAAGGGTAGCGTTACATGAGAGGGAGGATCAGAAGTGGGGATCGAGGGAAATCATTCCTCGAGGAGGCACTAAATGCCATTGCGATGCAGGGTTCGTTCTGGCTGCTCTCCAAATGGGCATCCCTCCCAGCCTCGAAATGAATGACAGGGCTGGGAGACAGCAGTCCAGGGAGAGCTCGGCCTGGAGTCCTGAAACCTGAAAATTGCCCAAACAGAACCGGAGCACATGGCTTAATCAGGCAATTCAGGCCAGGAGACCACTGCACCAGGAAGGACAGTTTCTGGTTTGTTTCTGGGAGAGTTGTAGAGGATAAGGAACCAGAGCAGAACAGTCAGCTGCTGGCTTTGACTCAATGCTCCTCGAGGGACTGACATTAGAAGTCATGTGGGAATTTGTCTGAACTGGTTTTTATTTTTTTTAAATGGAATTTGCTAAGCACTCACTATGTGCCAGGGCCTGTGCTAAATGCCGGGATAGATACAAGCTAAATAGGTTGGACACAGTCCATAACCCATGTGGGGCTCACACTCTTAATCCTCATTTCACAGATGAGGTAACTGAGGCACACAGAAGTGCAGTGACTTGCCCAAGGACACACAGTAGACAAGTGGCACTGTTGGCATTAGATCACAGGTCCTCCTGTCTCCCAGGCCTGTGCTCTAATAAATCTGCTCTATCCACTGAGCTCTGTTCGCTCAGCAAACAGCAACCCCTCTCCCACCAGCCACACAGCAGGCTGGATGGGCAGTTGCTTCTGCCAATAGTCTGCCCTGCACCGTTTTCTCCGATACAGGCCTAACCGCGTCTTTAAGACATGGCTTAATGGTTAGAGCACAGACCCGGGAGTCAGAAAAACCTGGGTTGTAATACCACTCTGCCCCTTGTCTGCTATGTGACCTTGGGCAAATCACTTCACTTCTCAGTGACTCAGTTACCTCAACTTTAAAATGGGGATTAAGACAGAGAGCCCCATGTGGGACAGACACAGGGGCTGTGTCCAACCTGATAACCTCTTATCTACCCCAGCATTTAGAACAGTGCTTGACACATAGAAAGCGCTTAACAAATACCATTGTTAATGTTATTATTCTGAGCTCCACCTCCCTGCTTGCGCTGACCCACCTCAGCTCTTTGCTGTTGCTGAGGTATCCTGCTATGGGGGCTAAGCTTAGGAAGTGTACACAGCCTGGGGCAATTAGCCCTGGGGGAGCCCCAGTGGAGCCCTTGGATGGTTGGTTTAAAGGGCAAAGGATCCACCCTGAAACCTCTTCTCCACCTCTGATTCAGCACTGTGGGCCCTGGGCCATGCATTCTGTGGGGAGCCTTTGACCTCAGTCTGCCCTCTGCTCCCTCCAACAATCTGCAACCCCTCTGCCCCCCAAGTCTCCCCATGAGAGCCGGGGGAGAGCTGGCTGCCCCTGCTTGCATAACCACAGATCGGGGAGCTGGGGGTGCTCACAAGCTGGGGGTGCTCACATCCTGCTGCTGGAAGTTTGAACTCTGACCCCCTCCTCTCTCAGAGAAGGAAGCCCTGGGGACATGGAGGCCTCCTCCAGCTTCTCCTCTGCCTGGTGTTCCTCCTGGACTGGGAACATTTGCTCGGACGTTACCCCGGGCACCTGGGCAGTCAGTACCGAGTCCTGTGGTGAACGTAGACCTTCTCCAGGTAGAAAACATGAGGAAAGGGGTGGGGGGGACTACTCAATCCCCGGGGGTCTGTTTCAAGAAACCAAGAACACCTGGGGGCCGAATACAGCCATCTGGGTCCATACTAGTTGTGGACCACAAATTCATCTCGTGCATCCCTAAGAGATTTTATCCAAACTACCACTTAGGTTTTAGAGAAAGAAAAGGAAAAGGGAAAAGATCTACCCTCTGATATGGGATAGGGCAGGCATCAGACCCCTCCCGGACTAACAGCCAGACTTCAGACTGAAAATATTTATTCACTTTCAACATCAACGGTCAGTTGAAGCTACTCTTTGCTGTGACCCCAGCTTACATGAAGTTATAGTACCAGGCAGAATGTGTAGTAGTAGCCAATAGTGCTATTCTTGTATCTTTTGCCTCTACATTTGTGCTCCTCATATTAAAATGAGCTCCAATACTCTATTTTGGTGACCAAATGTTATCTACTGGGGCCACGGATGGCAAAGTTAAGTAGCCATAGCCTTTATTTATTTATTTATTTTCGTAAAAATGTTCCTTTCTGGACTAATTATAAGCCTTGTGCCTTACAGAGTTCATTACATGGTTTAACCTTGTTGGTATAAATGGAACACCTGAGAATGATCAAAAAGAAGCTCCTCCTGATTGAAGTCAGAGCAGCAGGAGAATTTAGGGACAAATTAGCTCCATCAGCACAAAGGCTCAGAGGGAAGTCCTGCATGTTGGAGAGGAAAGCCCAGGGTTTGACGCTGCCTCTGTGGAGGAGCTGGGTCCCCTCTGTCACCCTCTGTTAAGCACTGTGCAAGGCACGGCAGCTCAATAGAACATGCCAGACCCCAAAAGGCAAACACCCAGTTCACAGATGTTGTAATGTTATGAGATAATTTCAAGCTGAATGGGTGAAAAGGCTGGATTTATTAGAGAGGGAGATTCCTCTGGAGGTCTTTTCTGGGGGCATTACCATGTCAATTCTGGGAAAAGGCCCTGATTTAACACAGCAGTTGGCTGGATCCAAATGGAGCTGATGAACCCCTGAATGAATACTGAAAGGAAAAACTGCTGGGATCTGCCTTTAGCTTTGTTTCCGGGATGACCAATGGAAGAGCTCCAAGGGCCACGCTGCACAGATGGTAGAGAGAGGAGGGAAATCTGCCGGATTAAGCTTCCTTTTTATCCTATCTTGGGGTGGGGGTGGCTTTCCCCTCTATCTTTTTTGACATATTTCAGTCAGTCGCCTAACTGTGTTTTCCTACATTCCATAACGCAACCACAGCTAATTGAGTTCTGCAGAAAGTCAGAGTGAGGCTTACAATAGTCAGAGAAATCTAAATGAAAAAAAAAAAAAACGGAAATGGAGAAAACACCCGGCTCTGGCTCCGTGTGGTTTAGAAGTAGTTGAAAATATAATTAACAAATCATGCGTCTGGTCATTGGCCGTTTGAGAGGCAAGTTAAAAATTCCTTCTTGAGTCCTCACACGGTGTGGGAAGGCACAGATGTGGACACTTGCACAATCATGTATGTCCAGGCAGGTTACATGCTTCTATAGTGGCAAGCAGCATCCCAAGTGCCAATACAGTA
The DNA here is from genome assembly GCF_015852505.1 of Tachyglossus aculeatus. Classification (NCBI taxonomy): domain Eukaryota; kingdom Metazoa; phylum Chordata; class Mammalia; order Monotremata; family Tachyglossidae; genus Tachyglossus; species Tachyglossus aculeatus. Next base: position 824,485 of record NC_052101.1, read on the forward strand.
AATCAAAAGACTCTGGCATTATCTAATTTCCTTTCTGGCTTTAAAAATTAGAACAGATGTCACAAGAGAGGACAAAATGGATTTTACTCACCAAGAGGAGCTTTTCTTGCCACTCTTAATAGGCACTCCTTGAAATGCTAATGTACACAGTTTGTGTTGCCAGGTTTGCATAGAGATGGTGGGAAACAGCTCTGATCCCAACAAAACCTTTTGTTATTAATCAAGAAAATCTGGTCTTCGGAAACAGCAAAGCGCTTGAAATTGGTGTGGCCACTGGCGGCGCGGGGTCTCTATAGCAATCTCCAGCCAACAAAAATGCGCTAAAACACTTGAACTCTCCCGCGTGAGGTGGCATCTGGATCAAGAATATATTTTTCACAAATTTGCTTACCTCCTTCCCTCTCATTCTGCCGCCCATATTTACAGGGGCAGGAATTTGTTCTTGTTTCTCTGGTTCCTTAAAATCTGACTGACATCTCCCTCGGTCTTAGGACGGGCAAGCGCAAGAACTACTTTTTAAAGGGCAAAATGGGTTAGAGGACTGTGGCCAGACGGGGAGAATGAGGTCTGTTTAAATATCGAAGTAAAGCATTTATTTGGTTAATGAATAGGATTATGGGATTTTCCTGGTCCTTTTATAGTCTTGAGTTATATCTCACTCTGGGTCAGGAACCTTCTGTTCTTTCGTAAGACTCCCGTAATCCAAGCAAATCGTGCCCTTTGAGATGGTGGCCCCAGTGAGGGTGCCCCGCTTCCCACCCCACCTGGAAGGGGTTAAAGTGGTGATCCAGGTGTGATGCAAGTTACCCTGGAGGCAGAGGAGTTTGTGCTGGCTGGGTCTGGGTTCGGGCCTGGTTCAGCTGCTGCTCTGGGCTCCCAAGGGTCCAGAAAGTAGGGCAGCTCAGCATCAGCCCCAGCAAAGTTCAGTACTTTTTATTGCTTGACTGTCTGAGCCCAACCGGAGCTGAGGCCTCCTGACATTACCCTATGTGTGATGTGTTGATCTTTCTTCGCTGGGCAGAGGAAGCTTGGACGTGGCTTGTCGGGGGAGTGGGGAGTGGAAGTTTGGGTTTTTCAGGCAGCTGCAGCAGCAGCAGCAGCAGCAGCAACCCTGCTGGAGACAAACCGTATGGAGCCTCCAGCTGAGCAAATTCAGCTGGGTTTAATGGGTTTCCCCATCATTAGCCCCAGTTAGCCCAGGTTTTTTGAAATACAGTTTTTGGTGGCTCAGAATTCCCATCCTGTGAATACCAAATTGGCTTCCTAGTTTTTGTTTCGATTGGTCGTGTGGCATTCCAGCCCTGGATTATGGGAGGAACTCTGAGCTCTGTAAGGAGCCAAGATCCCACCAGATTATACAGTGGAAACAAATGCCACCCAACAAGGGCCTGGGAGGTAGGTGAGGGTGCAGCTCACTGCCGAAGATGGGGAAGAGAAGAGGGGAACACTCAGCTATAGGAGGTATTCCATTCCTCAGCTACAGGCTGTACCCATTACAAGTAGAGCCATCCTTTGATTCTGTCAATCCATTGATCGATAGCATTTATTAAGGACCTACTATGTACTGAGCACTTAGGTGGGAACGATTAAGTAGATATGATCCCAACTCCTGAGGAGTGCTCAGTCTAGCAGGGGTTCTAGTACTTCACAGATGATGCCATTGATGGAGAGTTCCAAAGAATTGGGAGGGAATCTTGTGCACACTTGGCACTCTTTGTCCATGAATCCATTCATGGTTTTTATTTAGCACCTCCTGGGTGAAAAGCATCACATGAAGCACTTGGGAGTGTTCAGTAGTGTTAGCAGTCATGATATCATCTAGTGGGGGAGATAAACATTCAAATAAGTTACAGATAGGAGGAGGTGCTAGCGTATATAAGTGGTACATAAGTGCAGTGGGGCCTAGTGGAAAAAGCATGGGCTTGGGAGTCAGAGGACCTGTTTCTAATCCTGGGTCTGCCACTTACCTTCTTTGTGACCTTGGGCAAGTCACTTAACTTCTCCCTGCCTTGTCTCCCTCATCTACAAAATGGGGGTTCAATACCTGTTCTCCTTCCTCCTTAGACCGTGAGCCCCATGTGAGAGCTGATTATCTTGTGTCAAACTCAGTGCTTACTATGGTGTTTGGCACATAGTAAATGCTTAAGAAATACCTCAGTAATAATAATACTGATGATAATAATACCAATAATAATACTTTGTTTTAGCATTTACTATGTGCCAAGTACTATCCTTAATGTTGGGTAGGTACAAGATAATCAGGTTGGACACAGCCCCTATCCCACATGGGGCTCCCAGTCTAAACCAGGAGAATTGAAGCACTTAAGTAGTGTGGAAAGAAGTGCTGTCTTAGGCACTGGGGGATAAAGGCGAAAATACAGTTGAGCACGTTTTCTGGCCTCCTTGCAATTTGGATTAGCAATGCTTGGATACCAGGGGAGGAGGGGACGGGGCTTTGCTACCACCAGCAGGATGAGTGCTGGAGTTACGATTGCAGTTACAGTGATGGTTTGTGCTGAGCCATCCACACTCTAAGAGCTCAGGGGTAGCTTTTCTCCTACCTTCTCCCTCCCTGCCTCCCTGGCTTCTCACAGTGTGTGCTGTGGCCCCAGAAATACTGGGTGAGGCAGTGAAAAAACTCAGAATCACCCATCACTAGTTTTGGAAAAACAATTCAAAAGCATGCTCTACTATTGTTGTGAAAACTGAAATGAAAGTTTTATCAGTTTACTAAGGTATTTGTTATAGAGTTCACTGTGTGCCTAGCACTGTACTAAATGCTGGGGTAGAAACAAGATAGGACGGAGACAGTCCCTGTCCCACATGGGGCTTACTGCCTAAGTAGGAGGAGGAACAACTATTGAGTCTCCATTTTACAGATAAAGAAAATGAGGCACTGAGAAGTTGGAGGCCTTGCCCAAGGTTATACCCCTTGTGGGCAGGGAATGTGTCTGCTAATTCTGTTTCAGTGTACTCTCCTATATGGTTAGTACAGTGCTCTGCACATAGTAAGTACTCAATAAATACCATTGACTGATTAATTGATTTATTAAAGTAGTGGAACTAGAATTAGAGCCCAGATCTTCTCACCCCCAGGTCCACACTCTTTCCACTAGGCTATGCTGCTTTTCTGTGCAAGCAGTCAGGTCCCACACTGATTCCTCATTTGTTCAAGAAGCCATTCTGAGTTACCCTGGGAACGCATACGAACAGTCCCATTTAGGCCTTTTCACCTTTAGTGGAAAGGGAGCCGAAAGGGAATCCCACAAAAGACTTACCTGAGAGTCCCGGTGATGAGTGATGAGTCCCAAACCTGTTGTACAAAAAAACAAAGTTGGAGCCTACCAGCACACAGACAATGGCACAGATATCCTGGAACCTTGGGATGCTACACTGTGGGGACAACTGCCATTGACAAACAAAGGATGTGGCCCTCGTGGCATGCGGGCAAGCTGGATCTGCTGTCCACACTGCCATCACTTGGAGAAACCAGGGCCCACTCATTTTGCTTTTAGTGGCCTTGTCTTCGAGCACAATGGATATAGCTTTGCCACCAGACAGTCCCTTTTCCAAGCTCACCAAACTTGCCCAGTGTCTATTGATCCTAACTGCTACCCTACAGCACACATAGCACAGTGCTTGGCTGAACAGTCAGTGTTTAGTAAGTACCGTAACTAACTAGCCATGCCTTCGAACACAGTGCAGAACTTCAATTATCCGTTCAATTGCCCCTCACCCTGGCTGATGCCAGTGAGGAGAAATCGGTCTATCAGTGGCATTTGAACATTCATTATGCTCACAACACTGAACTAAGCACTGTGAGAAGTACAATAAAGCCAGTGGATTTACTTCCTGCCCTCAAGGAGCTTCCGGTATAGAGGGACAAAAATATCATGTAAAGATTCAGATGGAGTCATTCATTCATTCAGTAATTTGATCATATTTATGAAGAGCTTACTGTGTGCAGAGCACACTACTAAGTGCTTGGGAAAGAATAATACAACAAATAAGAGTGACAGTCCCTGCCCACATCAAGCTCACAGTCTGGGGGTGGGGGTGGGGGGGACAGACATCAATACAAATAATCAGACATCAGTATAAAATAAGTAAAATTACAGCTATACATGTAAGTGCAATGGGGCTGGGAGGGGACACAGTAAGCACTCAATCAGTACGATTGACTGAATGAATGAAAGAGCAAAGGGAGCAAGTCAGAGTGATGCAGAAGGCAGCAGGATTTGAGGAAAAGTGGGGCTTAGTCTGGGAAGGCCTCTTGGAGGAGATGTGTCATCAGTAAGGCTTTGAAGAGGGGGAGAGTAATTGATGGATTTGAGAAGTTACTGGTCTAATACCAGTTTGATGAGGTGATTGCCATGAGCAATTTCATTGAATGAGAAAGAAAATACCAATTTAAGAAATAGAATAAGTGGTCAGATCAATCGTCCATCCATTTTGATAGCTTCTCTCCCTGACATCCATTTTAATGTAGACATTTGTTGCCAACAGCCCTAAATTGTTTTTGTTAAGCGTCTTTTGTCCATGGTTTTATCCAAGGCATTTCTGTTGCTTTGGAAATTTTCTCATTGCACAACTGCCAGGGGTAACAAATTCCATGTTTACCATTCTGTAAAAGTTTTCCTTCTCATTACTTTGAACCTATCCTTTTCAGTGTTTGGTAGCTGCCCACTAGCCTGGTGTGGTGGGATTGGGAAGCAACAAATGCATGCACCCCAAACCCCCACCCTTCAAGATTGTTCAACCTTCCATCATGTCTTCTCTCAGCCTTGGTCTTTCCTGAATGGGAGCCCTAATCTTCTCAATCCTTCCTGATAGGAAGGCCGCTTTGGAGATCTTTCATGGATGCCTTCTTCGTCGTCTATGCTCTTGGATCTGTGACTTTGGGGCATTTGATATTCTCCCCACCCTCAACCCCACAGCACTTATGTACATACCTTTAAATTACATATTATAAATTATTTATTCATACTAATGTCTCTCTCCTCCTCTAGACTGGAAGTTGATTGTGGGCAGGGAATGTTGTATTGTATCACAAATACAATAAATTGTATTGGTGTATTGTATTGTACTGTTGTGCTCTCCCAAGCGCTTAGTACAGTACTCAGCACATAGTAAGTGCTCAATAAATACTGCCCATTATAACGCTGCTAATGTGTTTCTCTGTCCTGTCTCCAGCTCTATTAGCTATCTCAGAACTGCCCTATTGTTCTCTGGATGGGGTTCTAATCCCAACTACCCTGGGCAAGTCACTTAACTTGAGTTAACTTGAATTAACTTGTGAGTCCCGTATGGGACCTGAATATCTCATATTTACCCCAGTGCTTAGTACAGTGCTTAGCACATGGTAAGTGCTTAATCAGTACCACTATCATTATTATTATCATTGTTATTCATTCAATCATATTTATTGAGCGCTTACTGTGTGCAGAGCACTGTACTAAGCGCTTGGGAAGTACAAGTTGGCAACATATAGAGATGGTCCCTACCCAACAGCAGGCTCACAGTCTAGAAGGGGGAGACAGACAACAAACCAAAACATATTAACAAAATAAAATAAATAGAATAAATATGTACAAATAAAATAAATAAATAGAGTAGTAAATACATACAAACATATATACATATATACAGGTGCTGTGGGGAGGGGAAGGAGGTAAGGCGGGAGAAGGGCGAGGAGGGGGAGAGGAAGGAGGGGGCTTAGTCTGGGAAGGCCTCTTGGAGGAGGGGAAGTTATTGTTATCTATTATTATTATTATTATTATTATTATTATTATTATTATTATTATTAGTAGTAGTAGTAGTAGTAGTAGTAGTAGTAGTAGTAGTAGTAATAGTAGTAGTAGTATTGTCTCTCCCTGTTGAACCACTGATCTGAAAGACAGTCAGTTCGAGAGTCAGTTCTGCAATGACACCCAGGTCTCTTTCTTGCGCTGTGACTGATCGCTTAGGGCATAGCATCATGTAGTTATAATTTGGATTTCCCCCAGCATATTTCTTGCTTTCACTCACATCGACTTCCCCCCATGCATTTCCCTGCACTCATTCATGTCAATTTCACCCGGCACATATCCTGCATGTTCTCATGGCCATTTTCCCCATTGCATTTCCATGCATTCTGTCATGTCAGTTTTCCTAGTTTATTTCCATGCCCTTGCTCACATCCATGTCCCCCAGGCCATTTCCGTGCACTTGCTCACGTCAATGTCTCCTGGAACCCATGCTCATCAAACCCTATATGACACTTTTGATTTTCTGAGGTCTTCCAGTTGATCTTCATCAGCAGTTTAGCCCCTGCTTGACGACAGTTATTCTGAAACACAAGAAGAATCGTTGTGTCCGTTGGGGATTGATGGACCTGAATACTGAGAGTCCTTTCCTGAGCAGGGGCTATGTAGGAATATGTAGGGGGTGGAATTAGGCAGTTCAGTCTTTCATTCTTGGGTTTAATATTGAGCTTCATTTCTCTCTCTCTCTCTCTCCTTCAATTTCTCCATCTTTTCCTCTGTCCCTCCTATTCCACTCACACAGAGCTACCCTCCTTCCAGGGTGGCTTTTAAGCCAATCAGTTACAGTGTCAGCCTGGAGACCCCTTTCCTCTTCCCCATCCCAGGGCACAGCTTCCTGCTTCCACCTCCCTGTGAAAACATCCTAGAGATGTTGTGGTCAAGGTTTAAAAAATATCATAAGGCTTAGAAATGGGCTTCATGAGGCAGAGCTGGTTCAGGGGCTGTATTTTGGACACCACTGTATTTTTTAATGGTATTTGTTGAGCACTTACTATGTGCCAGGCACTGTACTAAGTGCTGGGGTAGATACAGGCTAATCAGGTAGGACATAGTCTATGTCCCATATGGGACTCTCAGTCTTAATCCCCGTTTTAAAGATAAGGCAACTGAAGCTTGGAGAAGTTACTTGTCTAATATCACACGACAGTCAAGTGGCGTAGCCAGGATCAGAACCCACATCCTACTGACTCTGAGGCCCATGCTCTGTTAAAACACATGGTCTTTTCAGTCCCAAATTTAGTTCCTGTGAGCAACTGCTAGTGTCCAAATAAACAAAAATGAGAAAAGGAACCCAAGCTCATTCATTTCCTTTTATTTTAATCTTAATGTACCCTAAAAATGATCAGTTTTGTTAGTATTTTCACAACTGATAGGCTGTTTGTTAGTCTGAGACCTCAAAAGCTAGTTTAGCTGAAAAAAAAAATAGGTTCCATTATAAACCCCTAAAAACAGGAATAGCAAGGAAATACCCAACCCTCTAACCAGGCAGCTAGCAATAAATATAGCACAGGGAGGTAGGGAACTGCAGTGTGTTCTATTCAAAGTTTGAATGTAGCAATGAGAGCTAAGGCCATTAGTGTTTTTAATAACTGGCAGCTGGAGTGTTCATTCTTTCAAACAGCATTTACTGAGCACCTACTGTGTTCAGAGCACTGTACTATGCACTTGGGAGAGTACAGTAAGTGGCACGGTCTTTGCCTTTGAGGAATTTATCATCAAATTTCATGATTATCAGGTACAAACCCACCAATCTCATTTTAAATGAACTGTCTTTAAAAAGCAGGAATTAAAGCAGCATGGGTGGATTGGTATATAGGTTTGGCATGGTGATGCTAATCCTGCATCTAACTAATGTGAGTGCCAGGCTCAAGTAGTAGTAGCAGTAGTGTTTATTGAGTCCTGCTGGGTCCAATGCACTGCACTAAGAAGTGCTGGAGAATGTTCCCTGCCCACAAGGAGCTTGCACCTTAATGGTGGAGACAGGTATAAAACCTTTACAGCAATGGCTTATGAACTGGCTGTGGATACCATACCATCATCTGCCAAAAAAGACAGATTTTTCTTGTATACCACCACAGATTGTCATTCATTTGTATTTAGTGCTTACTGTGGGCAAAACACTATATTAAATGCTTGGGAAAGTACAATACAACAAAAAACAGTGACAGTCTCTGCCCACAATGAACTTAGAGTCTAGAGGCAGGGAATGTCCAGTGCTCCCACAGTTCTCCTTGCAGAGTGTGCTGCTGGTCACTTGAGGGTAGGGTCAAAAAGTGTGGTTGATTTAGAACAACCCATCACCACTACTGGAAAAACAAACCAAGCGCACAAGCCCTGATGATGGCAGGCTACCCCCTCTCCTTCCCCATCCCTCCATGATCCAAACTCAAGTTACAGGGTATCATAGCTCAGAGAAGGGCACAGAACTGGGAGTTGGAGGACCTGGGTTCTAGCCCCAGCTGACATCTGCCTGCTGTGTGACCTTGGGGAAGTCACTTAACTTTTCCGGGCCTCAGTTTCCCCATCTGTAAATTGGGGATAACATAAATTGGGGATTCTCCATCCCTTGTAGATTGTGTCCAACCTGGTGGTCAACCCCAGGGATTTAGCATGGTGCTTGACACATATTAAGTCCTTAGACAATCCCGTCATTGTTAAGAAAGCGACTGAATTTTTGTCTTTGGGTTAGAGAGAAGGAGCAGAAGTTTCCATCAGCTCCCTCTGTGCCGAATACAGTTGGATACAGAGGGCTGGAAAGGGTGGTTTACTGTTGCTTTGTGTCTTTAGTGTGGGAGACGAGGTTTGTCCAGCCACACTTACACAAATGGCTGGGGTCTTGCCATCAGCTGGTGCCCTTGCTATACAGGAGAGAATGTTATTTTCATATTTCTGCCCAAGATCTATTAGCAGCTGAGGGGTGGAGCCAAATAGGTATCGAGTTCTCTGATTTATGTTTCTCACCAACCTGATCCCAAGCATCTCGCGGGTTCAATAGTTCCACTGTGTTTTGCCCTTCCACTTTTCCTCATCTTTCTGATGAAGGAAAATAAAGCACAAAACAACTCAAAAATAACACTGAACTAACTCAGGCCACACACTTGGAGAAAATTATAGATTACTATCGAAGTAAACTAGGAACAAACATGAAAAATTATTACATGAATGGCATTGAGTACGATTATGAATGAAAAATGCTAAATAATTATGCTACCACATTTTCTGAGAAAATACTCCGACTCCAGAGTAGTTTTTATCACTGACCACATCTTAACATCTAATTGGGATGTTAGTATGTTATTGCTTTTCAGGGCTTAATTCTTATAAATTCCTTTAAAAGTCCCAGAGCTTTAGTACAATGCCTGGACATAGTAAGAACTTAGCATTGCTTATACCATATTATACCATATAAATGCCATAAAATACCATATAAATAACATAAAAAATACCATACCATATACCATAAAAATACCATTAAAAAAAGTTTCTAATGGGGGACAATTTAGACAGTAGAGTAGATCAAGATTGCCCAATCAGAAAGGAGAACATTTTAGTTGCTGTAGGTAAATGCTATTAAATCATCTGGAGGTGGGGCAGGGGGAGTGGGAGGAAGGAGGGGAATAATTCAAATATATTGAATTCCTGATGGGAAGAGGAGGTCGAGTTGGTTGAAGAAGGGTTTCAGGCCAAGAACAAGCCCTTCAGAGTTTCTAGGAATCAAGTTGAAGGGGAAGGTAGCCAGTGAGGATGAAGCCCGGTGTGGGCAGGGATTGTCCCTCTTTATTGCTGAATTGAACTTTCCAAGTGCTTAGTACAGTGCTCTACACGCAATAAGTGCTCAATAAATACGATTGAATGAATGAATGAATGAATGATGGTCCCATAGTCTTCCCTGTTGCTCCAGGTGGAGCAGGAGAGGAGATTAAAGATTGTGAGAGATGGGTGGAAGGTGGGTGAAGAAACCTCCCTAGATAAGGAGGGAAGGAGTCCAGGGGAGTGGGAACTGGTAGAGAACAGGCAGGATGTGACTTCCCTGGGCCTTTCCCTGAAATCAGGAGCATTCTCTGGGCAGGCCAGCCCTGGGGCTGAGAGGCGAGGATGGGTGGGGCACTGGGAAACACAGGTGTTTGAGACAGGAAGGAGGGGCCTGAAAGCAACTCAGCTGTCACAAAGACTGGAGGTTCCAATGGGAGAGAGGTGGAACTGCCTGGAGCCGGGAGTGGGAAGGTGTCGACTGGGGAGAAGGAAGGGGAGAGGTGAGCACAATGGAATCTGCACCGGGACTTTTAGACAAGAAGGAATTCAGAGATAAAAATGAGAAAACGGTTGAGTGAAGACTGCACTAGGAGAGGAAATGAGTCAGGAATGCTGTGACTTGATCAAGAGGAGGAAGTAAGAGCCAGCTGGGTCGGATGGGTCACGGTCAGAGACCCAAGAAGAGCAAACAAGTCTGGCTCCTGGAAGGGATTTAGTAAGAAACAGTGCAGTGTGCAGGAGCAGGAAGAAAATGCTGAAAAAGCTGGCTAGGGCTGACCCACAATGCTCTGTGCTCATTCATTCAATCATATTTATTAAGTGCTTATTGTGTACAGAGCACTGTACTAAGCGCTTGGGAAGTACAAGTCGGTAACATATAGAGACGGTCCCTACCCAACAACGGGTGCACAAAGTAAGGTCTCAATAAATATGATTGTATGAATGAAAGAAACCCACTCCAAGCATCTTTCTGGGAACCGTTGGAGTACCGGGGCATAGGCATCCACCAAAGCGACTGGGATGGGGAAAGCTCTGTTTCAGTCCGGCCTAAAAGGTGGAGAGGTGCATTTTGGGCTTTTGGAGAACCTTGGAAAGTTTTAGGATAAACTATCAGGAATTCCAGAGGGGAAGATCAGATGATGCAAATGAGAATTCTGCCCTTCCTGTAATGATGATGATTATGATATTCGTTAAGTGCTTACTCTGCGCCAAGCACTGGGGTAGATACACGATATTAAGGTTAGGACACAGTCCCTATCCCCCATGGGGCTCACAGTCTAATGGCAAGGAAGGGCAGGATGAGGATGGCATGTCAGGGGAGTCGACAAAAGAGACCAGGACAAGAGACTAAGAGCAAATGAGAAGAGAGGAGGAAGGAACAGAAGGAGGCTAGTTGCTATTGACCTCAAACTTTATTTCGAGGTCAATGACTGCTGAAAATAATTTAAATATTCTTTGGAAGTGATTCAAGAGCAAATTATTTTGGGTAGGATTGTAATGTAGGCAGTGGGTTATGTTGAGCAAGATAAGAGGTTAGTGTCTCATGAATGTGAATGGGAGGCTGATTAAATTGGAGAAAGAGTTAATAATTAAACTCTAGGGGCCATTGCAGTGGGTCTCCAGGCTTTACTCTGTGTGTCTTTAACACCAGTTCCTCTTTATTTGGTCCTGGTGGCCTTTGGGGATTTACCTGGCTAAAGGAGCTGGCCCTCCCTTAGCTGTTTCTAGGCAGCCTAGGGTTGGAAGGAGGAGGGGAAAGTCAAGGAAGAGAATGGATGGACTCTTGCACCCTCCCCTTCCCTCTCTGCCACGCCAGGAAGTGTGGCCTAGTGCATAGAGTGCAGGCCTGGGAATCAGAAGGACCTGGGTTCTAATCCCAGCTCCACCAATTGTCTACTGTGTGACCATGGGCAAGTCACTTCACTTCTCTGGGTCTCAGTTACCTCATCTTTAAAATGGGGATTGAAACTGTGAGCCCCATGTGGGACAGGGGCAGGTGTCCAACCCGATTTGCTTGTATTGAGCCCAGTGCTTTGTACAATCTCGCATATAGTAAGTGCCTAACAAATGCACCAATCATTATTATTATTATTCTCTGGGGTCTGGAAGCTTCAGGGCCGGGTTACCGGGGAGAGAGTGCAGCCCAAGGATGCTCGGCAGCCAAAAGTGCACTGGGCTGTAGCCTACCTTGCAGAGTACCTGGCCAGGTGTGTCCCCTGGGCAGTGAACATGGTTGGAAGAGCAGACCTAGGCCTCAGCACAAGTTCCAACTAAGAATTACCTCTCCCCCTGGCTCAGGGTCACTCTCGCAGTTGTCTGGCTCAGCTCTAGGGGTTTTGGACCTTGTGAAACAAGTATCTCAGTCCTGTAGATTGTTATCTCCTTGTGGGCAGGGTCCACGTCTACCGACTCTTCTCCAAACACTTAGTGCTCTGCACACAGTAAGTGTTCAATAATATCATTGATTGATTGATTGAATCTGCTGTGTTTCCCCAGCAAGCCACTATTCCTTTCATTGGAGTTCAGTGGAAGTGGCCCGCCAATCCACCAGCCACTTGAAGGGCCAACAGGGCCCAGGCTAGCCAGAGGGAGGAGGCCCTGCTGGAGACTTCTACAGCTGCTCAACTATTTCACTCAGAATGAGAAAGGCCAGACTTTCCAAGACCCACAGGAAGTTTCAGTTTGCCATGAAAAAAGCAATGCTATAAAGTCAGGAAATAAGTATGTTACTTATAGTTAACTAGAGAAAAGCATAATAAAGGAAATAGATATCATTTCCCTCTACCTGCAGTTTATTTTCATGTCTGTCTTCCCTGCTAGATTGTAAGTCTCTTGAGGGCAAGGATCTGTCTACTAACTTTATTGTACTCTCCCAAGTGCTTAATACTGGGTTCTGTATTCATTCATTCATTCATTCATTCAATCATATTTACTGAGCAGTTACTGTGTGCAGAGCACTGTACTAAGCGCTTGGGAAGTACAAGTTGGCACATATAGAGACGGTCCCTACCCAACAGTGGGCTCACAGTCTAGAAGGGGGAGACAGAGAACAAAACAAAACATATTAACAAAATAAAATAGACTAAATATGCACAAATAAAATAAATAAATAAATAGAGTAATAAATACGTACAAACATATATACATATATACAGGTGCTGTGGGGAGGGGAAGGAGGTAAGGCGGGGGGATGGGGAGGGGGGAGGAGGGGGAGAGGAAGGAGGGGGCTCAGTCTGGGAAGGCCTCCTGGAGGAGGTGAGCTCTCAGTAGGGTCTTGAAGGGAGGAAGAGAGCTAGCTTGGCGGATGGGCAGAGGGAGGGCATTCCAGGCCCGGGGGATGACGTGGGCCGGGGTTCGACAGCGGGACAGGCGAGAACGAGGCATGGTGAGGAGATTAGCGGCGGCAGAGGAGCAGAGGGTGCAGGCTGGGCTGGAGAAGGAGAGAAGGGAGGTGAGGTAGGAGGGGGCGAGGGGATGGACAGCCTTGAAGCCGAGGGTGAGGAGTTTTTGCCTGTACAGAGTATATGGCCGATTAATATTATTCGTGGATTGATTGATAAGAAAAGGTGAAGCAGGAATCAAGATGTACTGAAGTACTGATGTACTGCCGCTAATCTCCTCACCGTGCCTCGTTCTCACCTGTCCCGCCATCGACCCCCAGCCCACGTCATTCCCCGGGCCTGGAATGCCCTCCCTCTGCCCATCCGCCAAGCTAGCTCTCTTCCTCCCTTCAAGGCCCTACTGAGAGCTCACCTCCTCAAGGAGGCCTTCCCAGACTGAGCCCCTTCCTTCCTCTCCCCCTCATCCCCCTCTCCATCCCCCATCTTACCTCCTTCCCTTCCCCACAGCACCTGTATATATGTATATATGTTTGTACATATTTATTATTCTATTTATTTATTTATTTATTTTACTTGTACATATCTATTCTATTTATTTTTCTCTGTCTCCCCCTTTTAGACTGTGAGCCCACTGTTGGGTAGGGACTGTCTCTATATGTTGCCAACTTGTACTTCCCAAGCGCTTAGTACAGTGCTCTGCACACAGTAAGTGCTCAATAAATACGATTGATTGATTGAAGTTGTCCCGGGATTGAGCCCTAAAATAGGGCTTTGGACTCGAGGCTCCTGGCTTGCACTGTAGATGCAATAATTCTATTCTATAAATAATTCTATTTATCTATTTTGATTATATTGACACCTGTCTACTTGCTTTGTTTTGTTGTCTGTTTCCCCCTTCTAGACTGTGAGCCCGTTGTTGGGTAGGAACTGTCTCTATCTGTTGCCAAATTGTACTTTCCAAGTGCTTAGTACAGTGCTCGGCACACAGTAAGCGCTCAATAAATAACGATTGAATGAATGAATGGAGTGATAGAGCAATGCAGTGTGTGTGAGGAGACTTGGATTCTCCTCCTGACTTGCTGTTGCCTTTGCTCTGTGTCCAACCTAATTATCTTGTACCTACCCCAGAGTTTAAAACAGTGTTTGGCACATAATAATTGCTTAACAAATACCGTTAGAAAAAGTTACAGAATAATAGAGATACATGATAGGCTCCTTGAGGGCAAAGACTATTTCTTTGCTAATTGCATAGAAGCTCTCATCGTGGCTCAGTAAGTCTTGTAGATGGTGGTGGTGTTGATCACAATGATAATAATGACTATAAAGTACCCTTCTGAGGTTATCCAGTTCATTCTTCCACCTACAGACAAGACTGCCCCAAAGCACTATGGACACATAGGGATCTATCCTATTTTTTTTAATAGTATTTTTTAAGTGTTTACTGTGTCAAGCACTATTCTAAACTCTGGGGCAGGTCCAAATTAATCAGGTCGGATACAGTTCCTGTCCCACATGGGACTCACAGCCTAAGTAGGAGGGAGAACAGGTATTGAATCTCTATACTGCAGCTGAGAAAACTGAGGCCCAGGGAAGTTAAGTGACTTACCCAAGGTCACGCAGCAGGCAAATGGTAGAGCCAGGTTTAGAACCCAAGTCCTCTGGCTCCCAGGCCTTTGTTCTTTCCACTGGGCCACACTGCTTCTTAATCCTATTTCTTAAGATGCCAGAGAAGGATTTTCCACAGCTTTGCTTGGTAACCTGTTTCACTGGAGAGCAGTTCCTAGTGTCTGGAAGCAGGTCTGAACAGCCAAGATAGGAATGGGAAACGGTGGGAGAGGAAAATAGGAAAATGTTATTCTTGGAAAATCAACCCATGAGTTCTGATAGTCTAGCAGGTCTAGAGCTAGGATTCCTGAGGTATTGCTCCTTTTTAGACCTTTGTAGTCAGGAAGTCTGGGGATTGCTGGACAGACAAACCAAAATATGTACCTTGATTCTCCCCTCTTTCACAGGGACTGTTTGAATGATATACTTGCATGAGGGGAGGGGAGGAATAATTGGTCAGAATCTGTGGGAGGTGTCCCAAATTGAGAGCCTTGTCCATCTTGTAGTCCTTTCAACCCCTTCCATGCCCTCAGAATCTCCTGGGAACCCCAGAGTACTGCCTAGCAGCTGTGAGGCTGAAGGATTCAGCTCGCTTCCTTCCCTGCCACCCCAGATCTGGGAAGAGTTACTTGCTAAGCTCAGGGGAGTGAGGAATGCTCCCACCCAGGCTGTGATTTTCTGGAAGAAATAAGATTTTTTCCTTTCCAGTTGGCAGGAGGGGGGAACTCGGAGAGGGCCAGAGGCTGCCCTGAAGAGCCACACATTAGTAATAATAATGATGGCATTTGTTAAGTGCTTACTATGTGCAAAGCACTGTTCTAAGCGCTGGGGGAGATACAAGGTGATCAGGTTACCCCACATGGGGCTCATAGTCTTAATCCCCATTTTACAGATGAGGTAACTGAGGGTCAGAGAAGTTAAGTGACTTGCCCTAGGTCACACAGCAGACACGTGGTGGAGCCGGGATTCGAACCCATGACCTCTGACTCCAAAGCCCGTGCTCTTTCCACTGAGCCAAGCTGCTTCTCTAGTGGCTGTGCCTCAGACCTACACTTGGGAGTCTCAGGCTCCGTGTGTCTGTCACAAGTGTTTCTCAGTGCTCCATTTTACTTCTGTCGTGTAGCGTGGCCTCAGTTACAGGTTTCAAGATCTGTGTGTGAACTAATGGGCACACAAACCATTTTTATGGGACTCTGGTTATTAGAAGAATCAGGACCTTTCTCTGTATTTGCGCAGCACACCTGTTTCACTTGAAGTTTGAACCTAATTGAGATAAGGTTTTTATCACCCCACTCCCCACCCTGAGAAGTCCCTATAATATAGGAATGTTATATTTATCTTTCGCTTTAGGACCATTTGATGAACTGGGTGGGAATGTTGCTTGCATTAGATGCAAAGTCAGAAACTTGTTAGCTCCAGTTAAGGTAGGCTACCCAGCTTGAATATATTAAAATGTCTGGGAGCCCAGAGTGTGCTAAATCCTGTCTCATTCATTCATTCATGCATTCATTCATTCGTATTTATTGAGCTCTTACTGTGTGTGGAGCACTGTACTAAGTGCTTGGGAGAGTACAATCCAACAATAAACAGACACACATTCCCTGCTCATGAGTCTCGACACCCAGATAATAATAATAATAATAATAATAATAATAATGGTGGCATTTGTTAAGCGCTTACTATGTGCAAAGCACTGTTCTAAGCACTGGGGCATACAAGGTGATCATGTTGTCCCGCGTGGGGCTCACAGTCTTAATCCCCATTTTACAGATGAGGTAACTGAGGCTCAGAGAAGTTAAGTGACTTGCCCAAGGTCACACAGCAGACATGTGGGGGAGCCGGGATTCGAACCCATGACCTCTGACTCCCAAGCCCGGGCTCTTTCCACTGAGCGATGCTGCTTCTAGATGTCATGTCCAGATGTCATGACCGCTGTACTCGAGCAAACAGAATGTCACAAATCCAACAGAAGTTTGACTCATCCAAGATCAGTTAGGCTTGCACCCACCTGGCAGGTTCCCTAGGTTCGGAGAGGAGTCAGCTGCTTGTCACTCCCCAGGAGAGAACGGAGTTCTCGGAAATGGTCCCCCCAAATGGACGATTGTTGCCGGGGAGACACTGAGGCTGGGTGAAAATGGGGATGTAGGGAATTGCGAGGTGTTTATTCCATGGCTGAAGGAGACAGCAAAGAAACAAAGGGCTTGGATAATCAGCTCTGGATGATTGAGAGTTTCACAGTATTTGTCTTTTGCAGGAGTGTTGCTGTGTGAACTGTGTCGGGAAGTCCAGAGGTAGGGATAGGTGGGCACCTACATCTTGGATCTGCTGAGCTGGGGAAGGCTGCATGGATTTCAGCAGCGTGGCTTAGTGGAAAGAGCCCAGGCTTTGGAGTCAGAGGTCGTGGGTTCGAATCCCGCCTCCGCCAATTGTCAGCTGTGTGACTTTGGGCAAGTCACTTAACTTCTCTGGGCCTCAGTTCCCTCATCTGTAAAATGGGGATTAAGACTGTGAGCCCCTTGTGGGACAATTTTGTCACCTTGTAACCTCCCCAGCGCTTAGAACAGTGCTTTGCACATAGTAAGCGCTTAATAAATGCCATTATTATTATTATTATTATTTCAGGATTTCAAGAGGACTTTGAGGGTAGGTTGAGAAAGCATGTGCATATACACATCACTTCAGTCTGTCAATCAGGGAACCTGTCTACCAACTCTGAGGTACTGTGTGCATACGCATACCACTTCAATTAGTCAATCAGGGAACCTGTCTACCAACGCTGAGGTACTGTACTTTCCCAAGTGCTTAGTACAGTGCTCTGCATACAGTAAGCACTCAATAAATGCCACTGATTGATGGACTGACTGGTTGGTCAAGAAGCTTACAGTCTAGCGAGTCCACAATCATCATCAATTGTACTTATTGAGTGCTTACTGTGTGCAGAGCACTGTACTAAGCGCTTAGGGACCATCTCTGTATAATAATAATAATAATGGCATTTATTAAGAGCTTACTATGTGCAAAGCACTGTTCTAAGCGCTGGGGAGGCTACAAGGTGATCAGGTTGTCCCACGTGGGGCTCACAGTCTTAATCCCTATTTTACGGATGAGGTAACTGAGGCACAGAGAAGTTAAGTGACTTGCCCAAAGTCACACAGCTGACAATTGGTGGAGTTGGGATTTGAACCCATGACCTCTGACTCCAAAGCCCGTGCTCTTTCCACTGAGCCACGCTGCTTCCACAATGATAAGACCTGTGGAGGCCAAGCTGAACAGAAAGTGTGGGGTAGGAATGGGGCCTGATTTTGATTGGTTTTCTTCTGACCCTGTTTCTAAGAGGGCAAAAAGCAGGTTTGTATAATAATAATGTTGGCATTTGTTAAATGCTTGCTATGTGCAAAGCACTGTTCTAAGTGCTGGGGGGGATACAAGATGATCAGGTTGTCCCATGTGGGGCTCACAGTCTTCATCCCCATTTTACAGATGAGGGAACTGAGGCACAGAGAAGTTAAGTGACTTGCCCAAAGTCACACAGCTGACAATTGGCAGAGCCAGAATTTGAACCCATGACCTCTGACTCCTAAGCCTGTGCTCTTTCCACTGAGCCACGCTGTATATGTGCAAAGGGTCACATGTGTGGCCATCCCTATAACAATAATAATAATAATAATTCTGGTACTTGTTAAGTGCTTACTGTGTGCCAAGCTCTGTACTAAACACTGGGCTAGTTATAAGGTAATCAGGTTGGACACAGTCCCTGTCCCACATGGGGCTAGTCTAAGTCGGAGGGAATAAGATTTAATCCCCAGTTTACAGATGAAACAACTGAGGCCCAGTGAAGCCAAGTGACTTTCCCAAGGTCACACAGCAGACGTGGCAGAGCCGGAATTCAAACCCAAGTCCTCTGAATCCCAGGCCTGTGCTGTTTCTATTGGGCAGTGCTGTCCTCTCTGTTCCTGGCTGTTGCATCCCCTCTGGAGTCCCGTGGACTTCAGCCCAAGGCTTTGCTTGCTGGGGTCATCATCATCATCATCATCATCATCATCAGTCGTATTTATTGAGCGCTTACTATGTGCAGAGCACCGTACTAAGCGCTTGGGAAGTACAAATTGGCAACATATAGAGACAGTCCCTACCCAACAGTGGGCTCACAGTCTAAAAGGGGGAGACAGAGAACAAAACCAAACATACTAACAAAATAAAATAAATAGTAAATAAATAGTAATAAATAAAATAAAATAAATAATAGACCCCCAGCCTCAAGAGGCTTGATAAGCCGTTCGGGGCCTGCATGGCCTTGGGCTTCCTGAGTCCAGCTGGTTTTTGGCAATCCAGGCCAGCATCACTCCGAGCTCTGACACATATTTGTACGCATAATCACACCCACAAAATCAAGGTGGGCAATGGAGGAAATTTTTCTTTCCCATGGAGTTTATCCCATGGCTGTGGGGAACCTCAGATCTGGAAGTTGTCCTGGACCGGGCTCTGACTGTCTCTCAGACCACCACAAGGCACTGATTTCCCTGGAGGACTTCGCTGCCATCCCCTGCCCTGTGTCATCTGGCCTGGCTGTGGCCCCAACTTTACACCTGGGGAGGAGGGAGCAGCAAGCCGTGGGAGGGGTATCAGCAGCTCCAGTGCTTTTTCCTCTCCTCCTCCCCATTCCCCCCCCCCCACCTCCTTCCCTTCCCCACAGCACCTGTATATGTTTGTACAGATTTATTGCTCTATTTATTTTACTTGTACATATTTACTATTCTATTTATTTTGTTAATGATGTGCATCTAGCTTTAATTCTATTTGTTCTGTCGACTTGACACCTGTCCACATGTTTTGTTTTGTTGTCTGTCTCCCCCATCTAGACTGTGAGCCCACTGTTGGGTAGGGACCGTCTCTATGTTTTGCCGACTTGTACTCCCCAAGCGCTTAGTACAGTGCTCTGCACACAGTAAGCGCTCAATAAATATGAATGAATACGATTGAATGAATGAATGAATGATGTTGGTGGTGGAGGCAATTGGGCCCAGGATCAACCCTGCAGTGGGAACAGCTGTCAAACCTCAGAGAATAAGCATAGAGGGGGGAGTTGAGGGTGCTGGGGAAACAGGGAATGAGTGTGGGGGGTGGAGTCTGGGAAGTGGGGGGAGGCAGGAATGCCGTGGGAACTAGGGAAGAGGAGGAAGGGGGCCAGATTTCCATTCCTGGACAGGAAAGAGATCAATTGATTGATTTAGATTTTTGTCAGGGTGGAAACACCATTTACTTGTAGTTTGGGGTGGTTGGGATGGATTGTCAACCGTGCTGTACTCTCCCAAGTGTTTAGTACGGTCAGCTGTATTCAGTAGCATTTAGTACATACCACTGATTGTGTCCTCTTTGGGTTGGGGACAGGAATCTCAGGGCATTCACATGGGCCTGAGTGCTCGGGTGGACATTGTTCTGTAAATAGGTAGGAAGCTCAGCAGCCAGGATTCATCCCATCCCCCCAGCCCTACCTCCTTCCCCTCCCCACAGGACTTGCATATATATTTGTACAGATTTATTACTCTATTTTACTTGTACATATTTACCATTCTATATATTTTGTTAATGACGTGCATTTAGCTTTAATTCTATTTGTTCTGATGACTTTGACACCTGTCTACATGTTTTGTTTTGTTGTCTGTCTCCCCATTCTAGACTGTGAGCCCGTTGTTGGGTAAAGAACGTCTCCATATGCTGCCAACTTGTACTTCCCAAGCGCTTAGTACAGTGCTCTGCAAACAGTAAGCACTTAATAAATCTAATTGAATGAATGAATGAATCCTTGTGTAGTTTTACATAAGACACCACAAGGAATCTCTGCTGAGAAAAGCTCTTTTGATTGTGACATCCAAATTTGAAAATACCGAGCTTAAACGTTTATAAAGAACCATTACTCTGTCTAACACTTTTAGCATGTCAAACGTTCAGAATGCTTGACACCCAGGAAAAAGTTATGAAGTTTCCCTCTGTTGCTTCTTGGCTTTCATTCCCATGAATTTAATGAGCAGTGTGAGGGATTGAAGTGGGGAAAGTAGTGATACACAGAGCATAAGTGAACAGCTTAAAGAGAAAATAATTATGCAGTTTGTACATACAACACGTGGATGCTAAGTACAGTGTAGCCAGGTCCATAGACAAGGTCATACGTGCCATGGGGTTGTCATCTAGGGAGGAAGTTTCACTTTGCTTAGAAGGGAATTCCTTCTCTACAGCAACTTTCATTTAGCTTTGCAATGTTTAAAGGCTATCTAAGTACAGTACTTCGTACAGTGTTCTGCACACAGTAAAATTTCAATGAATACCATTGATTAATCAATTTACTTACCCTCTTATTTGGCAGACTTGCAACTTCCAAACTTTTAGTTGGATTCTTTTGAATTTAGAAAATGCCAGTACAGCCGAATTCCAAAGCGGCAGGAAGGTACCGCTTTGAAATCAGGTCCATTTAAAGCAGCATCGTTACCTGTGGAGCCTGTGGTGTGGATCAGTGGGCCTCGATAGTGACTTTGAAAAGGCCTTCAGTTTCCATAGCTGCTACCTGTTCTTTATGAGTGGATGTGTGCGGTTTGTTTCTTTCCAATAACATTTTATCCTGGAAGGGGAAGGGAAACCACTGCTGTGCCTGGCTGGTGTTGTTGAAGCTAAACCACACAGTCCGCCAGTCCGTCCCCACACTTTCCACCTTCCATACCGTGGCCCGCTGTGGGTACCAACTAATGAAAATAATAATAATCATGCTATTTGTTCAGCGCTTATTATGTGCCAGACACTGTACAAAGCGCTGGGGTGGATACAAGCAAATCAGGTTGGACAAATCCCTGTCCCAGGTGGGGCTCACAGTCTCCATCTCCATTTTACAGATAAGGTAACTGAGGCACAGAGAAGTGAAGTGACTTGTCCAAGGCCACACAGAGACAAGTAGCGGAACCGGGATTAGAACCCATGACCTTCTGATTCCCAGGCCTGGGTTATATCCACTACACAGCTGGGCTGGGGTGATGCCTCCAAGTATGCCAGCCTGGGTGGGTGGGTATACTGGGCTGGGGGGACTCCAGTCGGATTGGAGAACAGCAGAACTGCATGCAGTGATGATGACCAAAACCAGATCCATCAGTCTATCAATTGTATTTATTGAGCACTTACTGTGTGCAGAACACTGTACTGAGCCCTTGGGAGAGTTCAGTACAGCAGAGTTGGTAGACTCATTCCCTGCCCACAATGAGCTTAGAGTCTAGAGGGGGAAATAAGCATTAATATAAATGAATAAATTACAGGTAAGTACATAAGTGCTGTGGTGCTGAGGGAGGGGGTTAATCAAGGGAGCAAATCTGAGTGATGCGGAAGGGAGTGGGAAAAGAGAAAATGAGGGGCTTAGGGAAGGCCTCTTGCAAGTGAGCCTTCAATAAGACTCTGAAGGTGGGGAGAGTAATTGAATGTCAGATATGAAGAGGGAGGGTGTTCCAGGCCAGAGGCAGGATGTAGGCGAGAGGTCGGTGGTGAGATAGATGAGACTGAGGTATAGTGAATAGTTTGATATTAGAGGAACAAATGGGCATCATTGTAGTAGGAGAGCAGCAGAGTGAGGTAGGAGAGGCCAAAGTGATTGAGTTCTTTAAAGTGGATTGTAAGGAGTTTCTGTATGATGTGGAGGTGGTTGGGCAACGAGTGGAGGTGCTTGGGATGTGGGGAAACATGGATTGAATTTTTTTGTAGAAATATAATCTGGGCGGCAGGGTGAAGTATGGACTGGAGTGAGGAGAGACAGAAGGTAGGGAGGTCAGCAAGGAGGCTGATACAGTATCAAGGCAGGATAGGAAAAATGCCTGGATTAACATGGTAGCAGTTTGGATGGAAAGGAAAGGGCAGATTTTAGCCATGTTATGAAAGCTGAACCGACAGGATTTAGTGATAGATTGACTATGTGGGTTGAATGAGGGAAATGAGTCAAGGATAACGCCAAGGTTATGGGCTTGAGAGACAGGAAGGATGGTGGTGCTGTCTACAGTGATGGGAAAATTAGGGCCAGTACAGGGTTTATGTGGGAAAATAAGGAGTTCCATTTTGGACATGTTAACTTTGAGGTGTCAGCAGGACATCCAAGTAGAGATAGATGTCTTAAAGTTAGGAGGAAACGTGAGACTGTGGAGAAGGAGAGAGATCAGGGTTGGAGTTGTAGATTTGGGAATCATCTGTATAGAGATGGTAGTTGAAACCATGGGAGTGAAAGAGTTCTCCAAGAAAGTGGGTGCAGATGGAGAATTGAAGGGGGCCCAGAACTGAACCCTGAAGGACTCCCACAGTTAGAGGATGAGAGGCAGAGGAAGAGCCAATGAAAGAGACTGAGAATGAGCAGCTAGAGAGACAGGAGAACCAGGAGAGGACAGTGTTAGTGAAGCTTAGGTTGGATAATGTTTCCAGGTGAAGGGGGTGGTCGACAGTGTCGAAGGCAGCTGAGCTGCTGAGGAGGACCAAATCCAGATAAACCTCTGGAGATGAAACGCTGTTTGTCAACTTGTCTCTGTGATCTTTTCCCTGGTCCTTGGCCCAGTGTCTCCATCTTAGCCTTCCATTTTTGGGCTCACAGCATTTGGGTGCAGGTCCTGGGCTCATCCCTCTTGGCCCTCACTCATTCTCCCAGGGAGCTCATCTGCTCCTATGGCTCACCTACCTCAGGGTGGGTGACTTTCAGATCTATGTATCCAGTTTGTTTACTCTCCTCTGCAGGTAAGCTTTCTTTTATGGTATTTGTTAAGCGCTTACTATGTGGCAGGGACTGTTCTAAGCGATGGGGTGGACACAAGGTAATCGGGTTGGACACAATCCATGTCTCACATGGGGTCCACAGTCTTAATTCCCATTTTATAGATGTGATAACCGAGGCACAAATAAGGAAGGGACTTGCCCAAGGTCACACTGCAGACAAGTGGCAGAGCTGGGATTAGAATCCTGGTCCTTCTGATTCCCAGACCCACGCTCTATCCACTTGACCATGCTGCTTCTCATGGACATGGACACCTCTCAGACCAGCTGGACCAATTTTGCCCAAAGGCACCAAGTCAAACTTAATAATAATCAATAAAATAAGTTTGGTATTTAATAAGTGTAAATCGCTATGCTAAGCACTGGGATAGATAAAAGATCATCAATCAGTAGTGTGGATAAAATCCACCCTTATCCTCTCCATCTAAACTGCTACCATGCTGATCCAAGCCCTTATTATGCCCTGATCATGCTATCATGCTGATCCAAGCCCCACTTGACTACTGCATCCATTCATTCATTCATTCCATCATATTTATTGAGCACTTACTATGTGCAGAGGACTGTACTAAGCACTTGGGAAGTATGATTCAGCAACAGATAGAGACAATTACTGCCTACAGTGGGCTCACAGTCTAGGTGTCTGCATCAGACACCTTGCTGACCTCTTTGCCTCCTGTCTCTTCCCACTCCAGTTCTTACTTCACTCTGTTGCCCAGATCATTTTTCTGCAAAACCATTCAGCCTAAATCTCCCCACTCCTCAAGAACTTCCAGTGGTTGCCCATCCACCTCCGCATCAAACAGAAGCTCCTTACTATCGGCTTCAAAGCACTCAATCAGCCTTCAAGGAGCTTACCTTCTAGTCGGGGAGACAGACACTGATATGATTTAAAGACGGGAGGAGGAGGAGGAAGGAAAGAGGATGTGGAAGTGATGGGGTATGGAAGAAGGTCTCTGCATCACAGAGGGTGATCATGAGCACACAAAGGATCTGCTTTGTACGGAAAATGTATGATAGCTTCAGAGGCTGGGAGCAAAGCTGGTCTTCTACCCAGGGAGGAAAGGAAAGAAATGAGTCTCATTTTTTGGTCCACTAAGAAAACGCTATGGATATGCTACCAGAACAATTGCAGATGGAAGTGGGGCGTTCTGGGAGAGATGTGTCTATGAGGTCACTATGGGTAGGACAGGACTCGACAGCGTAAGACGACGATGAGGAGTTTTCGTAAAAAGATTCATTCATTCATTCAATCGTATTTATTGAGTGCTCACTGTGTGCAGAGCACTGTATTAAGCACTTGGGAAGTACTAGTTGGCGTCATATAGAGACGGTCTGTCTCTCAAAAGATCTCACAACAGACCCTGGAGTCCCCTCTCTCCTGCTTGAAGAAACATTTTAGGTCTGTTTCATTTCTGCTTCCCATCATTTCTCTCCTCCAAACTTTCCTCTCACCAGGTAGCAGTCGTCAAACTTCTGGTGGGACTCTGACAAACGACACGGGGTCTCACAGACCCTGCGGACATGGCAACGGGAAACAGCTTGGTTGGGTATAAATACAAGTGCTCCTTCTCACAGAGCCTGAGAAAATCGCACCTTCACTTTGTTAAAAAAAAATCTGTTTGTGTCACTCCAATAATCACTTCATAACTGGTGGGATAGCAAACCATATGCCTCCAAAGTGGCAGAATAGAAGAATATCTACCTCTGTTTCTTTTTTCAAAATACCTTTCTCATTGTGTCAAAAAAGAGGGCCAGAGGGCTTCTGCTCAAGCGTTGCAATTCAATGTAAATTACTCATGAATGATAAATGAAACAGTTTTTTTAAATACATGCACATCAAGGCCGCATATCACCTAAGTATATTTAGAGATAAGCTCATTAAAGAGCATCTGAAAGTTTAAGGTCCTGCACCCTCTGAAAAAGACCAACATTGTGAAAGGATTCACAGTAGAAGATTATTTTTTTCTTTCCTTTTTTTTTTTTGATGATATTTGTTACGTGCTTACTAAGTACCAGGCATTGTACCAAGCACTGGTGCAGGACATGGTTTATAATCCCAGCTTTTCCACTTGTCTGCTGTGAGGTTTTGGGCAAGTCACTTAACTTTTCTGTGCCCTAGCTACCACATCTGTAAAATGGAGATTTAGACTGGGAGCCCTATGTGGGACAGGAACTGTGTCCAATCCAATTATCTTGTATGTACCCCAGTGCTTAGTACAGTGCCTGGAACATAGTCAGTGTTTAACAAATACCATTAAAAAAAAAAGCAAATTAGGTTGGACACAGTCCTTATATCACTTGAGGTTTATAGTCATAATCCAGATTTTACAGATGAGGTAACTGAGGCACCGAGCAGTTAAGTGACTTGCCCAAGGTAACACAGCAGACAAACAATGGAGTTGGAATTAGAACCCAAACCCTTCCTCTATTCACTGGGCCACACTGCTTCTCATAGTTTTCTTTAGAGTTTCATTAGACAGGAATAATGTGAAATATTATTAGGCAAATACCTCTTTATGGTACTACACATTTTTGAACTTCAGCTTTCTTGGTTCATTTTGACTTTTGACATTTTATGTATTTCAGTTTTTGTTGGTATTCAGGTAGTTAAAAGAGTTCACAAGTATACACAGTTGTGGTAAGTCTGCAGGTGTAATGTCCCCCACTGGGCCGGCATTCTGCTTCTTTGGGCCTGTTGCTCCAGGTCGATGCAGTTTGCCAGAGCAGGTGCTATAGAAACTAATAAATAGATCTGAAAAAACCCCAGCCTTGTTCTGTGCTATCATTTTGCTCTCTCTCCCGATTGCTGATTGCTGTGTTCATGAATCTTCGTCTTTATTTCAGGCGTTGCTTCTGAGATCATGGTAATTGTTCTGGTTGGCTCAGTTTCAGGGCATTTTTTGATTTCTTGGGTCATTTTTTAGTTGATTTTGGTATGTGTGTGAAAGCAAGGGAGAAAACAAGAAACATACACACACACAAACACACAGTACTTTAGGTTGGCATGAGAAAACAGGTCAACCTTGCCCTGAATTTCACTTTTGACACTCTTTGACAAGGTGTGTGACTTAAACTCAAGGTAAATCCTGCAAGTCTGGAGAAGGGAGCATGCCTCTTGGAATGATTCCCCAGAAACTGTATGAGAAAATTGATATAAAAGACAGGTTTCTGTGTTTTCCAGAGCAGCAGGTGTCTCTTAGCCAAATCCCTGAATACGAATGTGAATGTGAAGTGAGTAGTCGTTCACTTCCACATTCCTATATGCAAAGCCCAACTCTCACCTCCCTGGGTGGAGTGAGCCTATAGAATCTAGGATGGTTGGCCCTGTGCCTGGGGGAATGTGTGGTGGTGGGGGTGGGGGCTGGGGGGCAATTCTGACTAGGCAACTCTAACTGGGGTCCTCTCTGCAGAGCCACTCCCTGAAAGACCCCAGTCTCCTGTCACCTGTTGGGATTTCAGTCAAAAGGTATTTCCAAAAATATTTCCATTCCCCATGGGCCCCTGGGCCTTCCCACCATTCCACCCCCTCCCTCCCCTCCTTTGGTTCATTTATTCATTCATTCAGTCATATTTATTCAGCACTTACTGTGTGCAGAGCACTGTATTGAGAGCTTGCTAAAGTACAACAATAAACAATAACATTCCCTGCCCACAATGAGCTCGCAGTCTACAGTGGGGGAGACAGACATCAATACAAGTGAATAAAGTTGCAGATATGCACATAAGTGCTTTGGGGCCGGAGGGGGAAAGAGCAAAGGGATAAATAAAATTATGGATTTGTACACAAGTACTTTGGGCCTGGGAGGAGGGAAGAGCAAAAGGAGCAAGTCAGGGTGGCTCTGAAGGGAGTGGGAGATAAAAAAAAAATGGAGCTTAGTCTGGGAAGTCCTCTTGGAGGAGATGTGCCTTCAATAAGGCTTTGAAGCGGGGGAGAATGGTTGTCACATTGGTGGTTGCTGTCTTGGCAGGAGTGGCAGAGACATTGATGCGACTTGTAGAGAGCTCTGTTGCCAGCCTTTCACTTTAGGCCTTCTGCTGATCGTCCTCCCACTCCCCTCTCCCCCCAGCCCCTGTGAGAAGCACAGTCAGACAGGTAGATTGTCTTCATTCATTCATTCATTCAATCATATTTATTGAGCGCTTACTGTGTGCAGAGCACTGTACTAAGCACTTGGGAAGTACAAGTTGGCAACATACAGAGACGGTCCCTACCCAACAGCGGGCTCACAGTCTAGAAGGGGGAGACAGGCAACAAAACAAAACATATTAACAAAGTAAAATAAATAGAATAAATATGTACAAGTAAAATAAATAAATAGAGTAATAAATACATACAAACATATATACCCACAGCCACTTAATGGGAACTTGTGGCCTTGGGGGTCAGAGCGGTGTTTGAGCCCAGCTTTTGCAGATGGGGATTAGCTGGGGTCTTGGGAGCATCTTAGCTCAACAAGTCATCTGCTGTTTGAACCCAGTAGACTGTTGCCTCCTGCCCGTTGGACATACACTTGGCAACAGACAAATTGTGACTCCTCAAATCTGAGAAGTTATTAGGAGTGATTTCAGCTGAAAATACTCCATGTAAACTCCATGCCGTTGACTCCTGAGATGGGATCGACAAAATGAGGGGTGTAGTGACTCTTAAACCTGATCATACACTTTCTGTTCTGCTTAGTTCTTGGATTCCCATTTGAAGACCAGAGTCCGAATTGGTAACAGAATTAAGATGACTGAATTTTGGTGTGGGGGTGTTCCAAGTGGGATAGCCGGGGGTTGGGGTGAGGGGGTGGAGAATGGGATGCTCCAGAAAGTTGGGCTAAAAAGGTAGGAGAGGAAGACAGAAGGAAAAAGAGCAAAGCAGGGGAAGAGGTGGGAGCTAGAGAGATAGGAAGTCGTGAAGGGACATGGGAAAACACACACACACACAAACACACACACACACACACGCGTGCACACGCACGCCTCCCCACCCACTCAGTGGAAAGAGCCTAGGCTTGGGAGTCAGGCATTCTAGTCCCAGCTTTACCAGTGGCCTGCTTCATGACCACAGACCAAGTGACAACCCACACAGTAATGATGGCATTTATTAAGCGTTTACTATCAATCAATCAATCAATCAATCAATCGTATTTATTGAGTGCTTACTGTGTGCAGAGCACTGTACTAAGCGCTTGGGAAGTACAAGTTGGCCAATTTGTACTTCCCAAGAGCTTAGTACAGTGCTCTGCACACAGTAAGCACTCAATAAATACGATTGATATAGAGACAGTCCCTACCCAACAGTGGGCTCACAGTCTAAAAGGGGGAGACAGAGAACAAAACCAAACATACTAACAAAATAAAATAAATAGAATAGATATGTACAGGTAAGATAAATAAATAAATAGGGTAATAAATATGTACAAACATATATACATATATACAGGTGCTGTGGGGAAGGGAAGGAGGTAAGACGGGAGGGATGGAGAGGATGCTTACTATGGATGGATGCTTACTATGTGCAAAGCACTGTTCTAAGCACTGGGGAGGTTACAAGATGATCAGGTTGTCCCACGGGGGGCTCACAATCTTCATCCCCATTTTACAGATGAGGGAACTGAGGCACAGAGAAGTTAAGTGACTTGCCCAAAGTCACACAGCTGACAAGTGGCGGAGCCAGGATTTGAAGGCCATCCCTCCATTTCCTCAATGGTGAAATTGTAATAATAATACCTGCCTCTCCCTACCCTATGGGAGCTTTATGAGGATAAAATGAGATGACTGATGTGAAAGCACTGTGGAAAAATAAGAGTGCTCTATAAGATCAAGGTATCATTATTATTCATCCACACAGCATGGCCCCAGCTGCCGCCCCTGTTGCGGCTTCCTCTGCTGTCGCCTTACCCCAACCACAGCAGCAAGTGCTGGCCACAGCCCCGGCCGGGGCTTTTCCCTGGAGGTTTCTGGCTCAGCTGGAGACACGTCAGAGCAACTCCTCTGGACGCTTTCAGTAAGTGGCTCAGGAAGCCGCCATTCAGCTTCCGCGGTGGGGTTGGTGGTTGTGGGTGAGGAGAGGGAAGAGCGGGAAACAAGGAGGAGGATGGCCGGGAGAGGGGAGGTGGGAAAGGAGTCCTGGGAGTGTTGAGAGGTGGTGAGAGGGAGTATTAGGAGTAATGGGAACACCGAGGTGAATACTCATCATCATCATCATCAGTCGTATTTATTGAACGCTTACTATGTGCAGAGCACTGTACTAAACGCTTGGGAAGTACAAATTGGCAACATATAGAGACAGTCCCTACCCAACAGTGGGCTCACAGTCTAAAAGGGGGAATACTGACAGCATTGCAGTGGAAAGGAGTGGGTATCACGAGTATTGAGGTGGTGGCGGTGAGTAGTAGGAACATTGCAGTGGTGGTGTTGAGTACCAGGAGCGTTGCAGTGGAAGGGGTGGATACCATGAGCAAGAGGACATGGGTTCTAAGCCCATTTCCACCAGTTGTCTGTTGCGTGACCTTGGGCAAGCCACTTAACTTCTCTGTGCCTCAGTTATCTCATCTGTAAAATGGGGATTAAGACTGAGCCCAACGTGGGACAACCTGATTACCTTGTATCTACCCTGGTGCTTAGAACAGTGCTTGGCACATAGTAAGCTCTTAACAAATACCACAATTATTATAGTTATTATTACTCTGGTGGGGATGAATATGGTGAGCACTGAGGCAGTGCCGGCAATACAGTCACATGGCTTGGGAAGCAGTGTGGCCTAGTGGAAAGAGCACAGGCCTGGAGGTCAGAGGACCTGGGTTCTAATCCCTGCTCCACCACTTGTCTGCTGTGTGACCCTGAGCCAGTCACAAATTTCTGGGCCTCAGTTTTCTCATCTATAAAATGGAGGTTACATCCTTCTGCCTCCTACTTAGATTGTGAGCCCCATGTGGGAAGGGGACTGTGTCCAACCTGATTATCTTGTACCTACCCCAGCGCTTAGTACGGCGCTTGGCATATAGTGAGAGCTTAACGAGTACCATAATAATTATTATCACTGTTCTGACACTGTTGCAGCACTCAGTTGCAGACTTTCCATGTCAGTCCAGGACTTCTCTGGGAACTGGGGAGAGCCCATGGCAGCCATGCAACTGGGTAGTCAGTCAATCCTATTTATTGAGTGCTTACTGTCAGTCAGTCCATCAGTCAATTATATTTATTGAACGTTGACTGTGTGCAGAGCATTGTATTAAGTGCTTGGGAGAGTACAACACAACAGAATTAGCAGACACATTCGCTGCCTATAACAAGCTTACAGTCTAGAGGGGGAGACAGACATTAATATAAATAAATGCTACAGATATTTACATATGTGCTGTGGGGCTGGGACGGGGATGAATAAAGGGAGCAAGTCAGGGTGATGCAGAGGGGAGTGGAAGAAAAGGAAAAGAGGGCTCAGTCAGGGAAGGACTCTTGGAGGAGCTGTGCCTTCAATAAGCCTTTGAAGGTGGAGAGAATCATTGTCTGTCAGAGAAGAGGAGGGAGGGAGTTCCAGGCCAGAGGTAGGACGTAGGTGAGAGGTTTCCGGCGAGATAGATGAGATCGAGGTATAGTGAGAGGGTTGGCATTAAGGAGCGAAGTGTGCAGGCTGGGTTTTAGTAGGAGAGGAGCAAGATGAGGTAGGAGGGGGCAAGGGGATTGAATGCTTTAATGCCGATGGTAACTGTTATGATACTTTGAGGCTCTTGTTTGAACTGAGCACCTGCACAGAGAGTAGCGGCTGACCCCCTACTTCCCTAGCCAAAAGCTGGACTCTGATCCCCCCGAGGCTGGGATTGACCCACCGCCCAGCGAAAGAAGGGTCAGTTGTGTGAAATGAAAAAATGGGTCTGAGTCAGCAAGTTCACTAAACGTTGCTGTGTCCATGGTCTTGATGTGCTCAGTTGATACGGTGCTATTTTTCTTTTTTGAATGGTATTTGTTAAGCACTTACTATATGCCAGGCTCTGTACTAAGCAGTAGGGTAGATACAAATTAATCAGGTTGAACACAGTCCATGTCCCACATGGGGCTCACAGTCTTCATCCCCATTTTATAGATGAGGTAACTGAGGCACAGAGAACTGAAGTGACTTGCCCAAGGTCACACAGCAGACAAGTGGCAGAGATCAAAATAGAACCCAGATCCTCTGACTCCCAGCCCCATGCTCTATCCACTAGGCCACACTTTTTTGCCTGATCTTCAGTCAGACTTTGACTTCCACCAAGACTTCAGGGCCATGACAGTCAGTCGGTCAATTTTATTTATTGAGAGCTTCCTGTGTGCAGAGCACTGTACTAAACACTTGGGACAATACAGTACAACAATATAACTGATACATTCCCTGCCCACATTGCATTTATAGTCTAGAGGGGGAAGTAAGCCAGTGAAAGTAAGCCCGTATGAACATTAGCTCCAAACCTACACTGCTGGAGCCAATGTTTCTCCTCCTGCACGGAGGACCACAGCCAGCTAGGGACCCCCCAGGAAGTGACCTGAGCCCTGTGGGACCAGGCCTGGGAGAGGCGGAGAGAGAGGGAGGGAAGGGAGGCAGAAGGGGCCTCCAGGGACCTCTAAACACAAGTTAGATATCTCACAGCTTGGTTTATGGGAAACAGCATGGCATAGTGGATAGAGCTCAG
The DNA here is from genome assembly GCF_015852505.1 of Tachyglossus aculeatus. Lineage (NCBI taxonomy): Eukaryota > Metazoa > Chordata > Mammalia > Monotremata > Tachyglossidae > Tachyglossus > Tachyglossus aculeatus. Next base: position 856,423 of record NC_052101.1, read on the forward strand.
GCTGGTGAGTCAGAAGGTTATGGGTTCTAATCCTGGTTCTACCACTTGTATGCTGTGTGACCTAGAGCAAGACCCTTCACTTCTGTGGGCCTCAGTTACCTCATAATAATAATAATGATGGTATTTGTTAAGCACGTACTATGTGCAAAGCACTGTTCTAAGCGCTGGGGAGGTTACAAGGTGATCAGGTTGTCCCACGGGGGGCTCACAGTTTTAATCCCCATTTTACAGATGAGGTAACTGAGGCACAGAGAAGTTTAGTGACTTGCCCAAAGTCACACAGCTGACAGTTGGCAGAGCTGGGATTTGAACCCATGACCTCTGACTCCAAAGCCTGTGCTCTTTCCATTGAGCCACGCTGCTTCTCTACCTCATCTGTAAAATGGGGATTGAGACTGTGAGCCCCACGTGGGACAGGGACTGTGAGCAACCCAATTTGCTTGTATCCACCCAGCGCTTGGCATATAGTAAGCACTTAACAAATACAGTAATTATTATCATTATAATTTATTTAGGACCAAGGTTTGGCCTCGGTGAGCTCGACTCAAGCGGTCTTTTCCTCCTGTCAGTCAATCCGTGGTATTTATTGAGCTGCTTATGATGTGTAGAGCACTGTGCCATGCCTTCCCGTTCTTCCCTTCTGTTCCATGAGCTGCCTGCTGAGACCTCTCCAGAGATGACTGGATTTCAGGGAAGATGCAGCAGGATATGAAGCTCTGTGGCCACATGGTTGAGGTCTTGTGATGGTCTCCAGCGGTCACACTCTCCCTCTCTGGCCATCATGCTCCCAGCTAGAGCTATGGGGACCTGGGTTCAAGGTTGTCACCTTCCCTGGGGAGCTTGTCCCTGGCAGGGGAGGCTGGTTGGGGGTCGGGGCTTTCCATCACCATTCAATCACCTACTGTGTGCAGGGCCCCACGCAGAGGGGAAAGAAAAATGTTTAAATGCAGAACATTTAAATCAACATGTACAAAAGTACAGTGGGAGGTTGTGTTAAAGTGCTGAGGTGGTATTGGGGCCGGGGGTGGCCAAATAGCAATTGGCCATTGGAGCAGCAGCAGTAGAAATAGCAGCTATTGAGCACCTACTTGTTATGATAAACTAGTCTCGGGGATTGGGAAGGACAGACTTAGTGGCATGTCCCCTGGCTATGTGGAGCTTACAGTCTAATGGGGGTGACAAACATGAGCATACTGACAACTAGAAGAGGCCAGAGATGGCAGTGTCACTGAGTGGACAGAGCCCAGAACTAAAGAGGAAGTGGCCTAATGGATAGAACATGGACTGGGGAGTTAGCAGGACCTGGGTTCTAATCCCGGCTCTACCATTTGTCTGCTGTGTGATCTTGTTCTTTTAGTTCTTTTAGTTCTTCAGTTCTTTTAGACTGTGAGCCCACTGCTGGGTAGGGACTGTCTCTCTATGTTGCCAATTTGTACTTCCCAAGCGCTTAGTACAGTGCTCTGCACATAGTAAGCGCTCAATAAATACGATTGATGATCTTGGGCAAGTCACTTCACTTCTCTTGGCTTCAGTTACCTCACTGGTAAAATGGGGATTAGGACTGTGAGACCCAGTGCTCAGGACAGTGTCTGGCACATAGTAAGCACTTAACAAATACCACAGTGATTATTATTGTTATTATTATTAATAATAATAATCCTGGCTCTGACATTTGCCTGCTGGGTGACCTTCAGCAAGTCAATTAACTGCTCTTGGCCTCAGTTTTCTCATCTGTAAAATGGGAATGAAACACCCATTCTCCCTACCTTTTAGGCTGTGAGTCCTATGTGCGACAGGGCTATGTCTGACCTGCTCATCCAATATCTACCCCAGCGCTTAGAAATGTGCTTGGCCCACAGAAAGAATTCAACAAACTCCACAATGAGGAGGCAGCAGTTTGCTGAGCTGCAGATTCCCTAGTGCCAGCCAATGGGCTCAGAGACACCCAGCCTGTCTGGTCTGAAGAGGCCTGAAAGGGTTACGGGGAAGTTAGTTTACTGGGTTACTAGTTATTGGTCTGGTCTGGGTTACTGGGAAATAGGGCATGTTCCCCAGACCAGGGCTGGAGCAAGCAAAGCCCCCCAGAGACTCCCTGGGGAAGAAGCCCGGCTCTGTGGGAGTGTGTTGGGGGAGCAAAACTCGCTCCCTGAGCTTGACGCAGACCTCAGTTCTTTTAAGCCCAGCTGCTTGGGCCTCTCTGGTGATATTGTTAGCCGCTTTCAGATTGGAAAGATTTTCCTTTTGGAAACTCCCCCAGTATACCCTAAGGGAAAACACACGACAGCGTCATTACCAGGGAAGCAGACGCATATGCCAGAAATACAGGGAGGGCATCGTGGCTCAGTGGAAAGAGCCCGGGCTTTGGAGTCCGAGGTCATAGGTTCAAATCCCGGCTCTGCCAACTGTCAGCTGTGTGACTTTGGGCAAGTCACTTCACTTCTCTGTGCCTCAGTTCCCTCATCTGTAAAATGGGGATGATGACTGTGAGCACCCCGTGGGACAACCTGATAACCTTGTAACCTCCCCAGCGCTTAGAACAGTGCTTTGCACATAGTAAGCGCTTAATAAATGCTATTATTATTATTATTATTATTATTCTCTGTGCCTCAGTTCCCTCATCTGTAAAATGGGGATGATGACTGTGAGCACCCCATGGGACAACCTGATAACCTTGTAACCTCCCCAGCGCTTAGAACAGTGCTTTGCACATAGTAAGCGCTTAACAAATGCCATTATTATTATTATTATTAAATACAGGGTGGACTGATGACTGGGAGGGTTGCTGGGGGTGAGGGACGTTGGTGCCCAGCAAGGGGCGGAGAGAAATAGCATGGCTTAGTGGGTAGAGCATGGGTCTCGGAGTCAGAAAGCCATGGATTCTAATCCCAGCTCTGCCACTTGTCTGCTGTGTGACCTTGGGCAAGTCACTTCACTTCTCTGGGCCTCATTTACTTCATCTGTTAAATGGGGATTAAGACTGTGAGCCCTGTGTGGATCAGTCCATGTCCAGCCCAATTATCTTGTACCTACCCCAGCGCCTAGGACAGTCCTGGCACATAGTAAGCACTTAACAAATACCACAATTATCATCACTATTATTATTATTATTCTCTGTGCCTCAGTTACCTCTTCGGTAAAATGGGGATTGAGACTGTGAACCTCATATGGGACAGGGACTGTATCCAACCTGATTTGCTTGTATCCACCCCTGAACAGAGTCTGGCATGTAGTAAGGGCTTAACAAGTTCCACAGTTATATATTGGCTTATCTGATGAGATTTTCACAGTGCTTGGTTTTCGTGTTTTCAGAGATCTGGGAAAGATAAAGGTTATTCTTGTTGCAGTTGTTGTTGTTGTTGAAACAGTGAAGGGACCTTGATGGAGGTCATGACGTGCTGGAAACTGAAAAGGCTCCTCTGGTTCTTGGGTGGTTCCAGGGGCAGGGCCCAGGGGATGGAAGCAGTGTCTCTGGACTTTGGCAGAGAGAAGGCTCACAATCTCACTGAGAGCACGCTGCGTTCCTGCGACTCAGAGCCACTGTCCCGTCAGCTGTTTACCCGGCACCAGAAAGAAACACCTTCTCTTTAGGTTCTCTGCCTTTTGGACTCTGCAGTAAAGCAGTCAATATTAGGTAATGGGAAACATATGTGCGATGGTCACCAGGGAAAACAGCACGTGGGATTAGCCCACTTCGTCCGGCGGGGAAAAGCTCATCCATTTCAAGGACCAAAGGGCAAGCCAACAGTGCTAGAACCAGCTCCGGTCACATGCACAACGTGGAGAATCCTTTTTTTTTTTTTTTTTTGGTGTCAAAGCAGAGACCCGCAGCATTATGCAAGAAACTGCTGACTCACAGGCACCATGGCCACAAGAAACTAGGTGATGGGACCCAAGGAAATCCGGTAGCAGTGGGCCCTTTGAAATTTCATAGACTTCCTGTCTTCCTTTTCAGTAATCATAATTTTGATATAAGCACATTCTGTGTGTCAAACATTGTGCTAAGTGCTGGGGTATTCAGATCAGACCCAATCCCCATCTCTCATGGGGCTCATCATCTAAGGAGGAGGGAGAACAGGTATTGAATCCCCATTTTGCAGTTGAGGAAACTGAGGCACAGATAAGTTAAATAACTTTCCCAAGGTCATAAAGCAGGCAAATGGCAGAGCCTGGATCAGTAACCTGGGTCTCCTAAGACTTATACAGTCCTGTGCTCTTTCCACAAGACAAGGCCACTGCTTCAGGCTTCAATGAGGCTGGTATCTCGGGTTGAATATGTTGGCTCCATGTCATGCTGAATGTGTCTACTGCAAGCAGGCAAATGCTCTCTTAGCCTAGGGTCAACGGGACAGTCGGTGGAGGGTTTTGGAGGTTGGGAGAAGTGTTGGTAACTTTGTGTCGGGCCACATGAGCTTTGACACGAACAGTTTGGGAAGGCAAGCACAGCTGTGGCAGGGACTAGGTTGCCCCTTCCCAGGGGTGGAAAGGCCAGCTGGGGCTGATGTGGTGGGGTGGTCGGCCTAGCCCAGGCAACCTCAGCTGGCTGCAGGGCCAACATGGGCTGAGGGCTTGAGATTTCAACAGAGCAGACGGCAGCGCATGCTCATCCAGTGCCCACCTGGTGCTCAGCGGCAGCCCCCTCCAGTGTAGGACATGACCACGCACACGGGGCCTGTCAGCCATCCATCATCTCCGTGCTGGAGGAGAGCATGCACATGTCTAAACTCACAACAACAGCAGGGGAAGCGAGGGGATGGGGTGACAACGGCGCAGTGGTTACCTCCATGCCGGCTCTGACCGGGACTTGCAGATGGGCCCTTTCACAAAGGAGAAACCTTTTCTTTGTGTGTCTCCGAGTTCTTTACTGATTTCAATCAATCAAGAACTTGGTTTTGGAAGGCCAAACTGTTCACACAGCCATTTCCACCCTCCCTCCCTTTTCTTCTGCTGCACCACGAACCCAAAAGCCTGAAGCTTTGGTTCAGATCTAACTCACAGGGAGGAGTGGTGCCCACTGAATCTCTCTGCCCATGTCCTCTAGCCCCTGCCTTTCCTCGGGGGCAGTTTCACCATGGCCCCCAGCCTGGCGTGGTCCAACCCTCTGCTCAGAGCTTGTTGAGGGTAGGGAATGTATCTATTATATCATTATATCATAATGTCCCAAGTGCTTAGTACAGTGCCCTGCACACAGTAAGCGCTTAATAAATATGATTGGCTGACTGACTGACTACTACAGCCCCGGGCGTCCCCCGAGATGAGATCATTGAAAAATAGAGAGTCAAAAAAGCCAGCCCACCAAGATAAAAGCCAACCTATAATACTGTTTTGCCAAAGGATGAAGCTGTTTTGCAAACGATTGCCTGGTCCACACCCACGTGGACCAGACAGTCCCTGGCTGGCAGGTTCTGTGTGGTGCTCCCTGCTGAATCCGTTTTTCATAGCAGTTAGGGAACAGCCCTAATTATTTCAGGGCTCAGTGATTCCGGGCTGTGACAGCTGTGCCCATCCACCTGAGGAAGAGCTTGGCATCCAGACCTGTGGCTGTCCTTTCTAGGTAGCAATCAAATGTGGTGAGCCAGAGCGCTTGCTAGGGAGGCTTGTGACGAGTGCCGACTCGAAAGGGAAAACTCGATTGGAAAAATGACCCGAACCTCTGGCCGTAGGAGAGAAAGGCCCAGTGTGATTACCTTCTGCCACTTGATATTAATGTGGGAGAAGAAACAGGACCAGAAGAATGGTATATCTGAGTCTGTTGGCAGCTCTCAGGAAATAAAACCACTCAACCAGCGGGTAGCAGATTTGCCCAGAGCTAAAGGGGCATTTTGGTCAGTATGGGTAACAGAAATATTCTTCCTATAGCACATCCAAGAGTTAGTAGAAACACCTTCACTTGATTGATGAAGTAGCCAGAGCAGAGAAGAGGTTGGAGTCCCACGGAGTTGTGGGTAGTCTCCAAGCTAGATGTTAGCAATCAGGTGTCCCCAGTACAGGACTTTAATTTCTACTGTAGTGAAATTCCACTAGACTGTAAAATCCTCCACTAGATTGTAAGCTCTTTAAGATCAGGGATTGTGCCTATCAACTCAGATTTTATTCTCTCAGGCTTAGTACAGTGCTCTGTGCACAGTAAGCACTCAGTGGATACCACTGATTGCTTGGTTATTGCATCTGGAGCACAGAAACTTCTCTCCTCTTCCCCCTGTGGAAGGAGCAGTGACTTTCCGTCATGCACAGCAGCACATGGGTAAGCTCACCTTTGGCAAGCAAGTTAAAACTCACAACTTTAAAAAATGCAGACTACTCGCCTCAGGGACCCTATCCCTTTCTGTTTTATATCACACCAAGTTTGTGTTGTTGTGATTATTATTATTATTATAATTGTAGATGATGGAGGGCTGGAGCCCTCTGGAGTGGAGATACCCTTAATGATGCATTCCTTTAGCCCAGTGCAGGTTGATACAAGATCAAATGTTTATATTCCATAATAATATGATGCTCACTTGTTAGTTGACTGCCTGCTTTAAGGGTCTCTGAACAGACCATTGTGATTTTGGCATTTATGTGTGCTTACTATATGCTAAGCACTGGGATAGGTGTAAATAAGATAATGAGACTGGGCACAATCTAAAAGGTTCTGGGAGGACGCAAAACTGAGGCCGGAGAGGTTAAATGACTTGTGAAAGGTCACCTGACAGGCTGGTGACAGAGGTGGGACTAGAACCCGGGCCTCCTGACTCTAAGACCCCTGCTCTCTCCCCAAGACTCTGCCACCTCCCATTATTTACCCTTTCTTACTCACTCGAAGGAGAAAATGTGTCCCACAAGCTGGATGACTGGCAACATTGTCCGATCCAATCCGCTCCCTGCCAAGGCTGGCAGAAGCTTGCTGTTGCACCCTGGGGACAGTCAACTTGTCTCTGTTTGGGGATCCATTTTCCAGAGTGACCCCAAGGTTCTCACCGCATGGTTCAAGGGCTCTCCTAGACCTCCACATGCTCTTTCCTAACCAGGAGCCTTCTCGCTCCTCCTCAGCGAGGCAGATTTCCCAAACTCCTGGAAACTCCTAAATCTCTGGGTGAGCTTTGAACTCAGGCAACCCAAACGTAGCCTGTAAGCCCCCTATGGGACAAGGTCTGTGCCCAACCTGCTTGTCTTGTACAATAAAAATAATAATGATGGCATTTATTAAGCCCTTAATATGTGCAAAGCACTGTCCTAAGCACTGGGGAGGCTACAAGGTGATCAGGTTGTTCCATGGGGGTCTCACAGTCAATCCCCAATTTACAGATGAAGTAACTGAGTCACAGAGAAGTGAAGTGACTTGCCCAAAGTCACACACCTGACATTGGGAAGCAATGTGGCTCAGTGGAAAGAGTACGGGCGTAGGAGTCAGAGGTCATGGGTTCAAATCCCGGCTCTGCCACTTATCAGCTGTGTGACTTTGGGCAAGTAACTTCACTTCTCTGTGCCTGTTACCTTATCTGTAAAATGGGGATTAAGACTGTGAGCCCCATGTGGGACAACCTGATCACCTTGTATCCTCCCCAGTGCTTAGAACAGTGCTTTTCACATAGTAAGCACTTAACAAATGCTATCATTATTATCATTATCAATTGGCAGAACCGGGATTTGTACCCATGACCTCTGACTCCAAAGCTTGTGCACTTTCCACTGAGCCATGCTGCTTCTCTGTATCTACTCCAGCACTTAGTACAGTGCTTGGCACATAGTTGGAGCATAAATACCAGAATTATTATTATTATTATTATTATTATTATTAGTAGTAGTAGTAGTAGTAGTAGTAGTAGTAGTATTTTCAGTATCGTGACTAAGTTGCTGACCCCTCGGGCCAGTGTTGTTCAGCTGGCTGAAACTCCCTTGCAGTCGTTGGCCTCCTTCTAAGGTTTGTGACAGTGTTGTTAGTTGTAGTAGCACTGGTAGTATTTACTAAGCACTTATGGTCTGCAGAGAACACAATACTGCTATATACAGGAAAATATACCTACTGGGTGGCAATTAGACACCATCCTTGGCCCTTGGATGCTGGTGAAAGAGGGGTGTATCTCACAGTTTAAGAATAAAGCAGAAGATAAGGGAACTGGCAACTGATCCAAAAGGAGAGATCACTTTAATGGTATTAATTGAGCACTTAATTGAGAAGCAGTATGGCTTAGTGGATAGAGCACAGGCCTGGGAATCAGAAGGACCTGGGTCCTAATCCCAGCTCTGCCATGTGTCTGCTATGTGACCTTGGGTAAGTCACTTCACTTCTCTGTGACTCGGTTACCTCATCTGTAAAATGGGGATTAGGACTGTGAACCCTATGTGGGACATGGACTGTGTCCAACCTGATTATCTTGTATCTAGCCCAGCACATAGAACAGTGCCTGGAACATAGTAAGTGCTTAACAAACACCATGAAAAAAGCAAACAAGAAACCCTAACTGTGCAGAGCTCTTGGCAGAGTAAGTATAACAGAGTAAGTAGGCAAGACCACTACTCTCAAAGATCCTACAATCTAGTGGGGAAACAGAGAGAATTGAAACAGGAAAAACACTAAAACAACATAAAAAGCCAGGCAAGTAATCAGTCAATGACATTTATTGAGAGCTTAGCGTGTGCAGAGCACTGTTCGTACAGTACGTACAGTATAGCACTGTACTAAGTGTATGGAAGAGTACAATGCAATAGAGTTGGTGAATTAGATCCCTACCTTCAAAGAATTTATAGTCATTCATTCACTTGTATTTATTGAGCACTTACTGTGTGCAGAGCACTGTACTAAGTGCTTGGAAAGTACAATTTAGCAACAGAGACAATCCCTGCCCAATGATGTTCTTACAGTCAAGGGGGAGACAGACATCAAAACAAGTAAACGGGTATCAGTATAAATAAATAGAATTATAGCTACAAGCGCATCATTAATAAAATAAATAGAATTATAAATATGTATGTATAGTCATTCATTCATTCATTCATTCATTCAATCGTATTTATTGAGCGCTTACTGTGTGCAGAGCACTGTACTAAGTGCTTGGAAAGTACAATTCAACAACAGAGACAATCCCTGTCCAATGATGGTCTTACAGTCAAGGGGAGAGACAGACATCAAAACAAGTAAACAGGTATCAGTATAAATAAATAGAATTATAGCTATAAGCACATCATTAATAAAATAAATAGAATTATAAATATGTATGTATATTCATTCATTCAATCAATCATATTTATTGAGCGCTTACTGTGTGCAGAGCACTGTACTAAGCACTTGGGAAGTACAAGTTGGCAACTTATAGAGACGGTCCCTACCCAACAATGAGCTCACAGTCTAGAAGGGGGAGACAAGACAGCAAAACAAAACATGTGGACAGGTGTCAAGTCGTCAGAACAAATAGAATTAAAGCTAGATGCACATCATTAACAAAATAAATAGAACAGTAAATATGTACAAGTAAAATAAATAGAGTAATAAATCTGTACAAATATATATACAAGTGCTGTGGGGAGGGGAAGGAGGTAGGGCAGGGGGGTGGGGAGGGGTGCGGGCTGGGCTGTAGATATAAAAGTGCTTAGTACAATGCAAGCACTTAGTTCAGTGCTCTGCATACAGTAAGCGCTCAATAAATACGATTGAATGAATATACACAACTGCTGTGGGGTGGGGTGCGGGGTAGAGCAGAGGGAGTGAGTCGGGGATATGGGGAGGGGGGGGCGGAGCAGAGAAAGTGGGGGGCTTAGTCTGGGAAGGCCTCCTGGAGGAGGTACGACCCAGAGTGAACATCACAATGCTGTGGGCAGGGAATGTGACTGTTTATTGTTGCATCGTACTCTCCTAAGCGCTTAGTACAGTGTTCTGCACACAGTATGTGCTCAATAAATATGACTGACTGAATGAATGAAATGAAATGAAAAAAGAAATCTTTCTCTTTGCTCTTTTCTGATATTTGATTTTATAATAACAGGTTTTTTGATGGATCTCTCTCCTCTAATTAGCAGGCACAGCTATGGGAGAATTGATCACGTTGACTTTGAAAGGAAATTCCTTGTTCTTTGCTTGGGTTATACATTTTACACCCATTCGATTTTTCAAAAAGGAGAGGTTGGAAAAATATCTTCAGGAGCTGGAATCCATGATGAGCTGGATTTATGTTTGCGGACCCAGTGTTAGGAAAGATTTTCATATACCTACGAACCACATAGGTTTTCAAAGTGAAAAATGTTTAGGCTGTCCGTTCCAAATGTGTGAGATTCTCTCTGCTTTTATTTTGAAAACCATAAAATTGTAAAGTGGTCCATAAAAGAGGATATTATGGTGATGCGCCTGTTGGTTAACCTTGGCCACTGAGATGAATCTGTGGGAATGGTTCCCAGCGTGTGTCACGTACCTTGTCCAGCTCCACGGGGATTACTGTAACCCTATTAGTGCCAGCTGAGCTTGCCCCTCCTCAGGCCTGTCCCGAGGAAGACAGATTAGCTCTCTCACATGTTATGTGGGGGGCGGGGGTATGTCGGGGAGGGGAGAAACCTCCCAAGGACTCTGCCCTCAGGGAAGGAAAAGGCTCAGACCTCTAATGAGAATCCAGATTTTACAATAGCCTTCGGTGGCCTACAGATTTCCTGTCAAATCGGCTCAAATTGAATTGGAGGCCTTTCAGGGCCGGGCCCACATGAGTTTCTGTGCTCTGTAGACTGTGGACATTAAACCCATATCAATCAATCGTATTTATTGAGCGCTTACTGTGGGCAGAGCACTGTACTAAGCGCTTGGGAAGTACAAGTTGGCAACATATAGAGACAGTCCCTACTCAACAGTGGGCTCACAGTCTAAAAGATATTCACATAAATGGAGCAGAACCTATCGCTGTGCCTCTGTCTGATCACTAGAGTTAGTTCATAATAATACTAACAACGATAATCATAAGAATTCATTCAATCGTATTTATTGAGCGCTCACTGTGTACTGGGCACTGTACTAAGCACTTAGCACGTACTCATCATCGTATTTGTTAAGCGCTTACAATGTGCCAAGTACCGAAATAGGTGCTGGGGTAGGTATAAGATAATGAGGTTGGACACTGTCTCCTTTCCATGTGGGGTCCACTGTTTGAGGGGGAGGTAGAATGGGTCCCCATTTTGCAGATAAGGCATGTGTGGTACAAAGAAGTGAAGTGACTCATCCAAGGTCACCCAACAGGCAAGTGGCAAAGCTAGGTTTAGAACCCAGGCTCTCTGACTCCCAGCCCTGTGCTCTTGAGGTTTGGGTTTCCAGATTCCCTGTTTCACACAGCCTTAAAGGGTGACTGCAAACCATTAATTTGCACTTGATGCTTTGGAGCAGAAAGTTCTCTGTTGGCAGGGAACATGTCTACCAACTCTGTTGTATTGTACTCTCCCAAACATTAAATACAGTGCTCTGCACACAGTAAGCTCTCAATAAATATGATTGATTAAAAATATGAGGACTGCTCCTCATGTTTGCAAAGACAAATATAACCTTCTCCCATGTTTCCCACGTCATCCCCCTGTCCTGGAATGCCCTCCCTCTGCCCATCCGCCAAGCTACCTCTCTTCCTCCCTTCAAGGCCCTACTGAGAGCTCACCTCCTCCAGGAGGCCTTCCCAGGCTGAGCCCCTTCCTTCCTCTCCCCCTCGTCCCCCTCTCCATCCCCCCATCTTACCTCCTCCCCTTCCCCACAGCACCTGTATATATGTATATATGTTTGTACATATTTATTACTCTATTTATTTTAATTGTACATATCTATTCTATTTATTTTATTTTGTTAGTATGTTTGGTTTTGTTCTCTGTCTCCCCCTTTTAGACTGTGAGCCCACTGTTGGGTAGGGACTGTCTCTATATGTTGCCAACTTGTACTTCCCAAGCACTTAGTACAGGGCTCTGCACACAGTAAGTGCTCAATAAATATGATTGATTGATTGATTGATTCCCCTCTCCCCCTGAGCCCTAGGTACTCTGCAGCATCCACTAGATCACTGGGAGTCCGTTTTCTCCGACTCCCGGTGGTCTTCTTGCCCCTGGCCTCCTGCCTTGTGGCCCTGGCTTCTCGGCTATTTGAATACCCTGGGCCCTGAGCTGGAGTTCTAGAGTGCAGCTTTGATGCCACTCCAGAAAACACAGTTCAGATCCTGTGTGGGAAGCAGCAGAAAGGCATACTGAGCTTCCGGAGCCTGTGGTGGAAGCTTTAAAGTTCTGCTTGTCTAGCTCAGTCCAAGCTGTTACAGTGAATGTACCATTTTCGTTTGAATATCTATAGAGACATTTTACTGGTATGTAAAATGTAAAATATATATATATATATATGTATATATATATATATATATATAATGGTATTTGTTAAGCACTTATTATGTTCCAGTCACTGTATCAAGATCTGGGACAGATAGGACAAGATAATTGGGTTGAGAAGCAGCATGGCCTAGTGGCAAGAGCCCGGGCTTGGGAGTCGGAGGACGTGAGTTCTAATTCCAGCTCCACCACTTGTCTGCTGTGTGACCTTGGGCAAGTCACTTCACTTTTCTGTGCCTCAGTTACCTCATCTGGAAAATGGGGATGAAGACAGTGAGCCCAACGTGGAACAACCTGATTACTCTGTATCTACCTCGGTGCTTGATGCTTTGGAGCAGAAATTTCTTTGTTCTTTACTATTCTATTTATTTTATTTTGTTAATGTGTTTTGTTTTGTTGTCTGTCTCCCCCTTCTAGACTGTGAGCCGCTTTTGGGTAGGGACCGTCTCTATATGTTGCCAACTTGTTCTTCCCAAGTGCTTAGTACAGTGCTTTGCACACAGTAAGCGCTCAATAAATATGATTGAATGAATAAATGAGTAGAACAGTGCTTGGCACATAGTAAACACTTAACAAATACCATCATTATTATTAAGTAATTATTATTAATTAATTTCCCCCTCTCCATCCCCCCCATCTTACCTCCTTCCCTTCCCCACAGCACCTGTATATATGTATATATGTTTGTACATATTTATTACTCTATTTATTTATTTATTTATTTTATTTGTACATATCTATTCTATTTATTTTATTTTGTTAGTATGTTTGGTTTTGTTCTCTGTCTCCCCCTTTTAGACTGTGAGCCCACTGTTGGGTAGGGACTGTCTCTATATGTTGCCAATTTGTACTTCCCAAGCGCTTAGTACAGTGCTCTGCACATAGTAAGCGCTCAATAAATACGATTGATGATGATGATGATGACTGATGATTAAGTATTATTATTATTGTACCCAGTTCCTGTCCCACATAGGGCTCACAGTCTTAATCCCCATTTTACAATGAGAAAACTGAGTCACAGAGAAGTTAAATGATTTGCCCAAGGTTACACAACAAGTAGCGGAGTCAGAATTAGAACCCAGGTCCTCTGACTACTAGGCTCGTGCTAGGTCACGCTGCTCCTTATACTTATTTCTGGCTGGTCGTGTATCATATCACTTTCACTTCCTGCCCTCTGAGGGCACACTCAGTGCTGCCCACTGTGAGATGCCGTTGATCCTGAAGATCACAGCTGCTCGCTTGAACCCACCGATGGCAAACCTCCTGAGAGAACAGCAAAGTGTAATTCATTAATTAATTCATTCATTCATTAAATCATATTTATTGAGCACTTATTGTGTGCAGAGCACTGTCCTAAGTACTTGGAAAGTTCAATTTGGCAACAGATAGAGACAATTCCTACCGAACAACGGGCTCAAAGTCTAGAAGGGGGAGACAGACAACAAAACAGAACAAGTAGACAGGCATCAATAGCATCAAAATGAATAAATAGAATTATAGATATATACACATCACTAATAGAGTAATAAATATGTACAAATTTACACAAGTGCTGTAGAGCAGGGAAGGGGGTAGAGCAGAGGGAGGAAGTAGGGGCGATGAGGAGGGGAGGAGGAGCAGAGGAAAAGGAGGGCCCAACTTGTACTTCCCAAGCGCTTAGTACAGTGCTCTGCTCACAGTAAGCACTCAATAAATACGATTGAATGAATGAATGAAGGCCTCCTGGAGGAGGTGAGCTCTCAGTAGGGCTTTGAAGGGAGGAAGAGAGCTAGTTTGGTGGTTATGAGGAGGGGAGGGCATTCCAGGCCAGAGGTAGTCAAGAGTGGAGAGGAAAGGGAAAAAGCCCAAAGTAGAAAATGGGACTTTGTGGGAATCTGGGGAATGGGAACAAGACTAGAAAGTCTGTCTGAAGGTGGCAGCTGTTGCGTTTGATGACTATAACAATTTCTAAAAAGATATGATTTTTCAGAGTGTCTTGAATAGAAAAAACAAATCAGGCTGTGTTTTAACCTTCCAAAGTGGCTTACTGTTTGCTTGAGTTATCTGAACTACCGTATTTACTTGCCAAATCGCCTCCACTGATTGAACCGTTCACAGGCCGATTTTTGAGGGGGAAATAAAAGATTATTTTTATGCACAGTTTTAGTGGCTCATGCTGGGGTAGGGAGGTGAAAGGGTCAGAGCGTGCTAGTGTGGCAGGGGCTGGTGAGCAGCAGCGAGGGAGGGAGGAAGCGTGAGAGGGAAAGACGGAGGGAGCACCTTGGCCATTGTCTGTGGATGCTGGGGAGGAAGAGGAGCAGTGTGGTGGATGGAGGGTTTAAGCACTCCTGAGTCTCCATTCATGCAGCTCTTGGGAGGAGCAAGAGACACAGTCTCAAAGGCCCTCTGATCTCCCACTTCCCTTTCTCCTCCTTTCCTGCTCGTTTTTCCTTCTCATTTTTTTTATCCTGCTCCCCTTTCTGCTAGACTTGGTCCCTGGACCCCAAGAGTAATCAGTGACAGGCACACAAAGAAAAAGGTGGAAACAAACAATACGAAAGATAGAGGCAACAATAAATATGACCTTTTTCTGTTTTTCTATTACTCCACATAAAACCCACATGATTCAGGGAGAAGTAGCATGGCTCAGTGGAAAGAGCACGGGTTTTGGAGTCAGTGGTCATGGGTTCAAATACCGGCTCTACCAAATGCCAGTTGGGTGACTTTGGGCAAGTCACTTAACTTCTCTGTGCCTTAGTTACTTCATCTGTAAAATGAGGATTGACTGTGAGCCCCCCATGGGACAACATGATCACCCTGTAGCCTCCCCAGCGCTTAGAACAGTGCTTTGCACATAGTAAGCGCTTAACAAATGCCATTATTATTATGATGATGATGATGATTTGGGGTTGCAAAAATTGTGCAAAGAAATGGGGCCATTATGCAAGTAATATGGTAAATGCAGATGGGAAATAGGTGAAAAATTTGACATTTTGACCCTCAGATAGTGGCAGCAAACACAAGCCCTCTGCCTCCAGTGGCCCACCAAATGGGACAAAAGCTGGGCCACTGATCCCTGATCCACCCAGGAAGGACTCAAACTGCTGCAGCATGAGATCTGTTTAACTTCTAGAGGAGGCCGCATGGTCTAGTGGGAAGAGCACGGGACTGAGAGTCTTGAGTTTTAGACCCAGTTCGGTCATTCCTCCGCTGTGTCTTTTTGGGCAAGTCATTGAACTTCCCTGTGCTTCAGTTTCCTCATCTGTAAAATGGGCATCTAAAACTTTTTCTAACTGTGAGTCCTTCATGGAACAGGGACCCCAGGGCTTAGCACAGTGCTCGGCAAGGTCATATCTATTGTTGCCTCTATCTTTTGTATTGCTTGTTTTCGCCTTTTTCTTTGTGTGCCTGTCACTGATTACTCTTGGGGTCCAGGGACCATGTCTAGATCTTACCCGGGTACTTATTTTCCAATGCTTAGTTCAGGGATTGGTACACATTAGGCACCTAATAAATATCATTGCTACAACTAAATTAAAATGCTTTGGATTTGCCAATTTCATCTCTTGAGCAGGCACAACATTTACATGCTTAATTTACTCCCTGTATTTCTGAATTTCGTGCTAATATTATTTCCTCCCACACAGTAACCAATATTTGAAAAAAAGGACCAGCCTCATTTTGAAGATGGGCCCCTTACCCAATCAGTCTGGCAGAGGGCATATGCAGTCAATACTTCAGAGGCCCATGTGTGGCTGGTGTGTGCGGGGCAGCGTGGCTCAATGGAAAGAGCATGGGCTTTGGAGTCAGAGGTCATAGGTTCAAATCTCGGCTCCGCCAATTGTCAGCTGTGTGACTTTGGGCAAATCACTTAACTTCTGTGTGCCTCAGTTACCTCATCTGTAAAATGGGGATTAAGACTGTGAACCCCCGGTGGGACAACCTGATCACCGTGTAACCTCCCCAGCACTTAGAACCGTGCTTTGCACATAGTAAGTGCTTAATAAATACCATTATTATTATTATAGTCAGTGTGCCTTTGGCTTGTACCTGGTCAGTGTGTCATTCATTCATTCTTTCAATCGTATTTATTGAGAACTTACTGTGTGCAAAGCACTGTACTAAGCGCTTAGGAAGTACAAGCTGGCAACATATAGAGACAGTCCCTACCGAACAACGGGCTCACAGTCTAGAAGGGGGAGACAGACAACAAAACAAAACATGTTAACAAAATAAAATAAATAGAATAGTAAATACGTACAAGTAAAATAAATAGAGTAATAAATCTGTACAAACATATATACAGGTACTGTGTGGAGGGGAAGGAGGTAGGGCCGGGGGGGATGGGGAGGGGGATGTGTCACTGGGATGTGTCAGGGGCCCGTGTCCAGTCATTGTGTTGTCAGGGACCCAGGTTTGGTCAGTGTGTCAGGGCCCATGTCCAGTCAGTGGCTTGAGCCTGGCCAGCTTGTCAGTGACCTGGTTCTGGTTAGTTTGTCAAGAGCCTTGGTCTGGGCAGTGTGTCAGGGATTTGTGTCTGGTCAGTGTGTCAGGGGTTTATGTCCTGTCAGTGGTCAGGGGCCTATGTCTGGTCAGCCTGTCAGGAAATGTACATATTCAGGGTTGGAAAACTTTCTCTTGGGCTCTTGAGCAGGCATTACATTTACAAACTTAATTTACTCACTGCATTTCTGGATTGGGCGCTACTATTAATCTCTGAAGAAGAATGAAGGTTCAGATATTTTGCTTTTCTCTTCCCTTTATTCACCTCCCTGCTTCCAGCCCTAGTCACCACTTCTTTCCACAGCACCATTTGGCTACTCCATTGTAAGATTTTCTTTAACTTCTATATTTGAGTAGAACATTCTCACCCAGCAGTAAAGTATGTTTCATTTAGTAGTAAACCAAGGAAGAAGTGAACATTAGTATTTTATAGGTAAAGAACACACCAGGACTAGTAACGGACAGTACTGTGAGATACAGTTTTTTTGTGTTTTTGCTTTTTTTACAGTCATTCATTCATTCATTCAATCGTATTTATTGAGCGTTTACTGTGTGCAGAGCACTGTACTAAGCACTTGGGAAGTACAAGTTGGCAACATAGAGAGATGGTCCCTACCCAACAACAGGCTCACAGTCTAGAAGGGGAAGACAGACAACAAAACAAAATCCCCTCCCCACGGCACCTGTATACATGTATACATGTTTGTACATATTTATTACCCTATTTATTTATTTTATTTGTACATATTTAGTCTATTCATTTTATTTTGTGAATATGTTTTGTTTTGTTCTCTGTCTCCCCCTTCTAGACTGTGAGCCCGCTGTTGAGTAGGAACCGTCTCTCTATGTTGCCAACTTGGACTTCCCAAGCGCTTAGTACAGTGCTCTGCATGCAGTAAATGCTCAATAAATACGATTGAATGAATGAATGTAGACAGTTGTCAAAATCATCAGAACAATATGCACATCATTAACAAAATAAATAGAATAGTAAATATGTACAAGTAAAATAAATAGAGTAATAAATCTGTACAAATATATATACAAGTGCTATGCGGAGGGGGAGGAGGTAGGGCGGAGGGGATGGGGAGTAGGAAAGGAAAAAGAGGGCTCAGTCTGGGAAGGCCTCCTGCAGGAGGTGAGCTCTCAGTAGGGCTTTGAAGAGAGAAAGAGAGCTAGCTTGGTGGATGTGTGGAGGGAGGGTATTCCATGCCAGGGAAGGACGTGGGCTGGGGGTCAATGGCGGGACAGGCAAGAATGATATACAGTAAGGAGGTTAGCAGCAGAGGAGCGGAGGGTGCGAGCTGGGCTGTAGAAGGAGAGAAGGGAGGTGAGGTAGGAGGGGGCGAGGTGATGGACAGCCTTGAAGTCGAGAGTGAGGAGTTTTTGCTTGATTAGTAAGCTATTTTCATTGTATTGTCTAGACCCCTTTCTCAGGCCTGCACACATTCTCTACATGACCAGTCTTCAGGAGTGATACCCCCAATAGCCTCTAAATCCCAAGCAACAATTAATTCTAAGCACTAGGAAGCAGAAGGCTCTCCTGAGGAAGATGAAGCTAATGGAAACATTTGAGTAACATTTACAGGATTCTGTGTTTATCTTCCTAAGACAAAGTCATTCTACAGTGCTATGTGTTGGAGGTTCCTTCCATAATCGTGGACGAACCAACTGGCTGAAATCTTTGTTTACAAACACTTCCAGAGTAGTGTGTGCTCCAGGGAGAACACATCCAGAGTAGTATGTACTTTGGGAGAGACATGCCCAGGCTAGTGTGTGCTACACACACCTCACATTCGGCTTCAACTTGTACTTTTCCATCTGTGCGTGGCCTCACCTTACTTCCTCTTCCTGTGTGCTCTCTTCTCCCACTGTCCCCAACTTGCTGTCTTTCCTCCTCTTTGCCAACCTTCTGGCTGTATCTTGCTGTCGACCCTCTCACCTCTGTCCCCTTATTCAAGGTGTCCCCCCACTCCCTTCCTCCCTCCCTCCCCAGATCAGACAGTCTATAGTTCTCCCCACATTCATATCCTGCACAATAACCCACCTCTTCCAACAAGCTCACCCAGATCAATTTCCCTGCATCTTGAGCCACATTGTGCCTTCAGTCAAGTCTCTCCCTTTTGAATTTCTTTACAACATCCACAGCATCCATGTATACATGTCTGCGTTATTAATTTTTGACCTCTCTAGTGATAAATAGTGTTATGTTTATCTCTCCTGAAAGAGTGAAAGTTCCTTAAGGACAGAGAATGTGTCATCTCGTTATTCTGTAAATTCCAAGGGCCTGGTACAGTGCACCACACCAAGGGGACACACAATAAATTCAACTGTTAGTTCTACTTTGGCTACTACTATTACTGCTACTACTGCCAATCCAATTACAGGGAAATCTGTCCAGCTATTTCAACTTGATATATTTGAACTGCCTCTTGCTCTTTCCATATTCTTATCTCTGGTTTTCAATGTTTGGGAGTCATTTTTGTCCTTCCCCAGGCTGCATCGATGTGAACCCATGGGCATCACAACAAATGGGCCCTCAGGAAATACTCAGAAGTAGCATGGCCTAGTGGATAGAGCACAGACCTAGGAATCAGCAGGCCTGGGTTTGAATCCCTGCTACATCATTTGACTCCCGTGTGATCTTGGGCAAGTCACTTAATTTCTCTGTGCCTCAGTCACCTCACCTGTAAATTGGGGATTAAGAACCCCCTGTGGGACATGGACTGCGCCCTACCTGATTAGCTTGAATCTAGCCCAGTGCTTAGTACAGTGCTTGGCACAAAGTAAGTGCTTAACAAATACCACGACTATTTGAAAATTGGCTCAACTGAGCTCAGATCTTGGATGACAAATTCCAATCCTCTTTCTAGGGCGGACATTGATGCCTCCTCAGATCCTGGGCACTGAGATCCTGGCATTACTGCCCTCCCCCAGGGGAGGTAAATTCCTTGTGGGCAGGGGATGTGTCTCTGCTTGTCACTTACTTCTCCAGAGCTTAATTGAGAGCATTCTGCCCATGGGGCACTCAGTACATTCCATCATTGCTAATGCAGTATGTTGGGCAGCATGACATCATGCAACTGGAACATTGGGATATTCTGTGCTAGTCTTCTCAGGGTCACCTGGACCAGAGACTTTACCCCGGGGGACTTTTTCCCTTCTCCCCTGACCTCCCCAACACTTACCTAGATCCCCTACACCACCCCCTCCAGGCCCCTGTGAACACGGGCATCGCCTCCCAGTTACACAACTTGGCAATGGAGGCAAGGCACGGGAAGAATGGATCCTGGAAATAAAAGCACCAGATGGAAGGGCATGGATATGGTATTAGGGGCTGTTATGTTTGGCATTTTAATTTTAAATATTTATTTCAAGCATAAAAAAACAGACCACCTGGAAACCAGACTGTCTGGTCTAAAATCAAACACGTGGCCACCCAAGTTCTCGCCATCCCTCAGGCCACGTGGCCTGCCTCTCCAGCCTGCAGCCAGCCCTGATCCTGTTCTCTTTCCTTGGGTGGGGATGTGAGGAGGAAAGGAAGTGCATGCCGGGAAAGGGATGACTCAGAAGTCCAGTCTCACCTAGGTGAGGCAGGAAGGGCAAGGGCCCGTGCTGAAAATGTCATCGCCTGTCCAGATGGTCAGCTCAGTTCATATCCACATCCACAATTCCGCATAGACATAAGCCATTCATCGGGCAGTTGACATGGACTGTGTATTTTGGAGGACTGTGAACACATCAAGAAAAAGTTTCTGCTTTGTAGTTGAAAAAGGAAAGAGAAAGATATTCAGATTCCATGGTGGTTCCTAGAAAGACATCAACTGAAGTTGTTCTGTCACTTGGCACTTACTGCTGCCTGGCCCTCCGCTCCCCATTTGAGCCCCACTGCTGCTGGACCAAAGCTTTGTGGGTGGGGGCTGGCAGGGTGGTGGCGGGGACCGGGCCTGGGCCCAGGGGCACAACATCCCCTCTCTTCACCCTTGAGTAGGGCCTGGCTGTTTGTAAGGGTCAGATTTCAACCACAGAGCAACAAAACATCAACCTGAAATAAACACATACCTTACCCCAGAGCGAAGCTGCCTCCAGATAGTTATAAGGGTTGTGACACACTGCTATATGATGATGCTTATAGTTTGTGAGTGGGTATGAGAGAGAGTGTCTGGCTAATGGGATAATCTCTGTGTGTGTGGGTGGGTGAGAGAGAGAGAGAGAGAGAGAGAGAGAGAGAGAGAGAGAGAGAGAGAGAGAGAGAGAGAGAGAGGAAG
This sequence comes from Tachyglossus aculeatus, assembly GCF_015852505.1. Classification (NCBI taxonomy): domain Eukaryota; kingdom Metazoa; phylum Chordata; class Mammalia; order Monotremata; family Tachyglossidae; genus Tachyglossus; species Tachyglossus aculeatus. The sequence continues at coordinate 877,476 of NC_052101.1, forward strand.
ATAGAGAAGAAGAGAGAAGGGGGGACTACAGAGATAGTGTGGAGGTAAGAGAGAATGTGGTGGACACCCAATACCATTTTTTTCTCTGTTGTACTGGCACACACCACTTTAGAACTTATTCATCTTTTCTCTGAGTTTTTGGGCTGCAGCAGAGGTTAAAGATGTTATAAATATTCTGATATCCTATGAAATGACATTTGTTTTGCATATCTACTTGTTTGTATTGGAAGAAGAGAGCCCCAAAGGTGGAATTCACCTATTGATCAATCAATCTGTGTGTGTGTGTGTGTGTGTGTGTGTGTGTGTGTGAGTGTGTGTGTGTGTGTGTGTTTAAAGCCCAATGTAGGACCCATGGTTCCAGCCATATTTGGCATCCAAAAAGGCTGTGTTTTGCTGTATGGTCATGCTTAATGTTGGCAGTGCTTGGTGGTGTTTCCTCGTTTTCTTCCTTGTCTCTCATTCCAGGTCTGCTTTGACTTCAGCAGAAACGATCATTTTGCTATACCTCTACCCGTTGTTCCAGGATCATGAGATAAGACTCTAAGCTAGCAGACATTCAGGCTTACATGATCTAACTCGAGAAGATGGGAAATCCACATGATGGATTTCATGTGGTGGGGTGGTTACAATCAACTCGATTCTGAGATCAAGCATGCAAAGAGAAAAGTTCAGCACACACCACCACCAGGTCAAGGGGTCATTTGGAGCCTTGGGACTATTGGTCCAGGAAAGGAACAAAATGCAGAAATTTAGAAGCAGTCACAGCAGACATCACCTATGATTTTAAAGATTCTCCTGGCTCTTCTCTAACGAACAGGGATAGTCTCTTTAAAAGAATATAAAACCCAAATCAATCTATCATTCATATTTATTTCATGGCATTTGTTAAACTCTTACTATGTGCCAGGCACTGTACTAAGTGCTGGGTTAGATTCAAGCTAATCAGGTTGGGCACAGTCCATGTCCCCCATGGAGCTCTTAATCCCCAATTTACAGATGAGGTAACTGAGGCACAGAGAAATTAAATGACTTATTTATTTATTTATTTTACTTGTACATGTCTATTCTATTTATTTTATTTTGTTAGTATGTTTGGTTTTGTTCTCTGTCACCCCCTTTTAGACTGTGAGCCCACTGTTGGGTAGGGACTGTCTCTATATGTTGCCAACTTGTACTTCCCAAGTGCTTAGTACAGTGCTCGGCACACAATAAGTGCTCAATAAATACGATTGATTGATTGAGTGATTGATTGATTGACTTGTCGAAGAATCTGAAGACTGATTCCTAAGCCCATGCTGTATCCACTAGGCCATGCTACATCTGAGCACTTACTGCCTTCAGAGCACTGTACTAAGTGCATGGGAAAGTACAATTTATTCAATCATATTTATTGAGCGCTTTCTGTGTACAGAGGACTGTACTAAGTGCTTATACAATACAGCAGAGTTGGTAGACACATTCCCTGCCCACCACAGGTAGGAAGGACAACCCTCCTCACAACAACTCCTCACTCTTGGCTTCAAGGCTCTCCATCACCTCTCCATTACCTTGCCCCCTCCTACCTCACCTCCCTTCTCTCCTTCTATAGCCCAGCCCACACTCACCTCTCCTCTGCTGCTAACCTCCTCACTGTACCTCATTCTTGCCTGTCCCGCCGTCGACTCCCGGCCCACGTCTTTCCCCTGGCCTGGAATGCCCTCCCTCCACACATCCGCCAAGCTGGCTCTCTTCCTCCCTTCAAAGCCCTACTGAGAGCTCACCTTCTCTAAGAGGCCTTCCCAGACTGAACTCTCTTTTTCCTCTCCTCCTCCCCATCCCCCTGGCTCTACCTCCTTCCCCTCCCCACAGGACTTGTGTATATATTTGTACAGATTGATTACTCTATTTATTTTACTTGTACATATTTACTATTCTATTTATTTTGTTAATGATGTGCATATAGCTTTAATTCTATTTGTTCTGATGACTTTGACACCCATCTACATGTTTTGTTTTGTTGTCTGTCTTTCTCTTCTAGACTGTGAGCCCGTTGTTGGGTAGGGACCGTCTCTATATGTTGCCAATTTATACTTCCCAAGCGCTTAGTACAGCGCTCTGCACACAGTAAGTGCTCAATAAATACAATTGAATGAATGAATGAACCCCAGTCAATGCTTTTGTCAGAGCAGACAGTAATGGGTCACCAGGGAATGGGGCCGTACAGTGTAAGTACACATCAGGTTGTGCAGGTCATATTCCTGTTTACTTGTTTTTGCCTGTTTACTTGTTTTGATGTCTGTCTCCCCCTTTCTAGACTGTGAGCCCATTGTTGAGTAGGGATTGTCTCTATTTGTTGCTGAATTGTACTTTCCAAGCATTTAGTACAGTGCTCTGCACCCAGTAAGCACTCAATAAATATGATTGATTGAATGAGTATTCAAATAATAATGACTCTGGCAATTATTTAGCTCTTACTGTGTGTTAAGCACTAGGGTAGATGCAAGTTAATGAGGTTGGATCCAGCCACTGCCCCACCATGGGGCTCCCAGTCTAAGCGGGAGGGAGAGTGGTAGCCCTCTCCCCATTTGAAGCAGTATAGCTTAGTGGAAAGAGCACGGGCTTGGGAGTCAGAGGATGTGGGTTCTAATCGTACCTCTGCCACTTGCCTGCTGTATGATCTTGGACAAGCCACTTAACTTCTCTGTGCCTCAGTTACCTCATCTGTAAAATGGGGATTAAGAATGTGAGCTCCACGTGGGACAACCTGATTACCTCGTATCTACCCCAGTGCTTAGAAAAGTGCTTGGCACATAGTAAGTGCTTAACAAATACCATCATTGTTATTAAGTATTATTATTATTATGTACTGATAAGGGAACAGAAGCCCCGACAGGCTGGGTGACCTGAGGTCACACACAGCAAGCCTGTGACAGAGCTGAGATTGAATCGAGTCTCCCAAGTTTCCCAACTCCCAGACCCATGGTTCCTCTACTAGGCCACACTGCCTAGGAAGAGCCAAGACTCTTGCGGGGAATGAAAAAGTTGACTTTCCCTAACCCAATCCTACACCTGCCACATTCCTTTCCTTTGTGGTCTGCCTTGGGAGACACCCACAGCAGGGCCATCTTCTCCTGTTCTTTCCTCCATAGCAGTTGATTCAGCCTCCAGGGCTTGCTGCAACTGGGCTTACTGACAAAGGGGCCAGCTCTCGGTGAATTAGAGTATTTAGTTAGCACTTAATACCTGCCTGAGATAGGTAGGTACAAGATTATTAGATTGGACACAGTCTTAGCTAAGCAAGGAAACTTTCAGGCCTGCGACCCTCCCTCACTGATGTCCCAGCTGGGCCACTTCCCTGCCTCCAGTTGGTCTGTGTTCGTTTTGGGCCAGGTCATCTCTGGGGAAGCCTTGGACCCAGATCTGCCCCAGGACCACAAAGTCACATTTCTGGGCAGGTGGGGCACCTGTTCCTGGGAATGGTCCTGCCACCCTGAGCATATCTCTTGCCTAGATGCCAGCTCAGAGGAGAATTGCGTTCGGTTCATTAAGGGAGACCAAGGTGACCCTCTCTGACAGCAGTGTAGCCCAGTGAAGAGAGCCTGGGGCTGGGAGGAGGAGGCCCAGGTTCTGGGTCCAGCACCACTACTTGCCTGCTGTGTGACTTGGGGCAAATAACTTTAATATCTTGCAGCCTCAGTTTCCTCATCTTCAAGTGGAGATAAACTACATATTCTCCCTTCTTCTAAGACTGTGAGCTCCGTGTGGGACAAGGACTATGTTCCACTGTATTTTCCCCAGCACTTAGTGCTTGGCACACAGTAAGTGCTTATAAATAATAACAATAATAATGACATTTATTAAGCGCTTACTATGTGCAAAGCACTGTTCTAAGCACTGGGGAGGTTACAAGGTGATCAGGTTGTCCCATGGGAGGCTCAGAGTCTTAATCCCCATTTTGCAGATGAGGTAACTGAGGCACACAGAAGTTAAGTGACTTGCCCAAAGTCACACAGCTGGCAATTGGCAAGATTTGAACCCATGACCTCTGACTCCAAAGCCCATGCTCCTTCCACTGAGCCACACTGCTTCTCTAAATAAATACTTATTTCAAATACTTAATAAATACTTATTTTAAATACTTTTAAAATACTTATACATGCTTATTATTATTATTATCATCAAATCAGCTCAATGGGGAGCATCTATCATTCTTCCCTTCCCATAGCCGTAACTGAATTTGGCTATGTGGGTCATGTCTGAACTGAGAAGGGCCTTACTGATGTGACAGGGAAATTAAGAGTAAGCAAACCGTACTCTGAAAATAGGCAACTTCTGCTTCTCGGCATATTGTAATCAGTTTATTTGTATATCCAATTATTTGTTCAGTTGTTCCATCTGGCTACGGACTTCTCAATCAATGGAATTCATTGGGCACTTACTGTGTGCAGAGCACTGTACTGAACACTGGGAGAAGACAGTACTGCAGAGTTTGTTGACATGATCCTTGTCCAGAGGGACCTTACAGTTTAGAGAGGGAGACAGACATTAAAGCAAATTACAGATATAGAAAATGAGAGAGAGAATAGGGACAAGGACAGAAATGCTAAGCAGGTGAATAGCAAGTGCTCAAGGGATACAGACACAAGTGTATAGGTGATGCAGAAGTTGGGACAAATAGGGGAAAATGAAAGCTTAGTCAGGGAAGGCCTCTTGGAGGAGATTTATGTAGGGCCACACAGACAGCCTCCGAAGACCAACATATTGAGTAAATACATTTGCACTGAAGGCTAAGAAAACATACACTTCACCGGTCAAGTCAGCCAAGAATGCTGCTTTGGGAAGGCTCCCAGTGCCAACCGGTTGCCACGCTGTCTCTGGCTGGAGCCGCCAGCTGAGCTGGATTGGATAGGTCTGCAGCCCATTTGGAGATCTTGGAAGTCACCCGCGTGATGCAGGAAGTGTTATGGGAGAGTGGTGTGCCTGAGGAAGGCGGCTCCCCAGGGGTGAGATGTGAGCCTGTAGGCACGGACGCTTCCTTAACCGGTTCTTTGGGGGTGGGGATGGGGAGGGTCCTGGCCCTTCTCCACTGCCCCTCCCATCCCCAGGCCCCGCAACCACCAGTATTAATGCCATCACTGCATCCCCTCCCCCGCCCCTGCCACATCCTCTTGGCTGGGGTTACAGCACATGGTTTGGTGGAAAGAGAAGGGACGGTCTTCATGGAAACGAGCTTGAGGAGCACAAGGAGAATCTATTTCTAAGCTGAAGGCGGAACTGCTGTGCAGGTGTTCACTGAATTTATGTTCCTCTTTGGCTTTGTCATCTGAAAGGGGAATTCAGCATAAAGAGCTAAGTCTGGGACACCAACCCTGACTTCCTTAAGGGTGTTTTCCTCATGTCTTGATGAAGAACTCTGGGGAAGCAAGAACCCTGGAGCTCAGTGGGCTCCCTGCTGTGAATGCTTAGACCATTGGGACTTTTTTCATTTAACAATCGTGGCATTTACTAGGCACTTACTAGGTACTGAGCCCTGGGGTAGAAGTGAGATAATCAGATTGGACTCAGACCCCATCCTACATAGACTCCCTTTCTGAGGAGTCAAGAGAACTGGTGTCTTATCCTTCTTTCACAGATAAGAGACTGAGACCCAGAGGGGTTAAGCAATTTGCCCAAGGTCACACAGCAAGCCAGTGGCAGAGTTGGAACTAGAACCCAGGTTTCCTGACTCTCAGGCCTGGGCTCTTCCACTTTGGGAGTCCTCTAGATTGTAAGCTCTTTGTGGACAGGGAACATATTCATTCATTCAATCGTATTTATTGAGCGCTTACTGTGTGCAGTGCACTGTACTAAGCGCTTGGGAAGCACAAGTTGGCAACATATAGAGACGGTCCCTACCCAATATACCAAGTCTTTTTTATGGTATTTGTTTAGTGCTTACTATGTGCCAAGCACTGTACCTTAGTACAGGGGTAGATACAAGCTAGTCAGGTTGGACAAAGTCCATGTCCTACACGTGGCTCCCAGTCTTAATCCCCATTTTACAGATGGGGTAACCGAGGCAGAGGGAAGTTAGATGACTTACCCAAGGTCACACAGCAGACTAATGGAGGAGTCAGGGTTAAAACCCAGGTCCTTCTGACTCCCTGGGCCATGCTCTATCCCCTAGGCATTCATTCATTCAATCATATTTATTGAGCGCTTACTGTGTGCAGAGCACTGTACTAAGCACTTGGGAAGTGCAAGTTGGCAACATATAGAGATGGTCCCTACCCAACAGCGGGCTCACAGTCTAGAAGGGGGAGACAGACAACAAAACAAAACAAATTAACAAAATATAATAAATAGAATAAATATGTACAAGTAAAATAAATAAATAAATAGAGTAATAAATATGTACAAACATATATACATATATACAGGTGCTGTGGGGAGGGGAAGGAGGTAAGGTTGGGGGATGAGGAGGGGGAGGAGTCTTCTATAACTATACCTCCATTATATTGTATTCCCCAAATGATTAGTACAGTGCACTGCACACAGTAAGTACTCAATAAATATGACGGATTAATTGATTAATTGATGATAATAATTTTGAAACCTGAGCAATCTGCTTTCCTCAGGAAATGATAGAGCAGCTCGTTTAATTGATTTTTTTGTTTCTTGTGGTATTGTCTTGCTGTTGTGGTGAACATCCTTAGCATTCCTGTGCTTCTGCTGAGGGGAGGTAAAGAAGGGAGGAGGGGACAAGGAAAGTGAGTTGGTTCTTGGCACAGTGGGCCCTCCTTTCCTGACTGAGAGGCCTCTTTTCGGCCAGGCTGGAATGTTTCAGTGGCCTCCCCGGTTCAGCAGTCGGGACTGCCCTTGTTCTCAATCCTGAAGCCCCGATCCGTTTTGGGACCTTTGTTTCCCTTCAGCTGACTGAGCTTCAGAGCTCAGGCTGCCAGTATAGGAATCTGCAGGGAGGAATTTCCTTCAGGAAGTCTTGTATTCACATATCCCATCCATGGATCTCACACCTGTCTTCCCTTTCCTCTGGTCTTGGGAGTTGCCCTTTCCTTTGTGTTCTGCACTCACACCATAACTTTCCTTCTTGCTCTCTTAGCCCTGCACTTTTTCTCTTCCCTTACTCAGGGCTCCACTGGCCACAGGGCTCCCTGTAGCCACCCGCCATTTTCCATCATCATCATCATCAATCGTATTTATTGAGCGCTTACTGTGTGCAGAGCACTGTACTAAGCGCTTGGGAAGTACAAATTGGCAACATATAGAGACAGTCCCTATCCAACAGTGGGCTCACAGTCTAAAAGGGGTCCAGTCAGGACCAGAACTTTGTTTGCTTACTGCTCTCCCTTTATCTTCCTTTAGTTCTCTCTCTCTAAACCCTCCTCTTTGCCAGCGTTGTCCCCTCTTTCTTTCTAGCTTTTTCTTTCATCTGTTGCTCTCTCCCACACCTCTACCAAGAAAGCTTTGGACAGATGATGAGGGCAGTGGATAAAGATGACGAGGACACCGGAATTCAGGCTGGTGGGGGTCATTTCTCTCCTGTGGCCCTACAATCAGCTCAGCTCAGCTCATCCTGAGTCAGAACCCCGAGGACCCTGCCTAGGAACTCCTTTTTCCTCAAGGAAGAGAGGTGCAGGGTAGGAAGAGAGGGGCAGGAGGGAGTCTGCCTGCCTTTAGCTAGAGGCCCAGAATGGTACTCTTTAGAAAGAGAGTATCATTGTCCAGTAGGAGTGGTCCTTTCCCCCTAAGCCCAGAGGCAAACATTCCAAACTCAGAGCTCCTGGAGGGGACTGCCAAAGTGCCCAGAGAGACAGCAGCGGTAGAGGCAGCTCATGAAATGGCCACCTGGGAAAAGAATCTGCCTCCCTGGGGCAGCAGCAGCCAGTCAGTTAGTGAGTCAATCACATTTATGGAGCACTCACTATGTGCAGAGCACTGTATGAAGGGCTTGGGAGAGAACAATATAATAGACACATTCCCTGATCACAGTGAGCTTACAATCTACTGGGACCCAGCTCAGACTCAACCAATCAAGCAGTCATATTCATTTATGACACAAGAAGCAGCTTGACTCAGTGGAAAGAACACGGGCTAAGGAGTCAGAGCTTGGGGGTTCTAATCCCGACCCTGCCACTTATCAACTGTGTGACTTTGGGCAAGTCACTTGACTTCTCTGAGCCTCAGTTACCTCATCTGTAAAAAAGGGGTTAAGATTGTGAGCCCCATGTGGGACAACCTGATTACGTTGTATCTACCCCAGTGTTTAGAACAGTGCTTGGCACATGGTAAGTGCTTAACAAATACCATCATTATTATTATTATTTACTAAAGGCTTAGGAGAGTACAGTAGGAGTAGAAAATACAGACCTGTTCTCAAGCATCTTACAATCTAGTATAGGAAGCAGCATGACCTCATGGAAAGATCCCAGATCTGGGAATCAGGGGATCTGGTTTATAATCTTTTAGACTGTGAGCCCACTGTTGGGTAGGGACTGTCTCTATATGTTGCCAATTTGTACTTCCCAAGCGCTTAGTACAGTGCTCTGCACATAGTAAGCGCTCAATAAATACCATTGATGATGATAATCCTGGCTTCACCACTTGCCTGCTGTGGGGCCTTGGGCAAGTCACTTCACTTCTCTATGCCTGTTTCCTCATCTGAATGTCCCACCTGAAAATACTGTACCTACCCCAGCACCTACTGGAGTGCTTGGCACAGAGCAAGTGTTTAACAAGTACCACTGTTATCATTATTATTATATTCAATTATTTACAGCTAGGAGAAAAAAGAGAATGGAAAGATGGACAGTTGAATAAATTCATTTTAAAATAACAGAGTTTGCAAAGCGATTTCTACAAAAAGTACAGAGAGGGCAGAGAGAGAGAAAGTGTTGAGCGGGTAATGATATGGCCTAGGGAGAAGAAATTTATTCGAAGAGAGCATCCAGGAGGAAGTGAATTTTAGGAAGACATTGAGATGATAAGAGCAGTGTTCTGGGGAGGGGGAGGAAATTCCAGGTAAGAGGAAGGGAATGAGTATGGGTTCAGAGGCAGTTCAGAGGTACATGGTAATTGCTTAATAAATACCATAAAAAACCTCATCCCTTCACTGTACCTTGTTGATGGTATTTATTAAGCAATTACTATGTGCCAGGCACTATTCTAAGCTCTAGGGTAGATTCAAGTTAATCAGGTTGGACACATTCAGTGTCCCACATGGAACTCACAGTCTTAATCCCCTTTTTGCAGATGAGGTAACTGAGGCACAACAAAATTAAGTGACTTGCCCAAGGTCACACAGCAGACAAGTGGCAGAGCTGGGTTAAGAACCCAGGTCCTTCTGACTCCCAGCCACTGCTCTATCCACTAGAGGACTATTTGTTAGATTGTGCCAAACGGATTAATTAATTAGTTAGGAAACAGACCCTGTCCTATGTGGTGCTCACAGTCTTAGGGGGAGGATGAGCAACTACTGAATCCCCATTTTTCAGTTGAAGAAAAGTGAAGAAGAGGTATGAAGAAGTGGTATGAAGAAGTTAAGTGATTTGCCCAAGGTCACCTAGCAGGCAAGTGGCAGAGGTGGGAACTAGACCCCAGGTTCTCTGACTCTTAGGCCCATGCTCTTTCCACTTACCATGCTGCTTCCACACAGAAGAGAGTGAGCTATGGTAGGGTAGAAGAGGAGACCTGGTATGTGAGAGGGAGAGAACTGATGGAGTACTTTTAATGGTCTGAAGTTTCTGCTTGTTGCAAAGAAAAATGGGCAACTGCTGGAGGATTTTGAGGAGTGGGAAAACAGATACAGAAAGATTTATTAAGATGATTCAGGCAGCATAATGTAGTCCAGGCAGGAGAGGAGAGAAGCTGGAGGCAGGGAGGTCGGTGAGGAGGCTGATGCAGAAGTTTATCTGGGATATGACAAGTGTTTGAACTTGGGTGGTGGCAGTTTAGTTGGAGAGGAAGGAGCGGGTCTGGGAATTGGTGTGGATTTGGCAGGATTTAGTGACAGATTGGACGTGAGAGCTGGCAGAAAGCAAGGACTCAAGGATCGTGCCAAGGATTCAGGCTTCTGGGACAGAGAGGGCAGTTGTTGACTGTGGCAAAGGGCTAGAGGAGAGGTTTTGGGAAACAAGAGGAGTCCAGTTTTGGACATGTTGCGTTTGAGATGAGGAATGCAGCATTTTCTAGCATTCATTCATTCAATCATATTTATTGAGCGCTTACTGTGTGCAGAGCACTGTACTAAGTGTTTGGGAAGTACAAGTTGGCAACATATAGAGACGCTCCCTACCCAACAGCGGGCTCGCAGTCTAGAAGGGGGAGACAGACAACAAAACAAAACATATTAACAAAATAAAATAAGTAGAATTAATATGTACAAGTAAAATAAATAAATAGAGTAATAAATATGTACAAACATATATACATATATACAGTACTGTGGGGAGGGGAAGGAGGTAAGGTGGGGGGGATGGGGTGGGGGAAGAGGGGGAGAGGAAGGAGGGGGCTCAGTCTGGGAAGGCCTCCTGCAGGAGGTGAGCTCTTAGTAAGGCTTTGAAGGGAGGAAGAGAGCTAGCTTGGCGGATATGCGGAGGGAGGGCATTCCAGGCCAGGGGGAGGATGTAAGCCGGGGGTCCATGGCGGGACAGGTGTGAACGAGGCACAGTGATGAGGTTAGCGGCAGAGGAGCAGAGGGTGCGGGCTGGGCTGGAGAAGGAAAGTAGGGAGGTGAGGTAGGAGCTGGCGAGGGGATGGAGAGCCTTGAAGCCGAGAGTGAGGAGTTTTTGCCTGATGCATAGGTTGATTGGTAGCCACTGGAGATGTTTGAGGAGGGGAGTAACATACCCAGAGCATTTCTGCACAGAGAACAGTCTCCAGGAACCCCTTAGACTGAGGTTGGAGTGACTTTGATTTGTAGTTTCAGGTTCTCCCTCTCAGGAAACACCCTTAGTGTGTTGTGGGTGCTTAGTAAATGTCGTTGCAAGCTGATGAGCCAGCAGGCAAGCTGGGGCTTTGTCAAGGAAGCAGAGATGAGAGGAGGCCAAAGTTTCTGGACAGTGCAGTGGAGAATCCAGTAAGGGAACCCTGGTTAGTGGCGAGCCCAGGCATCAGGACTTAGTGTCCAGAAGGTCTTCTCTGGGCATTTGAGGGGCTGCCAAGAAGACTACCTGCTCCACAGGGGAAGCTTCACCCTCCTGGCATCCATGGCTCCTTTCTGCAGAGAGCAGGAATAGCACCTGGACTGCTGGGGTGGCCCTGGGGGAAATCTGGAACACTGGCCATGGCCATGCCCATGATGTCACACACATTAGCTGGGCACGCAGCTCAGCCTGATGATGTCATAGGCATCATTTTGTGGGTGTTTCTGGGTTTACCTGGACCCAGAGTATTTCTTTGGTGAGATCTTGACTGCCCACTTACTCGAGGGTCTCCACATTCCCCTCGTGGGTGTGAGCTGTGGGCCTCGGGGGCAGGGTGGTGGCAGAGGGAGGCTGGCAGCAAAGGCAAAAGCACGGGACATAAAGACATCCGTCTGTACTAGACAGGGGGCAGTCGAGCGGTAAAGCAGGCAGTCACAGCTGCACGGCTGGCCAACCTTCCTCCCAAATGATGATCTTCATAATAATAATATTGATAATATTGCTAATATTTGTTAAAAGCTCACTCTGTGCCAAGCACTGACTGTACTAAGCTCTGGGACAGATACAAGATAATCCGGTTGAACACAGTTCCGGTTTCAACTAAGCCTCCATTTCCCCTACTCCATCTCCCTTCTGCATCACCTATGCACTTGGATCTGTAACCTTTAACCACTCGATATTCACTCACTTCTCAGCCCCACAGCACTTATATACATATCCATAATTTATTTTATAATCTTTCTCCCCCTCTAGACTTTAAGATCCTGGTGGGCAGGGAACATGTCTACCAGCTCTGTTGTATTGTACTTTCCCAGGCTTTTAGTACAGTGTTCTGCACACACCTGAATAAATAGCACTGACTGAAGGGACTCACAGTCTAAGTAGGAGGGAGAACAGGTATTGAATCCCTATTTTACAGATGAGGAGACTGTTAAGTGACCTGCCTAGAAAAGTTAAATGGCATGCCCAAGGTCAAGTGGCAGAGTCCAGACTAGCTCCCATGTACTCTGACTCCCAGGACCGGGCTCTTTCCCGCTCTGCTTCCTTTCCAATATCTGGTCTTGCCTTGGGCACACAGGACAGCAAGGATGGGTTGGAAGACCGGAGAGAGTTGAGCACATGCTCCAGGCAACCTTCCTTGAAAGTCCTGCCATCTTGGGCTGGGCCTGAGGTCCTGGCACGTTGATTCAAACTAGCTCTCTTCCTCCCTTCAAAGCCCTGCTGAGAGCTCACCTCCTCCAGGAGGCCTTCCCAGACTGAGCCTCCCCTTTCCCTCTCCTCCTGCTCCCCTCCCCATCGCCCCCCATCCCTCTGCCCTACCTCCTTCCCCTCCCCATAGCACTTGTGTATATTTGTACATATTTATTACTCTATTTAGTTTATTAATGATGTGTATATAGCTATAATTCTACTTATTCTTATGCTATTGACACCTGTCTACTTGTTTTGTTTTGTTGTCTGCCTCCTGCTTCTAGACTGTGAGCCTGTTGTTGGATAGGGACTGTCTCTATATGTTTGTTGCCAATTTGTACTTCTCAAGTGCTTAGTACAGTGCTCTGCATACAGTAAGCACTCAATAAATACAATTGATTAAATGAATGACTGAATGAATCCTCACCCCAACCCCAGAGTGCTTATGTACACTTCCTTATACTCGGTTGCTTCCTGTACCCGGAATTTATTTTGATGTCAAAATCTCTGGCTAGATTGCTAGCTCCTCGAGGGTGGGGATCTAACCTAGCAATTCTACTGTACTCTCTCAAGTAGGTCGAGTGGTGCTCTGCACATGGAAAGTACTCAGTCAAGTACAGTGATTGAGCCCTGCTCTTTTGCTGCAGGGCCCAAGAAATGCTCCGATTTACTTGGATAGTCTATCCCTCTCCGAGTGGGTGTCTCACATGGAGATTAAACCAAGTTGAGATGCAGTGTGGCCTAGTGGAAAGAAAGAGCACAGACCTGGGTGTCAGAAGACCTGGGTTCTAATCCTGGTTCTGCCACATTCCTGCTGCGTGACTTTGGGCAAATCACTTAACTTTTCTGTGTCTGTTACCTCATCTGTAAAATGAGGATTCAATGCTTGTTCTCCCTCCTACTTAGACTGTAAACCCTGTGTGAGACAGGGATTGTGTCTGACCAGACTGTCTTGTATTTTCTCCAGCGCTTGGAACAGTGCTTGATCAATAGTCAGCACTTAAAAAATATCACAGCTATTATTAGTTGAGCAAAAGGAACTGTGACCATGTATAGTGAAGTTAGGGAAACACGTAGGCCAGGCATCCTACTCACATTCTTTGGTGTTCTTTTGGTCTGGATGGACCATTACTCTACCCCAGTCCAACAGTCCTGGGGTAGCTTGCTTTTTGGCTTGAGGGCAGAGACTGACTTTTTTTTTAATGGTACTTATTAAGTGTTTACTATGTGCCAGGCACTGTACTAAGCTCTGGGGTAGATGCAAGCTAGTCATGTTGGACACAGTTGATGTCCCACATGGTGCTCACTGTCCTAATCCTCATTTTACGAGTGAGGTACCTGAGGCACAGAGAAGGTAAGTGCCTTGCCCAAGGTTGCACAGCAGACAAGTGGCAGAGCCAGATTTAATTGTCTTGTCAGGAATTCTACCTACAGCCTTTATCGAGCACTGACTCAATCCTTCAGTGGTATTTACTCTGAGGAGCCTTCATCTGGTTTCTTGAAGAACATAAAGAAGAAGTAAAAGTAGTAGTCTCTGTTCTTAAAGAGCTTACAATCAAATGGCAGAAACTGTAGACCCAAATCCACTATATAGTAGTTAAGAGTGAGAGAATGGATGAAAATAATAGGCACAAGTGAATAAACAAATAAGTAACAAATAAACCACTGGGTGCTTGACTCCCAGGTGGCTGATGGGATGGCACGATCAGGAAGATGAGGGGGGTGTCTTCTGGAAGAGGCGACTTTTTAGGAGGGCTCTGAAGGAGAGAAAGGATGTAGTTTGACAAAGTTAGTTGGGGAAATCAATCAATCAGTCGTATTTATTGAGCGCTTACTGTGTGCAGAGCACTGTACTAAGCGCTTGGGAAGTACAAGTCGGCAACATATAGAGACAGTCCCTACCCAACAGTGGGCTCACAGTCTAGAAGGGGGAGACAGAGAACAAAACCAAACATATTAACAAAATAAAATAGAATGGATATGTACAAGTAAAATAAATAAATAAATAGAGTAATAAATATGTACAAACATATATACATATATACAGGGGTCGAGGGGGAGAGGAAGGAGGGGGCAAGTGTTTTAGGCAGGGGGAAATGTGTGAAGAATGGCTGGGAGGCAGGAGAGTTGAGAGTGAGAGGTGGGAATGAGTTTTCTTGGGAGGTGTGAAGCGCATAAGCTGGAGTGTATGGAGGAGAGACCAGTTAGGACATCTCTACCTGGATGTCTCCCTGACACCTCAAACTAAACATGTCCAAAACTGAACTCCTTATCTTCCCATCCAAACCCTGTCCTGCTCCTATCTTTCCCATCACTGTAGACAATATCATTATCCTTCCTATCTCACAAGCCCCTAATCTTAATGTTGTCCTCAACCTATTGCTATCACTCAACACACATATTTACTCTGTCACCAAATCCTGTCAGTTCTAACTTCACAACCTTACTAAAATCCACCCTTTTGTTTTCTTCGAAACTACTATGTTGATCCAAGCTCTTTTCCTATCCCATCTTGAATAATGCATCAGCCTCTTCACTGATCTCCCTGCCTCCTGTCTCTCCCTGTCTCTCTCTCTTGAAGCACATCTCCTCCAAGAAGGCTTTCCTGACTAAGCCCTCCTCTCCTCTTCTCCCACTCCCTTCTGCACCGCTCTTGCTTGCTCCTTCATTCATCCTCCCTTCCATCCCCACAGGACATGTGTACATATCCGTAATTTTTTGATTTATTCATTCACTTATATTAATGTCTGTCTCCCCCTCTAGACTGTGAGCTCATTGTGGGCAGGAATGTGTCTGTTGTTATAATGTACTCTCTCAAGTGCTTAGTACAGAGCTTTGTACACAGTAAGCATTCAATAAATACAATTGAATGAATGAATGAATGAACTTTTACTACTACTACTACTCTAATGTCCCTCTTATATGCCTCTAGTGTACCTCTGTGGCCTAGTTCAGTGTTCTGCACCTGAATATGTGCGTTGAAACTTTGGTGATGGGGTGGCGATCATCTGTTCTCATCATCTTCTCTCTCTGTTTGCAGGAGCCTGGAGAGTTGGGGGTGGGTTAAGATTGCTAATCCCACTTGATATTGAAATTTTCTTGGGTTCTGAAAGGTGCATGAGAACTGCATCCATTCTCCTTGATTCCACTTCCCTTTTGTAGCCCTCCTTTCTGGGTCATCGAAGCGCTTGGATCTGTTCCTCTTAAGCACTTTGATATTCACCCTTCCCCCGGCCCCACAGCATTTCTGTAAATATCCATCTGTAATTTATTTTTTCTGTCTCCCCATCTGGGCTGTAAGCTCCTTGTGGTCAGGGGTTGCCTATGCTTTTTTGTACTATGCTCTCACAAGCACTGAGCAAAGTGCTCTGTACACATTAAGCAGTCAGTAAATATCATTGGTTGATTGATGGGTTGAGGGTAAACACTTTGTGGGCTGGGAAGGGGGGGATCCTTGGATGCTCTCCTGTCTGATGAAAAAACAAATTCAACAGTGCCTTCTAAAGTGCTCTGTGGCTATTCACAAACCCTTGCAAAATCTATAATTGGGCCTTTCATTTAGCTGGTAATGATTAATGCTAATGCCCTCCATTGAACGCTCCCCAGAGAATGCTACCCTAGCGAATGCTCCCCAGCAAATGCTCCCTAGTGAATGCTCTCCCAGCAAATACTCCCCAGCGAAAGCTCCCCAGAGAAAATCAGTGACCTTGAGTGACTCTCGCTCCTTCTAATGGAGCACAGCATCTTAACAGGCCATTCCCCTCCCTTTGGGGAAATTACTTTTAAGTCTTTGTGCCTTTTCTCCAGCCTCAGTCCTCTTTCCAGTTCTGATATCATCTTTGTGCCAACATTGTACAGAAATGACCATATTTGCTGCACTGCAGGATCAAATCTGAGTACTCAAAGGGGGAAAATATAATTGCTATCTTGAATAATCATTTTTTGAAAGCTCAGAGTGTAACCTTTAATTAATATTGCATTTACCAACAGGGTTTGTAGTTTAAATAAGACCTAAAAATATTGCTGTCTTTATGCTTTGTTATATCATTAATTGAGAGACAGGGGAAAGTATATTGTATTAAATTGTTTGCAATTATTTCTAAAATTAAAAAAGATCTAACTCACGAACCCATAGCCCAGTAGGCTTAAATGTGTTGAAGTTTGTGGAAGGGAGGGCTGAGAGGCCAAGTCTGTAGAAGAGGATTTCAGTTCACTGAGCAGAAGACAGAGTAATTGTGTTGCAGGCAGAGTGGCCTTGCGGACCCCAACTGCTACTTTGGGCTACTGGGTGGCTCTGCTGTCCATTCTAATCCCCTTGAACTCCCTGAGCTGATGCCCTTGTGGAAACTATATCTAACCTTGACTTCGCTGACATTGGCCTCCACTTGTTCTCCTCCTATCTCTCTGGCCACTCATTCTCAGTCCCTTTCCCAGGCTCTGCCCCCCTCCCCACCCCCGCCCAACTGTAGGAGTTTCTCAAGACTCAGGTCTGGGTCCCCTTCTATTTTCCATCAATACTCACTCCCTTGAAGAACTCATTCTTTCCCACAGCGTCAACTACCATCTCTACAAGGATGATTCCCAGATCGACCTCTCCAGCCCTGGCCTCTCTCCTTCTCTTCTGTCTCACATTTCCTCCTGCCTTCAGGACATCCCTACCTGGATGTCCTGCTGACACTGTAGACTTAGGTGTCCAAAGCAGAACTCTTCATCTGCACATCCAAACCTTGTCCTCCCCTCAACTTTCCTGTCAGTGTAGACAGCTCCACCATCCTCTCTATCTCACAAACCAGTCACTTTGGCATTGCCCTCTACTCATCTGTCTCATTCAACCCATATATTCAGTTGTCACCAAATCCTGTCACTTCTACCTTCACCAAATTGTTAAAATCCATCCTTTCCTCTTTATGCAAACTGCTTCTGCACTGATCCCAAACACTTGTCATATCCCACCTTGACTATTGTATCAGCTTCCTCACGGACCTCCCTGCTTCTTGTGTCTCCCCAATGCAGCTCATACCTCAGTCTGCTGCCCAGTTCACTTTTTCTAAAAAATCATTCACTGAAAGTTTCCCTACTCCCCACTCCCCACATTAAGGGACTGGGGCCAGAGGAGAAGATGGTGAAAGAGACTGGGAAGGAGATAGTAGAACCAGGAGATGACACTATCCCTGAAGCCACGGTTAGAGTTTCCAGAAGAATAGAGTGGTCCTAATATTGAAAGATCATAGAGGACTAGGATAGAATAGAGTTCATTGTATTTGCCAGGAAGGAGATCCCTAGTGACCTTGGGGAGGGCCATTTCTTTGGAATGAAGTGGGGGAAAACCGGATTGCAGGGAGCAGGGAACAGGGAGTTGGAGGAGAGAAACTGGAGGCACTGGGTGTAAATAACCTAAGACAAGGCTCCCATGGTTAAGTTATGGCTAGGTTTTAAGATTTGAATTGAATATTAGCTTGGACTTGCTTGCAGTTAACAGTCATATTTCTTTTCTGCTAATCTTTCTTCCTTAGAACCTCTGAGATCCCAGTGTAATAATAATAATAACGATACTAGTAATGGTATTTAAGTGCTTACTATGTACCAAGCACCGTTCTAAGCACTGGGGGGGATACAAGATAATCAGGTTGTCCCACATGGGCTCACAATCTTAATCCCCATTTTACAGATGAGGTAACTGTGGCACAGAGAAGTTAAGTAACTTGCCCAAAGTCACACAGCAGACAGTGTAGGGACACAGCAAACAGTGTAGGGACAGTACATGGGGGACAAGGTGCTTGGCTTTGTAAACTCTTCCTGGGATAAATCCTATTGGAATATCTTCCAATGACCCTTCTATACCTAAAAATTCAACTCTTCTCCTTGGCTGCATGTGAGCCATTTGATGGTACCCATTCCCCTAATGCAAACATAGCTCCAGTGCAGCAGGGTCTGCTGCCAATGGGGTGCATTTTTCCCAGCTTCACCACCAGTGTCTACCTGATGCTCCCTAATAGTAATCATAATAATGGTATTTGTTAAGCACTTACTATGTGTCAAGCACCGTTCTAAGTGCTGGAGTAGATCCAAGCTAATCGAGTTGGACACAGTCCCTGTCTCACGTGGGGCTCACAGTCCTCATCCTCATTTTACAGATGAGGTACCTGAGTCACAGAGAAGTGAAGTAACTTGCCCAAGGTCACATAGTAGATATGTGGCAGAACTAGGACTAGAACCCCAGTCCTTCTGATTCCCAAGCCTGAGCTCTATCCACTAGGCACACTGCTCCCTGAATGGCAGCATCTAACAGTGGGCAAGGGCTAGGCTCTCCCAGGAGCTCACACCCATGGATGCAGGCTGTCTACATTCCTTCCAAAGTGCAAAGTGTTCTGAGCAGCTCCTTAAAGTTTGCTGCTGCTGCAAACCAGAAAGATTTGACAAGCAGGTGATTTATTCATTCTCCTTGGATGCTGGGCCTGCTCCTGGAAAAAGAATATGACTTTTATCCTTCTCCACAGAGGACTGGCCTTAACTGACCCCCCAACAAACAACTCAGGACCATGCTGTCTGGAGGAACTGGGAGTCAGGAGACCCAACCTCTAAACCTACTTTTGACACTTACCTGCCAGGTGACCTTGGACAAGTCACTTAATCTCTGAGTTGTCGCCTCTGTAAAATGGGGCTAAGATATGTAGTCTCCCTCCATCTTAGACTGAAAACACTCTTTGGGCCAGGGATGGTGTGTGATCAGACTCTCTACCCAACATTGCCTAAGCCAGTGCTTTGGTACTTAGGCAGCTTTTATTAAGTATTATAACAAAAACCCTGGACTGAGTTCCTTATTTTAATGATGTTTATTAAGCACTTCCAATGCACCAGGCACTGTACTAAGCACTGGGGTATTATAATAATAATTATTATTATGGTATTTATTAAGTGCGTACTATATGCCAGGCACTGTACTAAGCACTGGGTATAATAATAATAATGAATATAGTATTTTTTAAGCATTTGCTATGTGCCAGCACTGTACTAAGTGCTGAGAATGGTACAAGCAAATCAGGTTGGACACAGTTCATGTCCCACCTGGGTTCACAGTTTGCATTTCCATTTCCCAGATGAGGTAATTGAGGCATAGTGAAGTGACTTGCCCAAGGTCATGTAGCAGAGCCAGTATTAGAACCCAGGTCCTTCTGATGCCCAGGCCCATGCTCTATCCATTAAGCCACACTATTTCTCTGTGCTTTCCCCAAATTCCTGTTCATGGAGGGATTTGAAGCTGCTGGGGGATTTGGTTTCTTACTCAGGACCTTCTGCCTCACAGCAACCATGTAATATGGTGTTAATGATGCAAGCACTCAGAAAGAGTAAACCACTGTTTTCTTGTGGCTGTTCACCCTCATTTCTGCAGGTAGCAATTACCCAATCTGAATATTTGGCGACTAACTACTAATCCCTGTGGAGATGGCAGATCAGTGATGCTTGCTCTAACCTGACTCACTTTCTTAGTTTCCTGAGTTCAGCAGGGAAAGGAGCAAGAGAGAGTGAGTGAGTGAGAGAGAGAAAGAGAGAGAGAGAGAGCATGCAAAAGAAAGCCTTTTTACTCCACTGTTGTTTTGTAGTCCTAGGAACCACTTTATGTAGTTAAGGATGATAATTAATTATTAGTATTTACCGAGCATCTATTGTGTGCAGAGCACTGTACAATAGGCTCAGGAGCTCTGATCCCTGCCCTCCTGGTGGGAGGGAGTGGGGGAGATGGCCTATCACATGAATTTCCGCCCTGTGTGGCCTGTGTTTGCTCAGCCCTTCCTCTTAGCCACTCTTCCTAAGGGGACATAGCTCCTGAGAATAGCCCTGGAATGTGTGGTTGGGGGGCCAAAGGGCTGGCCAGGCTGGGGGGTTATGGGTGTGATTGTGTGTTGGAGAAAAACACTGCCTTTTGTCTCTATAGACAGATGGTCAAGAGGGGTGACGTTGGCCTTCACCTTGGCCACTAGCCACTGGCCATTGTCCACTGAGGTCTGTAGAGCCCAGCAAGCCCTGTGGGCAACCCACAGAAATGGTAAATTCAGAAGAAGCTGCCAGCCCAGCATCCCCTGCAAGGAGACCTCTTCCCAAGGATGCTGCCGAGTGACCAGGAGTACCACTTGCTACAGGTACCCTCCCAAAGAGATGGCCCAAGATCACTGGAGCAGTACGCCAGGATGCTGAGACACTTCAGTCAGCGGGGAATCTCCCTCCCAGGTAGGTCCCTGGCTGGGCCATTGAACAGGGACTACAATCCTGCTTTGAGTGTGTGCACGTGAGCATGTGTATTGGTTCAGTCTTATTTAGAAGCATTCCTAAGGCTCATGGGTATCTAACTGATAGGAGAATACATCAGTGGCATTTTCAGGACAAAACTCACCAACTCCAAGATGCTCTCACTGAAAGAGGTAGTTGGGTTGAAGGTGTTTTTCTTTGATTTGATGGGAGAAAGATGGTGCCTGTGATTGTGAGGTGATGTTTGGATCATTCAACTCCTCGTCTACCAACTCTGTTGTATTGTACTTTCCCAAGTGCTTAGTACAATGCTCTGCACACCATAAGAACTTAATACAGTTGATTGATCGATTCACTCAACAAAAGAAGGCCATTGTTATTGAGTTGTTCAATCTCATGACTTTTCTCCATGTGTGGGCATCTCTTCTGACTCTAGCATTGAAGTCGCCCTCTTCAATTAATTCATCTAACATCAGTACTCCTGAGATAGGTTTGTCTAAATCCTTACCAAAAGATTCTTTACCTTCATCATAGTTCCTCACTGAGTGGGCACAAGGGCTTATGATGGTAGCAAAACACTTTTTTTTCAGGGGCAGGTGCAAGACCACTTATGTCTCTGAGCAGATCTGGGAGGCTCGATATAAGTGATTGTCTGAGAGTGAATCTAACCTGTGATAATGTTTCTTTGAAGAGGAAAGGCCTCCCCCAAAGAAGGGGTATCCATGCCTATCTCCGTGAGCTGGCTGTCATTCATCAGGAAGTTGAGCCTGGCTTGGTGCTGCCATAGCGACTCCAAAGTTGGCCAGTTCAGGTGCTATTAGAGCTGGGTTTTTTAAAGCTTGAAGTCTATTTTCATCATCATGTAGCATCCTGATGTGCCATGACGTGTTGGTTATTTTCTCAACACAAGTCTTTTTTCTATTTGCATTGACTCTGCAGATAGATGGCTCATCAGTCACGGTTTACTGCTGAGCAGGGTTTGGGTGAGGCAGGGAATTTTTAGGGACACCTTTTCTGGCCCCCTTCCCCCTTCAGGTCCCGCTGCCTCTTCAGCGACCAACAACTAATATCTCGGGCTGCCTATCCATAGAGGACCTTTTTTGAGGGCAGGTATGAGGCATTCCACTTTGCCTTGAATTGTTTTTCATTAGTAGTGATGATTTGCTCTGAGCTACCCACACTCTCTTGAGCAGTTCCTCGGAAACCAAGAGCAAGCTGCCTTGTGAGGAGGCTGGTTAGAGTATGGTGAAGTTTGTGGCTGTAGAACAGAGTAGCCCTGTCCATCCTCCAAGCAGCAGACCCTGCTGTGCCCTCATCTGGTTATAATTATTAATTGCAAACATTAATTTAATCTTGACATCATTATTAGTGTCTGTCTCCACCTCTAGACTTCAAGCTCGTTGTAAGCAGGGAATGTGTCAACCAACGCTGTTGTATTGTACTCTCCCAAATGCTTAGTATAGTGCTCTGCACACAGTAAGTGCTCAATAAATATGATTTATTGATTGATTGATTGAGACACTCACATCTTCTGTACGAATCTTGGGGGTCTCCCTTGGAAAATCCAGTGTGGTCTGTGGCCATGGAACAAAGCATCCTCATGTGCTCTCTCAGCAGTAGACCCTGCTTGTCCTCCTATTTGGCCAGTTAACCTTCTTGGAAACCAATAGTAACAATAATAGTAACAATATAATTATTATTGTGATATTTGTAAAATGCTTACTGTGTGTCGAGCACTGTATTAATCTCTGGGGTTGATGCATGATAATCAGGTTGGACCAGCTCTTCTCCCTCATGGTACTCACGGTCTAAGGAGAGCAAGTTTAGAATTCCCATTTTATAGGTGAGGAAACTGAGGCACAGAGAAGTCAAGTGACTCGCTCAAGGCCGGATGACAGGCAAGTGGCAGAGCCGGAATTGAACCCCAGGTCTTCGGCCTGTTGGGTCCGTGCTCTTTCCACTAGGCCACACTGCTTCTCTTCTCAATAGGTATAGAATGTGGGAGTGTAAATTTGTTGAATAGGAAAGGAGTGATATATCGGACCTCAATATGCAATTGCTGACTTGTTCTTGGATTCACAATGTGGTGTTCTTACAATGATTACCCCGGAAATGCCTCTGCAGCTCGAATTTGTGTGACTATAGAACTTTAGAAAGCGAAACTAAGACCTTTGACCTGGTTCAGTTCATGGGTCATGACCATGAAAAGCGCAGCCTCAAATCATGTTAAAACTACACAGCATGGACTTTGAGTCCCACCATCAACATCCCCCACTTCCCTCCCCTGGCTCTGGCCCTTCCCATCTACCTTTCCCCGTCCTTCTCTCACCCACCTTTCCCTAATAGCTTCTGTCTCCTCACACCCTGGGTCATGCTGTTGACTCCGGCTGGGCAATGGTCCTGAAAACCACCACCAGCTTTGGCTGCCCCATGCCACTGACCCCAGCCCAGTTGTCTTCTTTATTCCTGTCCAGCAAACTGCTCCTCTGCTCTGTCAGAACTCTGCTTAAATTCTCCCTATCGTTAGTCTAGATCAAGCAGTCAGTATTTATTGAGCACCTGCTCTGTGCAGAGCACTGTGCTAAAAGTTGGGAAAGTACAATGGAGTTAGTAGACACAATCTCTTTCCTCGAGGAGCTTAGAGTCAAGTGGGGGAGGCAGACACTAAAGTGAATTACATATGGATGAACTAAAGCTCCTAAAACATGTTTTCCGAAGAGCAGACTCCTCCGGTTCCAACCCATGAGTCTCTTCAGAAGCGGATTGTCTGTCACCATGTCTCATCTCATCATCTTCTTTCATATTTCCCCTCTAGACTGTAAGCTCATTATGGGCAGGGAATGTATCCCTAATTCTGTTGTATTGTACTCTCCAAAGTGCTTAGTACAGTGTTTTGCACATAAGTGCTCAATAAATACCATTATTGATTGATTTATTGACTTCCTGGGCCCTTGAGTTCTTGGCTCCTACTCCTGCAGCTCTGCTAGAAAATTGGTTTTAGATTTATTCATATTTCCATGCCCTGGGACTCTCCCTTCTCCACCAGTGTCTCCCAAGTTCCTCCTAGGCAGAACTTCCTTGGGAAGTCCCCTTGGCTCCTGGCAGACTGAAATGTACAATGGAACTCTTCATGAACAAGATTTTCCCCGCCCAAATTCCCAGCCCAACTTGGCCCCAACCTGAGGTGAGCCTCAACAGCCTCATCCAAGCCCCGAACTTTAGTCCAAATGGTCCCTGTGGCCGGGCCGATATTTGAGAAGCAGTGTGGCTTAGTGGAAAGAATGCGGGCTTGGGAGTCAGAGGTCATGGGTTCTTGTAGTGTGGCTCAGTGGAAAGAGCACAGGCTTTGGAGTCAGAGGTCATGGATTCAAATTCTGACTCCGCCAATGGTCAGCTGTGTGACTTTGGGCAAATCACTTAACTTCTCTGTGCCTCAGTTACCTCATCTGTAAAATGGGGATTAAGACAGTGAGCCTCATGTGGGACAACCTGATAACCTTGTAACCTCCCCAGTGCTTAGAACAGTGCTTTGCACACAGTAAGCACTTAATAAATGCCATCATCATTATTATTATTATTAATCCCGGCTCTTCCACTTGTCAGCTGTGTGACTTTGGGCAAGTGACTTAACTTCTCTGTGCCTCAGTTACCTCATCTGTAAAATGGGGATTAAGACTGTGAGCCCCAAGTGGGACAACCTTATTACTTTGTATCTCCCCTCTCCGCAGAGCTTAGAACAGTGCTTGACACATAGTAAGCGCTTAACAAATGCCATCATTATTATTATCTGGGGCTGGCCTGGCCCCTCTGACAGCTGCTGGGGCCAGGACTACAAGTTCAGCTGCCTAGCCTGGTCTCAGCTTCTTGGTCTTGTCTGGCTCCTGCAGAAGTGGCAACAGAAACAGGCATGAGACACTTTACCTGTCTTTTGGGTTTCTTCTCTGAGCTCAGCCCAGCTCAGAACTAAAGCCAACTACAGAAAGAACAAGTAAATGTTAAATTCCCCCTTTCCTCTCTCCTCCTCTTCCTCCTTCTCCTCCTTGTCGTCCTTCTCCTTCTCCTAGTTCCTCTCCTTTTCCTTCCTCTCTTTCTGCTCCTCCTCCTCCTCCTTCTCCTCCCCTTCCTTGTCCTCTTCCAGCTCCTCTTCCTTCTCCTCTTGCTTCTCCTCTTACTCCTCCTCTTTCTTGTCCTCTTCCTCCTTCTCATTGCCCTCTTCCTCCTTTTCCTTTTTCACCTCCTCCTCCTCTCTTCCTCCTCCTCTGAGTGCAGGGAGCTGAAGCCAACTCCAGAAAAGACAAGTAAATGTTCGTTTTTCGGCTTTCCTATTCCCTTTCTGACCTCTCCTCTCCCCCTTTCCTCCACCCCTGTCTTTCCTCATTTTCTCCCTCTTCCCCTTCTCCCCCCATCCTCCAGCTCCTCTGAGATTGGCCTGAACATGAGCCCAGTCATCTAGATCCTGGGCCGAACTGTGGGGTGCACAGTAGTTGCTCTGGAAATGTTGTCCGTCTGAGGACACAACTGATGATAGGTTTCTGTGGTCTCTTCAGGCTGTTTGCTCTTAGCTGCTGCTCTCCCCGTAACCCAGGCTCAGGCTGAGCAGGAAGCCTGGGGAGATGTGTGAGGACAAGGGCGGGAGGGAGGGAAGGTTGTAGGTGATCTCACCCCACCACTGAAGCTGGCAGCGGCCGAACCACGGAAGGGATTTACCCCTAATCCCCACAGGCCCAGGTGTGGCAGGAGAATTGAGCGGCTTTATCCCTGGAGTGGAGGACTCTGCTCCCCACACAGCCGGCCCTTCTCTCCTTGAGGACAGACTGGAATGACCAAGATGGTGGGTGTTTGGAACCAGAGGCACACAAAGGGCAGGAGTGGGATGGGGATGACTTCCCAGACACCACGAAAACAGCTAGAGCTCAGGGAGTTTGGCCCAAGGGTTTGGTTTTGAAAATGGAAGCTAGAGCCAGGTAGATGATTCTTTTGGTTCTGGCAAGCTGCCCGTGCTCTCCCACTCTCCTCTCCTGCTCCGTCCGGAGTGTCCAGCTCTGTTTGCCCCTCTCCCTGTCTACACCACAGCTAATGGGACCCTGTATTAAGACTCAGCTTTGACTCTTCACACACAGGATCCCATCAGCTGTGTCAGGAAATGCAAAAACACCAGGTGCAGAGAACTGGTTAGAGTTTCCATTTATATTACCTGGGGCTTTTCCCCTTCCTAACGTGCAACTGACGTCATTTATACAAATGAACGGTAGGTGGAAGGTTCTTTCCAAACCACACTGACCTGCCAAATGGGCAGGTGTCAGGTAGCCGGTGGGCCTCTAGCCTCGGGCTGTAGGCAGCTGGAAGCCGCTTCTTGGGGATGAGCGATGATGGACACTGTGGCCCCGGAGGTGACCACCCTGAAGAGTGACCTCTCAGGATGAGCCGCAGCCACAGTGCCATGGGTCAGCCTGCCCTGTCTCTTGGTAGACAGTAACCCTCGGTTGGTTTTCCCTACCCGGTTAGAGTCACTCCCACCCAGAGCCAGTATTTCCGGTCAGCTTGAACCGTAGTGACACTGCATATTGAGCAACCCTGGATTCTCAGAGCCATGGGTCCACAGCCTTTCGTTCCTTTCCAAGTTCCTCCGTCGGCACGCTGACTCACAAGGGCTGAGGCACATTTGTGGATTAAGCAAGCCTTTGCATCAGCCCGCCTTGCAGTGCTTCGGCTCAAACAGCTCAAGAGAGAGAGCAGCAATAGCCTTAAGAATTTTCATTTAAATTAAATTCAACTGAATTAAAGTTCTCCAAGCCCAGTTTCATATAAACGTGGTGTAGTTTTTTTTTCAAGGCTGAGGCTAACTTGTAAGGCAGAGTTAAGAATTAGAGTGAAGGAGCTCTAGCCACAACCCCTGCCAGGAAATGTCCATTTATCATTATTGATATAATTGGTAATTATAGTAAGAACGGTACTGATTAAGTGCTTACTAGGTGGCAAACACAACACTGTACTAAGTGCTAGGGTAGATACAAGCTCACCAGGTTGAGCCTAGTACCTGGTCATAGGAGACTCACAGGCTAAGAGGGAGGGAGATCCAGGTATGGCATGGAAATTTGCCTGTTCGTGGACCTGCAGCACCAACTAAATGAGGGTAACTGCTGAGAAGCCTGGTCAAGGAACATGGGTTCTAATCCTGGCTCCACCACTGGCCTCCGGTGTGGTCATGGGAAGGCCACTTAATGTCTCTATGCCTTAGTCTCCTCATAGGTAAAATATTTGTTCTCCCTCCTCTTTAGACTGAGCCCCAGGTGAGGCAGGGACCGTGCCCGGCCTGATTATCTTGTATCTATGCCAGCTCTTCATACAGTGCTTGGTACACAATAAGTGCTTAACAAATACCACTATTTTTATTAGGTAAGATATCTGGACTCTTTCTGGAGCACTGTCATTGATTTGCCGGATGGCTGTCCACAGTTGCCATTAAAAACCCCGCAAGTTGGAACTGCTCACAGAGACATTCTAGACTGTGAGCTTGTTGTGGGCAGGGAATGTCACCATTTATTTTTGTATTGTACTTTCCCAAAAGCTTAGTACAATGCTCTGCACACAGAAAGCACTCAATAAACACGATCACATTTTCAGGGGATCTTGCAGGAAGGACCATGTGCCCAAGGCTTCTGGGACAGGTTATCTCTTTCAGTGTAAATCCCTCAAGAGAAGGAAGATTTCACATCTGTCTTGATAACTTCCCAGGATGAACCAACCATCCCTGCCTACGCGTTCTTCCTTATGTCTAATCTGAATTCTTCTTGCTGCAGACACTGTCTCTTTCTTGGGTAGCCAGAAATCTTATTTCCTCAGATGTAAAGTCTCTGGACAAATGCAAATCCTTCTTCAGGATTTTTTTTTTCCTCGATAACTTTCATTTCTCCAAAACTCCTTGTATCGAGGGCTGAATTTTGGAGGTTTTCTTTAGTAATAATTAGCAATAATTGTGGTATATGTTAAGCACTTACTATGTGCGGACACTGTCCTAAGTGCTGGGGTAGTAATAATAATAGCATTTATTAAGCGCTTACTATGTGCAAAGTACTGTTCTAAGCGCTGGTGAGGTTAAGAGTTGATCAGGTTGTCCCATGGAGGGCTCATAGTCTTAATCTCCATTTTACAGGTGAGATAACTGAGGCACAGAGAAGAGAAGTGACTTGCCCAAAGTCACGCAGCTGGCAATTGGCGGAGCTGGGATTTGAACCCATGACCTCTGATTCCAAAGGCCATGCTCTTTCCACTGAGCCACGAGATACAAGGTAATTGTGTTGAACACAGTCTCTGTCCCTCATGGGGCTCACAGTCTAAGTAGGAGGGCGAACAGGAGAACTGATGTACGGAGGAGTTAAATGACTTATCCAAGGTCACACAGCAAACAAGGGGCAGAAGCAGGATTAGAACCCAAGTTCTTCTGACTCCCAGCCCCATGCTCTATCCATGAGGCCACACTGCTTTTTCTTAGTACAGTGCAAGTGCTTAGTACAGTGCTAAGCACTTAGTACAGTGCTCTGCACACAGTAAGCACTCAATAAATACGATTGATTGATTGATTGATTGATTTACTAGCCATTTGTAAATTAGAGTAAATATGAATAATGGTCAGAAGTGAACAGGACTGATAAGGGGATTTCTGTAAGAATACCAGTTTTATTACTTGCTGCTTTATAGTCACAGATAGTGGTAACATCTCCTGTCTTAGATTCATCAATCAGGGTAACGTCTCCCATCTCATAGTTATTGATTGGGGTAACCTCACATCTCATAGTTAATTGATAGGGGTAACATCTCCTGTTTAATTGTTATTGAGCGGGGTCACATTTCCCATTTCATAGTTTCTGATTGGGATAACATCTCCCATCTAAGAATCATTGATCGGGTTAACATCTCCTGTCTCACTGTCACTGATCAGGGTAACATTTTCCATCTAAGAGTCACTGATTGGAGTCAAATTATTCTCATTTCTTCAAGCTTGCAGCTACTCTCCAAACGTGGATCTATACAAGAAACCTTCCTAGTGACTCCTGGGACCAACAACTAGCCCATTTTTCAGGGCAGCATGGCTCTGGGAGCTGAGACACTGGGCTTAAAGTTTACCTTACAAAGGGGCACAGCTTTGCACATTCCTACCTAAAAAAAAAAAAAAAGGACTTTTTTTAAGGGCCTTTGGGAGAGAAAGTATTGTGTCCATTGGAGTGACTTCACCTTCTGACTTTCAAATAAATAGTGCTTAATTGTGATGCTACAGATAGCAGTTGAAGAGCACGGATTTAATGAGCAATCATATTTTTTGAGTGCCTACTGTGTAAACAGCCATTTGGAACCAGTCAGCAGTAGTATTTACTGAGTGCCTAATAAAGAACATTCTATTCATCAATCAACCAGGAGTATTTACTGAACACCTACTGCACACAGACCACTGTACTCATTAATCAATCAGGAGTATTTACTGAGTGCCTGCTGTGTGCAGAGCACTATACTCATCAATTAATTAGGAGTATTTACTGAGCATCTACTGTTTGCAGAGCCCTGTATTCATCAATCAATATTATTTACTGAGTGCAAGTAACATTTATTGAGCACCTACTGTATGCAGAGCACTATCTTCATCAACTGATCAGTGATTTTTACTGAGCACTTATTGTGTTCTAAGCACTTTCCACTGCAACAGAACCCAGAATTCCTGCTTCTCAAGAGTTGATGTCTTTGGTTCGCTAAGAAATCAAATTTCACAGCAAATTGCCTCAAGCTCCATGTCTTTAATGCGAGCAGCAGAGCTTAGGTGAGCTCTGTGGCTTCTGGGGGACTGAAGCGTGATAATGATGACTGGCCTTGGTGAGAGTAGTGAGACATGAAGGGCTTCAGATTTCCTATCAGTGGCAAGATTGACAGGAATGCTTATGCCTTTCAAAAATACAAAGCTTATAAACAGATCACCTATTTCCACAGAAATATATTCTGAATTCCTCCTTCCGATAAACACAGTCAGTTCTAGGCAATAGCGAAGGGCCTTGATCGCCTATTCCCGAGTATGAGATGGGGAGCCGTGAAACAGTGATTTTGTTCAGTTCTGAAGTACCAATTCTTCATCCAGGATGCCCGAGTCACTGAGCCTGGGAATCTCTTAGCAGTGTGGTGTAGCAGAAAGACCACCGGCTTGGCAGTCAGAGGACCTAGGTTCTAATCCCAGCTCTGCCACATGCCTGCTGGGTGACGTCTCCTCTCCCCATCGCCCCCACTCCCTCCCTCTGCCCTACCCCCTTCCCCTCCCCATAGCACTTGTGTACATTTGTACATATTTTTTACTCTATTTTATTAATGATGTTTATATACCTATAATTCTATTTATTTTGATGGTATTGACACCTGTCTACTTGTTTTGTTTTGTCATCTGTCTCCCCCTTCTAGACTATGAGCCTGTTGTTGAGTAGGGATTGTCTCAGTTGCTGAATTGTACTTTCCAAGCACTTAGTACAGTGCTCTGCACACAGTAAGTGCTCAGTAAATACAATGGAATGAATTGAATAAATGAGTTAGGCAAGTCACAGCGTCTCTGGGCCTCAGTTCCCCCATCTGTAAAATGGGGATTCATCTGTAAAATGGGGATTAGACACCTATTCTTAGACTGTGAGTCCCATGTGGGACAGAGATTGTGTCTGATCTGATTATCTTGTATCTATCCCAGTGCCTATCCCAGTGGTTGGCACATGATAAGCACTTAAGAAATACCACAATTATGATGATGGTAATAATATTTCTTTTGGCATGAGATGTTGGGGGAAAAGTAGAATTGGAGCAAGGGACAAGCCCCTTTCTTCTCTGCCCCAAAGATGGGAGGGTTTAGATGTCCTTTGACTGAGGTTAGCTGGGTAGCCCTGCAGAGCTGTGCTGTAGCTGACAGTTGCCCTCCCCCTGCAGGGCAGCCCCTCAAGGTAGTGCCCCCACCCTTCCCTGGGGCCACAGGACCAGAATGAGCAAGCCTCGCTCCTTAGAGTCATCGTAGACATTTGTTCCCCTTTTCTTGTGGCCTGTGTATCTACCTGCCTGTCTGTCATACTTACTCCTGAGCTCTGCTGGTGGGAACAAGGGCCCTGCCCCGTCCTATCCTGTCCCACCCTTCTTCCCTGCTCCAGGATGGATCGAGGGAGGGAGGGAGGGAGGCTCAGCTAGAAAGGGCAAAATCATCCTTTATCGATGCCCTCCAACTCACTCCAGGAGCCATCCTATAAACCCAGGAACACGTGCCCCATTTATTGAGACAATTCGTGAGGAGTGCCAAAGTTAACATGACATATTGCAAAGTAAATTTCTCTTAAAAGGTGTTTTGTCTCTCTGAGGTAATGTCAGATGTGAATGTTGCTATGGCAACTCCTTGTCTGTGTTTCGAGGCTCCCCGCACAAGTTGTGTGAATTCTGTGTGATCTATGGTCGTATAACCTAAGACGACTCCAGGGAAGCTTCTCCAGGGGTCTTTCTCTTCTGGTGGCATTCTTGCTTTTGGCTGGTAGGGTATTGTGTTTTGTTTTGTTTTTCTAATCTTCTATAATCTCCTGAATATTATAACAAAGAATGCAATTTGCACATACAAGGTATTTAGTCTGCAGTTTCAGAATTGAATGGTTAGCAAAGCGTGGCTCAGTGGAAAGATCCCGGGCTTTAGAGTCAGAGGTCATGGGTTCAAATCCAGCTCCACCAATTGTCAGCTGTGTGACTTTGGGCAAGTCACTTAACTTCTCTGTACCTCAGTTACCTCATCTGTAAAATGGGGATTAAGACTGTGAGCCCCCGAGGGACAACCTGATCACCTTGTAACCTCCCCAGTGCTTAGAACGATGCTTTGCACATAGCAAGTGCTTAATAAATGCCATTATTATTATTATTATTTTTATTGAAAATGTGGACAGAGGAGGGGCTTGGCTGGTGGTATAGTTGACCATGAGATCTCATGGGTAGGGGCTGGGGGAAGAGGGCATTTAGTGGCCCTGAGGGTGGTTGTGGATCACCTCTGGGTGGCTGTCAGCTCCTAGGCCTCTGCATCCACATCCCTGTTCCTGCCCTGGACAGAAGTTGGAGCTGGCAGCGGGAGCAGGAGGAAGTTCCCAGCCCCAGGGTCTTCCTGGATCGTGACTTCTGACCTCCCTTGACTGCCCCCCTCCCAGCCCCCTTCTCCCCCAGTCACTCTCTTTCCCAGTGTCTTTTCCCAGATGGGGAGCTGGAGCTGGACCTAGTCGGCAGGCAGATGAGGCAGTACTGGGCATTGGGGAGACGAATTGGTGAGCCCGAATGGATCCAGTCCCCTGCTGGGATTCTGCCAGCTCTGAGTTTGAAGGCCCCATGCTTCAGCAGCACTGGGGACCAGGGAGCGCCGTGATCTATGTGAGGGTCTGGAACCCAGGTACCCTCCAATCCCCAACCTTGCTTTGGTCACGGGCTGCCAGACTCCATTCTCAGGACATGCTGGAACTAGCCAGACCTTGTCATTCATTCATTCATTGAATTATATTTATTGAGCGCTTACTGTGTGCAGAGCACTGTACTAGGTGCTTGGAAAGTACAAGTTGGCAACATATAGAGATGGTCCCTACCCAAGAACGGGCTCACAGTCTAGAAGGGGGAGACAGACAACAAAACAAAACATGTAGAAAGGTGTCAAGTCATCAGAACAAATAGAATTAAAGCTAAATGCATATCATTAACAAAATGAATAGAATGGTAAATATGTACAAGTCAAATAAATAGGGTGATAAGTCTGTACAAACATATATACAGGTGCTGTGTTCCTTCTGGCAGTGTGGGTACCAGGAGAGGAAATGGCCTCCAGGACTGGGTGCATCCCTGGGAGTTGGGGCCCCAGCCCCTGCATCCTCCCCTGGCTCCTGGAATCCAGTCCCCAGTTGCCAACCTTTAGCTCCACCACACTCCCCTAGCCCCCAGCTCGCAACCCCCAGCTACTTTATCCTTGCCCACCCTCCCGCTCCCAGCCCCCAGCTCCCAGTCCCTGTCTCCTACATCCCTCTAGACTGTGAGCCCATTGTGGACAGGAATTGTCTCTTTTTATTGCTGTATTGTACTTTCCAAGCACTTAGAACAGTGATCCGCACACAGTAAGTGCTCCATAAATACGATTGAATGAATTTTCCTCCAGCTCCCAGCTCCTAATCCCCAGCTCCCAGCCTCTATGTCCTCGCTCAGCCCTCAAGCTCCAGCTCCCAGCCCCTATAACCACGCCCACCCCCCAGCCCCCATACTCCCCCCCGACCAGCCCCCAGCCCCTGGATAATAGTAATAACGATAATTACGGTATTTGTGAAGCACTTGCTACGTGCCAGACACTGTACTAACCACTGGGGTGGCTACAAGCAAATCGGGTTGGACACAGTCCCGGTCCCGCACAGGGCCCACAGTCTTAATCCCCATTTTACAGATGAGGTAACTGAGGCACAGAGACGTGAAATGATTTGCCCAAGGCCACACAGCAGACAAGGGGCAGGGCTGGATCCTCTCCCAGTTCCCAGTCCGTGACTGCATCTTCCCCTAACTCCCAGCCCCCAGTCCCTGCATCATCCCCCAGCTCCCAGCCCCTACTTCTCGCCCTTGTGCCCCAAGACCTCATGCCCTTCACCTCCAGAGCTGCTGAACTTATCACTATTCCCTTCCTCTCTGCTTTGCCTGTGCACTTGGACCTGTGCCCTTTAAGCACTTGTTGTTGTTCCCTCCACCCTCATCCCCACAGCGCTTATGTTCGTATCCTTATACATTGCTATTTCCCCTACATGTAATTTATTTTAATGTCTATCTCCCCCTACAAACTATAAGCTTCTTGTTGGCAGGGATTGTGTTTACCAACTCTATTTCACTGTACTCTCCCAGTTGCTTAGTACAATGTTCTGCATGCAGTAAGCACTCAGTAAATACCATTTATTGATTTATTGATTAGCAGCACTAGTCCTGGTAGGTCCCAGATAGCCCTGACACCTAACTGTGGGACTCCCTGAAGCTTCAGTTCTGGGTCTCCTTTTCATTCATTCAATCGTATTTATTGAGCACTTACTGTGTGCAGAGCACTGTACTAAGAACTTGGGAAGTACAAGTTGGCAACATATAGAGATGGTCCCTACCCAACAGTGGGCTCACAGTCTAGAAGGGGGAGACAGACAAAAAAACATATTAACAAAATAAAATAAATAGAATAAATATGTACAAATAAAATAGAGTAATAAATACATACAAACATATATACATATATACAGGTGCTGTGGGGAGGGGAAGGAGGTAAGGTGGGGGGGATGGAGGGGAGTGGAGGGGGAGAGGAAGGAGGGCGCTCAGTCTGGGAAGGCCTCCTGGGTTGAGGTGACCTCTCAGTAGGGCCTTGAAGGGAGGAAGAGAGCTAGCTTGGCGCGTGGGCAGATGGAGGGCATTCCAGGACAGAGGGATGACATGGGCCGGGGGTCGACAGCGGGACAGGCGAGAACAAGGCACGGTGAGGAGATTAGCGGCAGAGGAGTGGAGGGTGCGGCCTGGGCTGTAGAAGGAGAGAAGGGAGGTGAGGTAGGAGGGGGCGAGGTGATGGAGAGCCTTGAGGCCGAGGGTGAGGAGTTTCTGCCTGATGTGTAGGTTGATTGGTAGCCACTGGAGATTTTTGAGGAGGGGAGTAACATGCCCAGAGCGTTTCTGGACAAAGACAATCCAGGCAGCGGCGTGAAGTATGGATTGAAGAGGGGAGAGACAGGAGGATGCGAGATCGGAGAGGATGATGATACAGTAATCCAGATGGGATAGGTTGAGAGTTTGAATGAGCAGGGTAGTGGTTTGGATGGAGAGGAAAGGGCAGATCTTGGCAATGTTGCGGAGGTGAGAGTGGCAGGTTTTGGCGACGGCTTGGATGTGAGGGGTGAACGAGAGAGCAGAGTTGAAGATGACACCAAGTTTGCGGGCTTGTGAGACGGGAAGGATGGTAGTGCCATCAACGGTGATGGGAAAGTCAGGGAGAGGGCAGGGTTTGTGAGGGAAGACAAGGAGTTCAGTCTTGGACATGTTGAGTTTTAGGTGACAGGCAGACATCCAGATGGAGATGTCCAGAAGGCAGGAGGAGATGCGAGCCTGGAGGGAGGGAGAGAGAGCGGGGGCAGAGATGTAGATTTGGGTGTCATCAGCGTAGAGAT
Organism: Tachyglossus aculeatus; assembly: GCF_015852505.1. Taxonomy (NCBI): domain Eukaryota; kingdom Metazoa; phylum Chordata; class Mammalia; order Monotremata; family Tachyglossidae; genus Tachyglossus; species Tachyglossus aculeatus. The sequence goes on from NC_052101.1 coordinate 912,220, forward strand.
GATAGTTGAAGCCGTGGGAGTGAATGAGTTCACCAAGGGAGTGAGTGTAGATCGAGAACAGAAGGGGACCAAGAACTGAACCTTGGGAGCCCCTACCTTAAGGGGATGGGAGGAGGAGGAGGAGCCTGGAAAAGAGACTGAGAATGAACGACCGGAGAGATAAAAGGAGAACCAGGAGAGGATGGAGTCTGTGAAGCCAAGGTTGGATAGCGTGTTGAGGAGAAGGGGGTGGTCCACAGTGCCGAAGGCAGCTGAGAGGTCGAGGAGGATTAGGATAGAGTATGAGTCTCCTCATAGAGTATGAGTATGAGAGATAGAGTCTTCTTGTATTCTGTATCTATACCCATTCCCTTGGAGAACTCTGTTCATTCATTCATTCATTCATTCATTCATTCATTCAATCATATTTATTGAGCACATACTGTGTGCAGAACACTGTACTAAGCGCTTGGGAAGTACAAGTTGGCAACATATAGAGATGGTCCCTACCCAACAGTGGGCTCACAGTCTATTGGTATTGACACCTGTCTACTTGTTTTGTTTTGCTGTCTGCCTCCCCCTTCTAGACTGTGAGTCCTTTGTTGGGTAGGGGCCGTCTCTCTCTGTTGCCGATTTGTTCCAAGCACTTAGTGCAGTGCTCTGCACACAGTAAGTGCTCAATAAATAGAATTGAATGAATGAATGAACTCATTGGTTCCCATGGCTTCAACTAACATTTTCAAGCAAATGATTCCCAAATCTAGGTCTCCAGCCTGAGAGGTGAAGGGGCCTCTCCTCTGGGAGTGGGTCAGGGATTCCTCATGACCTCAGCCTTCCCGGGAGCCTGGAGGGGACTGTGGAGGACTCAGCTCAACCTGGGCCCTGGTTGAGAGCAGGCAGGCACTGGCCACGTGCTGGCTGGGCACTGCTCACCCCTCGGGGCAGGCAGGCAGGGGCTTTCAGTAATAATAGTGCCCAGCTAGGGCCAGGAGTGGGGGAGTGGAGGGGAGAGTTCTGCTTCTGGAATTCCCGCCCCCCCCCACCGCCCCCGACCGACAGCAGTCGACTCTCACACCCAAACCCAATCTTTTCCACGGTGGCCTCATTCTAAAGCTCCGGGACCTGCTCCAGCCTCCAGGGTGGGAACGTTACCCCCAGAGAGTGCTCTACCTGCTCTTGCTCTTCTACAGTGTGGCTCAGAGGAAAGAACACAGGCTTGGGAGTCAGAGGTCATGGGTTCTAATCCTGACTCTGCCAATTGTCAGCTGTGTAACTTTGGGCAAGTCACTTAGCTTCTCTGTGCCCCCGTTACCTCATCTGTAAAATGGGAATTAAGACTGTGAGCCCACATGGGACAACCGGATCACTTTGTATCCACCCCAGTGCTTAGAACAGTGCTTTGCACATAGTAAGCACTTAACAAATGCCATTATTATTATTATTATTATTACCTGCTCTTGCTCCTCTACATGCTCTCTACTATCACTACTTTAGCTGTTCTCAGCTGCTACCTGCTCTTTACTAACACTGCTTTAGGTGCTCTTGGTGGTCTAGCTGCTCTACCTACTCCAGTTGCTGTCCCTGCTCTAGCGTCTCTCATTGCACTCTCTGCTCTAGCTGCTCTAGCTACTCATTGCTCTAGTTGCTCGCTGCTCTAGCGATTCACTGCTCTAGTTGCCCTTGCTGCTGTAGTTGCTCTCACTGCTTCAGCTGCTCTTGTTGCTCTTGCTGCTCCACTTGCCCACTGCTCTAGCTGCTCTAGCCGTTTTGGTCCTCCTGGACTCCCTCCCTTCCTGGCCTGGGCCTGCCTTGGGCATAGCTCCCAGGCAGCTCAATCAATCAATCAATCAATCGTATTTATTGAGCGCTTACTATGTGCAGAGCACTGTACTAAGCGCTTGGGAAGTACAAATTGGCATCACATAGAGACAGTCCCTACCCAACAGTGGGCTCACAGTGTAAAAGGGGGAGACAGAGAACAGAACCAAACATACCAACAAAATAAAATAAGTAGGATAGAAATGTACAAGTAAAATAAATAAATAAATAAATAAATAGAGTAATAAATATGTACAACCATATATACATATATACAGGTGCTGTGGGGAAGGGAAGGAGGTAAGACGGGGGGATGGAGAGGGGGACGAGGGGGAGAGGAAAGAAGGGGCTCAGTCTGGGAAGGCCTCCTGGAGGAGGTGAGCTCTCAGCAGGGCCTTGAAGGGAGGAAGAGAGCTAGCTTGGCGGATGGGCAGAGGGAGGGCATTCCAGGCCCGGGAGATGACGTGGGCTGGGGGTCGATGGCGGGACAGGCGAGAGCGAGGTACAGTGAGGAGATTAGTGGTGGAGGAGCGGAGGGTGCGGGCTGGGCAGTAGAAGGAGAGAAGGGAGGTGAGGTAGGAGGGGGCGAGGTGATGGACAGCCTTGAAGCCCAGGGTGAGGAGTTTCTGCCTGATGCGCAGATTGATCGGTAGCCATTGGAGGTTTTTGAGGAGGGGAGTAATATGTCCAGAGCGTTTCTGGACAAAGATAATCCGGGCAGCAGCATGAAGTATGGATTGAAGTGGAGAGAGACACGAGGATGGGAGATCAGAGAGAAGGCTAGTGCAGTAGTCCAGATGGGATAGGATGAGAGCTTGAATGAGCAGGGTAGCAGTTTGGATGGAGAGGAAAGGGCGGATCTTGGCTCAGTACCATGCTCACTCCCCAAAGTGGACCTCGGTTTGCAGGATGGTCTGATAGGCTTACAGACCTTGAGCACAGGCTGCCCACTTGGTTTCCTGGCTTCTTGGTCCACTGGCTTCTCAACCAGTGCCCTTGGGCAGTGAGCTTCTGGAATGCCCTGGCACTTCCTGGAGACCCTGGAATCTACCCCAACCGAGCCTCAGCCCTGAGCCTCCAGTTTCAAGCCCAGGGCCCAGAATCCCAAACCCTCAGTCCCTTCTGTTGCACCTCCAGGGCTGAGCTACTTTAGGCCCGGACCTGGAACCCGTCTTCACCTTAATCTGCCCAACTGAAGAGGTGACATGACAAACACAGACAATCAGACAGACCTGCTTTGTTGGAGGATAGGCCAAATGGAAACATTTGGGTTTCAGAGGCCTGTCTCTAATGTTGCAGCTGAGTCATTTTAGAGTATGGCCTGGTCTCACATACATGAGAGATCACAGTCGGAGTTGTGTTTACAGATTGGCTCTCAGACAGTCAGGCCCATTCAGCTAGAGCTGCAAGAGATAGGTGGGGGTTTTGGCTTGGATGTTTCCACTGGAAATGGCCCTTTGACCCAAATTGGCCCAGGACAGTCTAGCAAGCCGAAGCAAATACACTTATATATATATATATGTATAATAACAATAATGATGGCATTTATTAAGTACTTACTATGTGCAAAGCACTGTTCTAAGCCCTAGATATGTGTATATATATATATACACATATCCAGCGCTTAGAACCGATATATATATATATACAATCGATTGATGGTAGTGACTCCACAGACATTTTCACCATTTCCTTCTGCTCTCCAAATGTCTGTGGAGTCACTACTATCAATCAGTTAATTAATCAATCAGTCATATTTATTGAGCACTTACTGTGTACAGAGCACTGTACTAAATGCTGGGAAGAGTACAATAAAACAGGGATGGTAGACATGTTCCCTGCCCAGAATGAGCTCACAATCTAGAGGGGAGGAGCATGGCCTACAGAAACGAGTGTGGCAACAGGTGACCTAGGTTCTAGCTCCAGCTTGGCCACTGGCCCTCAACTTCTCTGAGTTTCAGGTTTCTCCTCTGTAAAACGAGGATAAACTACCTGTTCTTCCCAACATTCCTGGTCTTTCTGCAAGCCCCAGAAAGGGCAGGCACTTTACCTCCCCCAGTACACAGCGGTCCATTTAAATGAGCTCTGAGGGGCTGGCTCCTATAGCTCCCTTCCAGAAATGAAGACTCAGCTAAAAGCCCAGCTGCTGCTTGGTCTCAGGCTAGTCTGGGTCTGGTTTTCCAGAAAGCTTTGACTTTGCCAAATGCAGACACAGCCAGTGTCTAGAAAGTGTCCATTTGCGATGAATATCAGGGCAGCCCAAGAATGGACAGGAGACAACCCTAGTGATGTCTCATGTCATTGCTTGGAAATACTACCAATAATTCTTTGGATTTAAACTGGGCATTTGGTTTTCACCTCGGTGAGTAACTGGGTCTATAGGAAGAAGAAGTAAGAGATAGGAAGAGGAAGAAGAAGGCAGCACAGAAGAAGAAACACGCTTGGTTCAGCAAGGGCATCGGCAGATTCCCATTGCCTTAACTGGAAGTGGATTGTCAGATCTGAAAGGACCCTCCCCTCTATGCTTTTGCTAGCTGTTGTCTTCCTAGAGCAATGGACATTCAGAAGGTTGTGTGATCACCTGCATCGATGGTCAGGAAATCCAAGACTGCTCAGGTGGCCAGCTGCTGATGGACTGTTATTCTGAATGAGGAACGCATCTATTAAAAAGGCTGCCATTTGCATACTGGTCTTGTTCGGTCTGCCAGTGAGGGAGGGCGATCTGCACTGCCCTATGATAGGACGGGGAGGAAGCAGGAGGATTTGGTCTTCTGAAGGAGGAGCTGAGTGCCCCCTGGCCTCCTGGCTACTGTGCCCTGCACTTGGGCAGGGAGACCCCAACTTTTCAATGCCCACATTTTAAAACTGCAGCGTCAGTTGGGCAATCAGAAACCACACTCCATTAGGACTGCTGCCAGGCCCGGACTGGGCACAGCAATGGCATGGCACCACAGTTCTTTCCAACTACACTGCTTAAACTTGGCCTCGGCAATGGATTCCTAGGTATGGGTCATGACAGTCAGGTTTCACTGTTCTCACCCAAGAACAAGCCCTGAGCTAGAGCGGGCTGTGGAAACGAGCCAGACCTGGCCGTGGAAGTAAGCCAGGTGGTCAGTTGGGCATTTGGGAGGTGGGCCCTTGTTCAGAACACTAAGGCTGTCACTGGCACTGCTAACAGGTTTACTCTAAAAGCTGATGTTTCCCAGGAGGAAAGCTGGGGAGCTTGAAAGCCTCTCAGGAACAGGGTCCTTGGAGTGTGTGGATGAAAAAAGGAACAGAAAAATGGGGATTCAATCCCTATTCACTCAGTCCCCGTAAAACTGTGAGGCTCAGCAGTCAATCAATCATGGCTCTCCCCCTTCTAGACTGTGAGCCCACTGTTGGGTAGGGACCGTCTCTATATGTTGCCAGCTTGTACTTCCCAAGCGCTTAGTACAGTGCTCTGCACACAGTAAGTGCTCAATAAATACAATTGATTGATTGATTGGTATTCATTGAACACTTATTGTGTACAGAGCACTGTAGTAAGTGCTTGGGAGAGCAAAATATAATAGTTGGAAGACGTTGGACAGGGACTTATTTGGTTTCATTATATTGTGTCTACCCTAGCCTTTAATGCAGTGCTTGGCACATAGTAAATGCTTAACAGTTATTATTCCTAAACTGAGAACATCTACACTAGCTAAATATTTTTTTTTTTTGAGATTTTTTTTTCCAGTTGAAATATCTACCTTGGACACAGCCTCTGCAAGGGGGAAACAAACAAACAAAGATTGTGAGGTTTGGGGAGATTGCCCTCTGCAGACAAAACTGATTAATCAGTGGTATTTACTGAGTGCTTACTGTGCACAGAGCACTGTACTAAATATTTGGGAGAATATGATAGAGTTAGTCAACGTGATTCCTGGCTTCCAGAGGTATCCAGTCCTGCAGTTTAGGATCCAGGGACAGTAGTCCGAATTTAGAGAACTCCCGGTCCCAGGACCCCTACCTGCCTGAGGCACACTAGATCTTGGCTCCCCAGGACTTCCCTCCTTGTCTGACTGATTGCTTTAGGAAGGAAGTTTGGAGAGACCAAGGCCTCCAATTGAAGCCACCAGCAGAACTACAGGGAGAATGGATTGTTAGCAAGAGGCTTGCTCACTGTTTTCTAAAACAGCAGGAAGCCACTGAAGAGATATGATGCCTAAACAGAAAAAAAGACAGAAAAGGGCTCCTCTCCCTGGTGTTCCCACCTTGTTGGCAGATAAAGAACAGGAAATGATATCAGATAAGGAACAATTAGCACATTAACTCTGGTGTCAGTGTGAATCAGGCAAACTTCAGGCCAATTATTTCCCCTATCTGTAATTTATTTTATCATCTGTCTTCCCCTGTAGATTGCAAGCTCCTGTGGGCAGGGACCATGTCTCCCCACTCTATTTTACTGTGCTCTTCAAGCACTTAGCATAGTGTTGTGCACACAACAGATGCTCAATAATAATAAGAAGAAGAACAGTGCTTTGCACATAGTAAGCACTTAATAAATGCCATCATCATTATTATAATAATAATATAATATAATAATAATAACGATGATGGCATTTGTTAAGTGCTTACTATGTGCAAAGCACTGTTCTGAGCACTGGAAAGGTTAAAAGGTGATCAAGTTGTCCCACGTGGGGCTCACAGTTCTTAATCCCCATTTTACAGATGAGGTAACTGAGGCCCAGAGAAGTTAAGTGACTTGTCCAGAGTCACACAGCTGACAGTTGGCAGAGCCTGGATTTGAACCCATGACCTCTGACTCCAAAGCCCGGGCTCTTTCCACTGAGCCACGCTGCTTCTCTACACACGATTGATTGATTGAGTTAAAAGTTAGATGGGAATTGCAGCCTAACCCAGTAGAATAGAGAGTTGGCTCCTCACTGAACCAGAATTGCAGCGTCACAGCAGTTTGATAAGGGTCAATACAGATCCCTGGGCCAGATCTCACCCTCAAGCTTCCTGGGGAAGCTGAACGACCAAACCATCTGATGGGGCAGATCGGTTCTATTCTTTTCTTAAAGATCTCTGGGGATTGAGTCCACAACCTCCATTGGTGTGTTAATCTGGTGTGAGTTCTTTCTTATAACCATTTCCTCAGTCCAGGCCTCAGTGGGACTAAGGAGAGCAACTGGCCCAGATCCTCCAACATAAAACCCCTTCAAATATTGAATGCAAAATTTGTCTTCGATCGCCGATCAGTCAGTCAATCACTGGTATTTACTGAGCACATGCTCTGTGCAGATCAGTCAATCAATCATCTTTATTGAGCGTTTACCGTTGCAGAGCACTGTACCAAATGCTTGTACATTCCTTTCTGCAGTGCTCTGACTTGCTCCCTTTGTTCTCCCCTAACAGCCCCACAACACTTATGTGCCTATCTGTAATTTATTTATTATATATTAATGTCTGTCTCCCCATCTCTAGACAGTACACTCCTTGTGGGCAGGGAATGTGTCTGTTAATTGCTGTGCTTAGTGCTTAATACAGTGTTCCACGCACGGAGTAAACACTCAATAAGTACAATTGAATGAATGAATAGGAGAGTAGTGAGGTGAGGTAGGAGGGGACAAGGTGATTGAGTTCTTTAAAGTCAAGGCAGAGCACTGTGTTAAGTGCTTGGGAGCATACAAAAGAGTTATTAAACATGATCTCTAATCCCGGCCTCACCTCATGTCTGCTGTGTGACTTTGGGCAAGTAATTTCTCTAGGTCTCAGTTACCTCATCTGTAAAATGGGGATTAAGAGTGTGAGCCCCATATGGGACATGGAATGTGTCCAACGTGATTAAGTTTTATCTACCCCCGTGCTTAGACCAGTGCTTGGCACATAGTTAGTGCTTAACAAGTACCATTTTTAACTAATTAACTAATGAATTAATCTCTGCTCTCAAAGGAGTTTACCATCTAGCAGGTGAGATAGACATTAAAAGAAATTACGGGAAGGGAAAGAAAGCAATGGAGTTTAAAGACATGTACATAAGTGTTACAGACACGGAGTACCCTGGTGCTTGCCTGCTGGTAGGTGACCTGAAGGGGAGGAAGTCCTGCAGTGGCAATAGGGGGAGGGGAAATGAGATTAATCAAAAAAGGTAGCAAGATGGTCCATTTTAACCACTTTTCCCAGGATTTACGGTCCACCCTCCTTAATCTTTAGCCTCTCTTTCTTTCGACTCCATTTTTGCACATTGATTTTTGAATTGTTTTGACACTTCTGCTGGCTATCCCCATAGAATCCTCCTTAAGACAATTTGAGGGGATTTGTGTGGGTTCTCTGTGCCCAACTGAGCCTTGCTTCTCCTGGTTTCAGTGAACAGCACTCCCGAAGAAGACTCTACATGGAAAATCTCAAAGCCGAGTCTTGGTTCACGGCAAGTTGAGGGACACTAAAGTTATTAATCGGCGAAACTTTGAGTGGGACAGAACCCAGGTAAGAGCAAACACAGATGGCTTCACAGATTAAGCACATTCATTAAACTTGGCAGTACATCCACTGTGTCAATTTTATTTAATCCCATCGTGAACGTGTGTTTTATGTATTTTGGCCCCACACGTTACATATTATTTTGCCATGTACTTCCTGTGCCATGCACTCCTAAGGGCCAAATTTGGTCCTCAGATCACAGGCCTATTTCTAAAAATAGCCTGCCATCTAAGGGTTAAACTTTCAAACGAACAATAATAATTGTGATACTTCTTAACACCAAACACTGTACTAAGTGCTGGGGTAGATACAGCATAAGGAGATAGGACATACATAGTCCCAGTCCCACCCGGGGCTTACAGTCTCCTGGGGAGAGAGTGCAGCTAGTGGGTCCCCATTTTACATTCATTCAATCGTATTTATTGAGCGCTTACTGTGTACAGAGCACTGTACTAAGCACTTGGGAAGTACAAGTTGGCAACATATAGAGATGGTCCCTACCCAACAGCGGGCTCACAGTCTAGACGGGGGAGACAGACAACAAAACAAATTAACAAAATAAAATAAATAGAATAGTAAATATGTACAAGTACAATAAATAGAGTAATAAATCCATACAAACGTATATACAGAAGAAGAGAAGCAGCGTGGCTCAGTGGAAAGAGCCCGGGCTTTGGAGTCAGCGGTCATGGGTTCGAATCCTGTTCCGCCACTTGTCAACTGTGTGACTTTGGGCAAGTCACTTAACTTCTCTGGGCCTCAGTTCCTTCAACTGTAAAATGGGGATAAAGACTGTGAGCCCCCCGTGGGACAACCTGATCACCTTGTAACCTCCCCAGTGCTTAGAACAGTGCTTTGCACATAGTAAGCGCTTAATAAATGCTATCATTATCATTATATATTCAGGTCCTGTGGGGAGGGGAAGGAGGTAGGGCAAGGGGGATGTGGGGGGAGAGGAAGCAGGGGGCTCAGTCTGGGAAGGCCTCCTGGAGGAGGTGAGCTCTCAGTAGGGCTTTGAAAAAATGAAAAAATGGAGGCATGGAGAAGAAAAGTGACTTGCCCAAGGTCACACGGCAGACCAGTTGGCACGGCCACCTCCCAGGCCCATGTGCTTTTCATTAGATTACACTGCTACCGCCGATCCTGTGTCATTGTGCCCTCTTCTGGAGATGCAAACCTCAAGTTAAACAGCCTATGGAAAAAAGAGTGCCCAAACTAGGTACTGTCACCCAAAGTTAAGGATCATTTAACCACTGTCGCTTGAATCGAGAAGCCAGCTGAGAGTGAAAATCACTGCTAGCCCTTGGTTGCAACGGTTATGGAGTGCAAAGCAACCTGTCTGGCGGCATGAATTTTAACTCATCTTTCCCTTGAATCGAATATGCCAAAGTTCAACTTTAAAACCTGGGGACATTGAGTTGCTCTTTTGAGAGTGCCTGAAGGGGCTTTCTGAAATGGTGGATTAACTCAGGGAAGCAGCGTGGCCTAGTGGACAGAGCATGGACATGAGAGTCAGAAGGACCTGGGTTCAAATTCTGGCTCTGCCACTTGTCTGTTGTGTGACCCTGGGCAAGTCACTTCACTTTTCTGGGCCTTAGTGACCTCATCTGTAAAATGGGGATTAAGACTATGAGCCCTCTGTGGGACATGGACTGTGTCTAAACTGATTAGGTTGTATCTACCCCCATGTATAGTACAATGTCTGGCACATAATAAGCCTTTAACAAATACCATAATTGTATTAATGGTACTAAAGTGTGCTTATTACGTATTTAGCATTGTGATAGGTGTTAGTGTTGGTAGAAGCAAATTTGTCAAACATCATCTCTGTCCCACGGTCCAAGGGGTGAATAGTATATTGAGCCTCATTTTACATATGAAGAATCTGAGCACAGAGAGTTTGAGTGGCTTCCCAAGGTTGCAGAGCAGGCAAGCAATGGATCCAGGACTCTGGTGTCCTGAATCCCAGTCTCGGGTAAGCCAGGCTGCCTCTGGGAAGTGGCCTGGGGACACCAGCCGTGAGAACTAGCATGGCCTAATGGATACAGTACGGACATGGCATTCAGAAGAACCTGGGTGCTAATTCCACCTCTGCCACTTGTCTGCTTGTGATGTTGGTCAAGGTCACCTAACTTCTCTGTGTCTCAGTTCCCTCATCTGTAAAATGGGGATTAAAACTATGAGCCCCATGTGGGACAGGGACTGTATCCAACCTGATTAGCTTGTATCTACCCCAGCACTTAGAACAGTGCCTGGCACAAATACTGATATTATTACCGTTGTTGTTGTTGTTGTTGTTATTATTATGACATGACAAGAGGACGGGAGATTGGATTGGAGGCAGGACTGACCGAAGCACAGCTCCACATGGAGGATCTTGGCTTATCCCCAAAACAGGGGCAGGGATCTTCATCCCTATCGTACGGATGAGGGAGCCAAGCTCGTATCCTGGTGTCATGTCCTGTCTGGTGTCTCCAGACTACTCCCTGGAGGCAGCCTGACTTACCCAACACTGGGAGTCAAGAGACCAGAGTTCTAGTATTGCTTCCATCACTTGCCTTCTCTGCAACCTAGGGCAAGTCACTTGAATTCTCTGTAGCTAGAAGTCAGCTCTCCTGCCTTCCGGCCCTGTGCTCTTTCCCCTAGACCACCTCTGGGAAAGCTTCCTGGGACTTTCCCTATTGCTATATTCAAATATCCAACAGCAAGACAGGATCATGACCAAGAATGTTCTGGAACATAGTCAGTCTCCAAGCATCGAAGTTCTGCTCGCCTTAACACAGATATGCTAGCAAGTCACTCACCCCACCCTCAGTCCCAGAGCAGTTTGTTACATTTCCTTATTCTGCTGCTTCCCCTATCTGTGATGTCTTTTAATGTTTGTCTCCCCTTCTATACTGTAAGCTCTTTGTGGGCAGGAATTTTTTCTAATGTATGGTACTCTCCCCAGAGCTTAGCACAGTTTTCTGCACACAGTAAACACTCAATAAATACCATCAATCGACTGATTGATAGCCTAGGGAGTAGTGGGGAAGGGGAGGTGATGGGTTAGTAATGAGTTTTTGAGTGATGGGGTTGAGCATTCATTCACTCAATCATATTTATTGAGCACTTACTGTGTGCAGAGCATTGTACTAAGCACTTGGGAAGTACAAATCGACAACATATAAAGACGGTCCCTACCCAACAATGGGCTCACAGTCTAGAGGAGGGGGAGATGTACGCTGAGTGAAGCTTCAGGAAGATGTTCGAGACAGAAGTGCGGAGTGAGGACTGAAGGCAGGGTGACAGAGAGGTAGACGGCTGATGCAGCAGCCTAATTGTGATATGATGAGCACGGGCTTGGGAGTCAGAGATCATGGGTTCTAATCCCAGCTCCGCCAATTGTCAGCTGTGTGACTTTGGGCAAGTCACTTAACTTCTCTGTACCTCAGTTACCTCATCTGTAAAATGGGGTTGAAGACTGTGAGCCCCATGTGGGACAATCTGATCTCCTTCTATCCTCCCCAGTGCTTAGAACAGTGCTTTTGCACATAGTAAGTGCTTCACAAATGCTATCATTATTATTATTATCATTATGAGGGCTTGAACCAAAGGGGTGGCTCCTTAGGGGTAAAGAAAGGGACAGATCTGAGTAATGTTACTGAAGAAGAATTGGCAGGATTTCACAGTTGGTTGGATGCAAGTGCCAGACGACACTGAGGAGTGAAGGGTCAAACAATCACTGGTATTTACTGAGTGCTTATGACACCAAGGTTGCGGGCTTCCATTACAGGGAAAATGGAACAGCATTGTTGTTAGAGATTGGAAAACTGTGTGGAGGGAAGTGTTCGTGAGGGAAGATGAAAAGTTCAGTTTGGAGCATGCTGAGTTCAAAGTGTTAGTGGTCCATCTGAGTGGAGATACCCTGGAGGCCAGAGGAGATGTTAGTGGGGAGAAAAGTTAGGAAAAGAGAGGTAGGCTTTCCTAGTCATCCATATTGAGATGGGAGCTGGAACCATTCAAGTGGATAGTTCTCTGAGAGAGTGAGTTTAGAGAGAGAAGACTGGGGGGCACCCAACCCAGAGGATCTTGTGGCATTCAGGCCCAGGGGATGAAGGGCAAAAGAGGAGCCCACGAAAGAAAGGAAGGAGAGGTTGGAGAAGTATTGCTTTGTCATGGAAGTTTTTCTGGAGAGAATGGGCTTTGGGTTGGACTTTCAGAGGGTGGGAATGCTCCATTCTGGATTATGTTGAGTGAGAGGAAGTGAGAAACTGGAGTTTTAGTGAATCTTTGTGTCAGGTTATTCAGAAGCTGATGGGACTCTCAGCTCTCTGGGATGGCATGACTAAGGACTCAGGCAGAGGCAAACACCATCTTCCTCTGAGGCAGGGGCAGCTCACCAAACAGTTCTCTCACTGCCCTTCAGATTAACAGTTGAGAAATCAAAGACGGATCCTTGAAAAATGCAAGGTGTTATTATCACTGAGGAAATAAAGGGAACAGGAGCTCAGTACATCTTCTACGCTACTTTCTCTTTGCTTCTGACAACTTCAGTTGAATGCATACCTTTACAATCTTTCTTTCCTATTGAAGGTCAGAAACCAAATTGGAGGTGGCAGTCATCGAATAAGAAACCAAAAGTTAAATAGTAAGTGAAAGAGGGTGAATCTCACCCTATCTGAAGCTAACTAGAAAGCCATTTCCCAGCTCCTTTTTTAAATGATATTTGTTAAGCACTTACTATGTGCCAGTCACTGTAATAAGCAGTGGAAGATACAAGCTCATCAGGTTGGACACAGTCCATGTCCCAGATGGGGCTCACAGTCAATCAATCAATCAATCGTATTTATTGAGCGCTTACTATGTGCAGAGCACTGTACTAAGCGCTTGGGAAGTACAAATTGGCATCACATAGAGACAGTCCCTACCCAACAGTGGGCTCACAGTCTAAAAGGCTCACAGTCTTAATTTCCTTTTTACAGATGAGGTAACAGGCTCAGAAAAGTTACATGATTTGTCTGCGGTCACACAACAGACAAGTGGCATTGCAGGGATTAGAACCCAGGTCCTTCTGACTCCCGTGCTCTTTCCACTAGGCCATGCTACATCTCATCCTGTCTTGTGGTGCTTATCAAAAAGAGGGGGCCACATCAGAGATCCTGACTGAATGAAACTCAAAATCAGTTGGGAAATGGTGTGTAAAAGTGATCTCTCCATCATATAATCTGGACCTTGGACTTTGAGTTTGTAATACATAAGTGAACATCCCATATTAACAATCCGTGTTCTGCAATCTGCTTGGACCCTTCCCACTAGAAAGGGGTGTGCGGATGGGGTCTGGCCCAGTCGTGTTTCCTCCTGACACATTATCAAAGACACAGTGGAAGATAGGTAGTCTAGCTCTCTCTCACTGTTTTCCAAGGGGCCCTCTCTCTGAGGGAGAGACAGCCCATACATGCATGACCCCACATTCTCTGCTTCCGAAGGGATCTTTTGGGCAGAATCTCTGAGGACCCATAATGACAGAATCACAGTTTTTCCTGATTTCTTTTGGAGGAATCCAATGTCAGCTTTCAGAAACACTTGGGGTTGGGTTGAGTTTGCAACCCTTCAGTTGTACCGTGGGTTAGGATGTGAAGAGAAATGTGGTCTTCACCGTGCTGAGGAGAGTGACCCAGTGGAAAGGTCAAGGTTCTGGTTCCTGGAAGCCTTGGTAGAGTGCAGCGCTGGACAGAGGTCTGGAGCTACTTGCTTGCTGCTTGTTCTTCAGAGAGCTGGTCATCTGTCTCCTGCCCGCTTGCCCATCTGCCTGCCCACTTACTGGTCTGCCTGTCCCCCCGCTTCTTGGAACAGTCATCGGATTCCTTTGCTGTCGCCACCTCTTTTACTCCATGTGTGGCACTGGAGCAGCCAAGAAACTGTAACATTAGACTCAGAACGCTAAGAGCTGTCAGCTACTTCCCAAATCCTAGCCCACAGGAAGTTAGAATAGCTAATTGAGAAGTCCCATGCTAATGGCCCTGTCCCTGTCACCTTGGCTAGGCAATATCTAGCCTGGAGATTCAGCAGGGGAAGAAAGCTTTCCCATCAAACAATGAATGCCCCCCCCCCACCCCCTTTCCTTACTTTCCTTGACCTTGTGGGTCCAGAAATATTTTTCCTGGACTGAAGTAGCCTGCACAAAGGATTCTGCTGCACCACACACACACACACACACACACACACACACACACACACACACACACACACAGAGAGAGAGAGAGAGAGAGAGAGAGAGAGAGAGAGAGAGAGAGAGAGAATGCTTTGGACTTCACTTTCTAACCTACAGTCTTCAGAAAAGGGTTCGACATATGACAAGCTCTCGTTCACATTTCCCCATTCAGCTGATTGTGGGTGCTGTTCTATTTTAAACCCACATGGAAGTATTTTTTTTTAGGGACCATCTGCTACCGGCCCCAACCCAGATGATACAGTTGGAGTCTGCCCACAGCATTCTCTGCCTCCTCCTCCTCCTCTTCCTCCTCCTCCTTTTCCTCCTTCTCCTCCTCCTCCTCCTCAGTGCAGTTCCAGGAACAAGCGGTGAGTCAGCGCACAGCTGAACTCACATCGAGCGAACCCGGGTGTCTGCGGGCCACAGAGGGACCCACACAACTGCCCTTGCAGGTGCGGCCCATGAGGCAGGGGATGGGGGAAATGTCCCTCCAGCCCCTCCTCTGCCCCAGATTTCATGACTCAAGGGAAAACTCTGCCCGATGACCGTGCAAAGAGCCCCCATTGTGTGCCTGAGAAGAGTGGTGAAAGTCCCCTGTCTCCCCTCCCCCCGCCCCCACTGCCCAGCCGGAAAACATGCGTGTGACAGAAGCACTGTTAGGACGTTAGGCTGCCAGGTCCAGGGCTGGTGTTCGAACTGGCCCGGAGAGGTCATGGCTGTCTGCAGCAGTGCCCACTCCTCTCCTGCCTGGGCTCTCCCCCCTTCCCCCCAGGCACAACCTTTCAGACCAGCTTTGCTGCCAGTCATTTTGGGCCTGAATGTGACGTGGTGTGTTTGGCCTCTCTGGGCTTTCTGAAGGACAAAGTCTTCATAAAGTTTCCCACTACCAGGGGCTCTGGCCTGGTTCACCGAGTAGGTACCAGTAACAATGGATGCCACATGTGAGCCTCTGGGCCTGTAATAATAATAATAAGAATTGTGGTATTTGTTAAGCGCTTCCTATGTGCCAGATACTGTACTAAACGCTGGGTCGATACAAACAAATCAGGTTGGACACAGTCCCTGACCCAAGTGGGGTTGACTTATCAATCCCCATTTTACAGATGAGGTAACTGAGGCCCAGAGAAGTGAAATGACTTGCCCAAGGTCACACAACAGATAAGTTGCAGAGCCGGGATCAGAACCCATCAAGCAGGGGTGCCGGTGTGGTTGGGGTGCCGATGGGGCGGGGTACCGGCGGAGCAGGGGTAGGGGCCCCTACCAGCTCTGTTTTGCCCTCCTTCCCCACACCTGCTCCCTCTCCCCTCACCAAGGCCTTTAGGGCGTTTTGATTTAATTCAAGGACCTCCGACCCTGAAATAGCATTTCTGAGAATGAGCTCACTACCTAAGGAGAAAGCTCCTCAGAAATGCCTTCTCGGAAGGCTTGGTGATGGAGTCCAGGAGCTGAGGTCCAGGCTCGTGTGGCCGGCTGGATGCTGTGCAGAGGCCCGGCCACCGCTTGGGCCCTCAGGGGTTAAGAGCAATAGGACCGCATGCGTCCTGGTGCGTCCTGCCCTGCCCTGCCCTGCCCTGTCCCGTCCCATGGAGATATTGGCCAAATAGTCTTGGGGGGAGGGAGATGGCACCGCTTGGACAGCCAGGGCCTGCAGGTCACTGCTGACATGTCACACCCCGAATCGTTAGGAGCCTTTTCACTCAATCCAGGGTCACCTAAGCAGCACAAACTTGATCAATAGGACAGTTCCATCGACCCTTCTCTCTCCTTCTTAGGACCCCGCCGTAAGGAATCCCTATCACGTGACCAGCCGGCTTTATCCTAGTGAACAAACATCCGCTGCCTTACCACAGTGGGGCCTTGGGCTCCTTGGGGTTACTTCATCACGGACTGACAGCTGTGTCCCCTGGCCATTATCTGGAGGCCACATTCTTCAATAGCCGTGTCAATGTACTGTGTGCAGTACACTAGGCAGAGGCCTGACAGCTTGACTTCCTGTCCCAGAGTCTATCTTCTGCTACTCTTTAGCATCCTACAGTTTATCTGTGGTCAGCTTTCTTACCCATTTCCTGCCAGCTGCTACTGGTCTTTTAGTCAGCTCTGATAGATATGGTAATTGGGAAAGCATGGAGGCAGCTTTTAACTTCATGATTCACTGACTGTAGCCTGGGGAGCAGGCGAGCGACCTACCAAAGCAGCCGTTCCGGCTGCTAATGGACTTTGCTTTTCCGCCTCTCTCCGGTTCTCGGCCCCTCTCTGCATCGCCTCTGTGCTTCTCCACAACCATTTCTTAGTGACCAGGGAGAGCAAAGAGACGGTGCTGATAAAACACTGCTTCTGAGCTACTTTGAAGTGATAGAAGTCGGAACATTAAAAATCATCAGTGCTTGAAAACCCGACTCGCTTTTTTTGCTAAAACTTTTCTATCCCTTTGTGGGCAGGGGCTGTATGTCTTTAATCTAGGACAGACTGGACTGAGACACTGCCTTCTCATGTCATTGTGGTCAATCTTTTTCCATAAAAATCTCAGCAGATTACAACAAATGGCTGTACACATAGTATGTCCAGAATAGTATCTATGCTTACCCTTTTCCTTTATGTCGTGAGTCTCTTGGCCTGTGTGTTGTTTCCTCGTGGTCAGAAACGCTGGGAGTCACACAATTGATTGGGTTGGCTACTGAACTGTTTCAGCATCACTCTTACTCTTTAATTGTACATAGCTCACTGTGGGCATCAGCTGGGAGGAGAATGATGTGCAAAACAGTTGTAAGGTATTTTCCGTTGCTTATAAATAGCTTTTATTCAACAACTCCTTGGGGAATATAATTTTCTTCGTGGGCTTGAATTTTGGAATGAAATCATTTTAAAATTTGTGAATACCCAGAAAAGCATCTGAAAAATGTCTTACATCTTGAATTATCTCCTTCCACCACAATTTGGAACTTAAAAGAAGCCCACGAGCTCTGGCTAAGCTTTCCACAACAGTTTCTTTTTGGCCTGAATTTAAATATGAGAAAGTTCAGTTCAAAGGGTAATTTTTTTTCACACAGCTAAGAATGGGCTCCAAAACTGAGGCGGACAAGGATGGTGCTTTTTCGCTCACAGTAACAGGTCATTGCTCTTCACGTTCTGACAGCCTTCCTGTTGATTGCTATGTGCATCTTGCCTGATTTGGGGAGCGCACACACACACACACGCGTGCGCGTGCGCGCGCGCGCGCACACACACACACACACACACACACACACACACACACACTCCGCCGCCACTGAAAACACAGACTGAAAGGACTACCTAATCATTTCTGGGAATAAATTTAACAGAATCGCTTCATTGAGCCATGAGGAAAAAAACCGAAGTGAAGGGAGAGGTTAAATAGCACTTTGGGTACTTAAAAATATGTAGTCCTAGGCAGTGCCATATTGGACTTTAAATGACTACCAGCAGCTACCTAAGCAGTGCTCCAGGACCAACCTTGCTGACTAACTGACCACGTGGTCTCCCTCTTTACCTCTCAAGGCTTAGCCTTCAAATACCTGGCAGGTAAGGGAGAAACAGCATGGCCTAATGGAAAGAACCCGGGGCTGGGGGTCAGAAGGATCTGGGATCGGATCCTGGCTCTGCCACTTGTCTGTAGCGTGACCTTGGGCAAGTCACGTAATTTCTCTGTGCCTTAGTGACCTCATCTATAAAATGAGGATTAAGACTGTGAGCCCTAAGTGGCACAGGGACTGTGTTCAACCTAATTAGCTGGTATTTACCCCAGCACGTAGTACAGTGCCTGGCACAGTAAGTGCTTAACAGTGGCCATAAAAAAAAGGTCAGAAATAACATCTTCTCCTCAGTGCACTCCCAAGGCCTGGGTTCTAGGTAATAAGCAATCAAACCTCCAGGTAGCGAATAAACCCCTGCTTTTCCTCTGCTCTCCCTCCCCTCCCTATTGCCCTGACTCACTCTCTTTGCTCTACCCCCCTTCACCCCTCAGCACTTGTGTATATATGTACATCAACATGTCCAAGACTGAGCTCCTTATCTTCCCTACAAAACCCTGTCCTCTCCCTGACTTTCCCATCCCCGTGGACAGCACTACCATCCTTCCCGTCTCACAAACCCACAACCCTGGTGTCATCCTTGACTCCGCTCTCTCATTCACCCCACACATCCAATCCTTCATCAAAACCTGCCGGTCTCACCTCCGCAACATCGTCAAGATCCACCCTTTCCTCTCCATCCAAATCGCTACCTTGCTGGTTCAATCTCTCATCCTATCCCAACTGGATTACTACATCAGCCTCCTCTCTGATCTCCCATCCTCCTGTCTCTCCCCGCTTCAATCTACACTTCACTCTGCTGCCTGGATTATCTTTGTATAGAAACACTCTGGGCATGTCACTCCCCTCCTCAACAATCTCCAGTGGTTGCCTATCAACCTTCAAATCAAGTAAAAACTCCTCACTCTCGGCTTCAAAACTCTCCATCATTT